>NC_138308.1:68001160-68601160 GCF_965601325.2 Salmo salar
CAATGTATAAACATATACTAGGGAAACTCTTAAAGTTACAAGGTTTCTGTAATAACATCGTCCTTTAACCTTTAATAACCAGACAAAAATGACATTAATTTTCATATTCCATCTATCGTCTTGACCACCATTGTGGCTGACGGAAACCATTGTTCCAAAGTCCCTTTAATGCATGTTTAATGTTCTGAGGCTGGTTCTCCATAGTGAGAGGACAAAGGAATTTTGTCGGTTGCCTAAGATTTACCATGGGCGTGAGGGGTCATAAAACCCCCACATCTTTCTATCCCTTGAGATCCCTAACCCTCTGGTGGGGATGAAATCTCTCTGCAGGATTGTGGTCATTGGTAACCTGAGCCGAGCAGGACAGTCATGATAACATGTATATCTCAATACAATATGAATGCATTCATCTATTGCTCTGGCAAATAATCAGAGGTGTAGTACAGATTCAGAAACTCTCAGAGGACAATGGAAGTTAGTAGGAAAGCTTATTTATTGTGTACAAACCAACAAGTTTTGACTCTTGGCCTTCACCAGAGTTCTACAGAAAGAAAAAATAATGAGGATTTCAATCCGAAGTGTCCATCTGAGTTTCTCGCCGCTGTTCCACAGTCTCTTTATCTACCCATGGTCGTGTGGGCGACGCATAGCTAGTGCTAGGTAGGGTTCATAATACAGAGATATTGTAAAGTCTCTTGTTCTTCCATAAAGACCCGAATACCAGTATACCAACTTTGCTAACTTCATCACAAGGTGATTCAGGGTTGTGAATGAGGCATGGGCTGTGTCCAAAATGCACCCAATTCCCTATATGGTGCCATAGTCTATTATGTAGAAATATCTCATTACACAGATTCAATTACTCCTCACTAGAGGACAACGCCAGGTCTAGGAGAAGGCCAATAGATAAGCACAGCACCATTGAGACACTGCATAGGTCTTTGATAATGGAGAGAAGACCTTGAGAATGTATTCAGGCTTGATGTGCTGCAGCAGAAGGCTTTTCATAGGATTACTGGCGTAGTCCCTGTCTGTGATTTACGCCAATGTTAATTGGCGCAAGGGCAGGTTTTATTTTGTGTGTGTGTGTGTGTGTGTGTGTGTGTGTGTGTGTGTGTGTGTGTGTGTGTGCAATAACAGGCGTAAAGTTGTGATGTATTCTATTTGTCCACAGAGCTGTTTAACATCTGTCTGGCCAGGGCAAGGGAGAAGTGGAAATCTATGCCTACTGCGCCACCCACTGAACCAGAGACTGAAGGTAGTGATTGATTGATTTATTGGGAGTACAAGGTAGAGAAAGAAAAATATACTACTTTAATTTCTTTATCCCCTTTTTCTAAAGTGCTATTGGAGAAAGTTTGACCTGTCTTACAAATGGTGGAGGATTTCAATCTGACTCACATTGATTCTAAATATAGCCTCCAGAAGGTTACAGAACATGAGAGTTGGCTAAAAGAAACGTGTGATTGTTGAATCATTCAATGTGTTTCTAACATGTTCTTCTATCCTCCATGTCTGTCTGTCTGTCTGGTCTGTCTGGTCTGTCTGGTCTGTCTGGTCTGTCTGGTCTGTCTGGTCTGTCTGGTCTGTCTTGTCTGTCTTGTCTGTCTTGTCTGTCTTGTCTGTCTTGTCTGTCTTGTCTGTCTTGTCTGTCTTGTCTGTCTTGTCTGTCTTGTCTGTCTTGTCTGTCTTGTCTGTCTTGTCTGTCCGTGTAGATGCCGGTTTGTCCCTGGCGGACAGAGAGGCCAGCCTGGAGCTGATTAAACTGGACATCTCCAGAACCTTCCCACACCTCTGTATCTTCCAACAGGTCAGTGGCAGAACAACAACCACAACTGTTTATTTAATAATAAGATATGAACTCTATAGATGATCACTTTATTCAGTAGATTAAATGAAATTAATTGGTGTGTATGTGTTGTCGGTATGCGTGTGCGTATGTAGTGGGAGTGTCTGTATATATAGTATTGTGAGTGTGCATAGAGTCAGTGCAAGATGGGGTCAGTGCAGATAAGTCACGGGTACCCGTGACTTAACTATTTAGCTCGGGGGTAGAAGCTGTCTTGAAGCCTGTTGGTCAAAGAGCTGATGCTCATGTACTGTTTGCCAGACGGAAGCAGATTGAACAGTATGGGTTGGGTGGCTGGAGTCTTTGGCAATTTTTAGGCCCTTTCTCTGACACCACCTGATATAGAGGTCCTGGATGGCAGGGAGCTCGGCTCCAATGATGTACTGGGCCGTCGGCATCACCCTCTGTAGTGCTTTGCGGTCATTGTTGGTGCATTTGCCATACCAAGCGATGATGCAGCCAGTCAAGCTGCTCACAAATGGTGCAGCTGCCAAATCTTTTCAGCCACCTGAGGGGGAGGAGACACTTGTGCGCTCTTCACGACTGTGTGGGTGTGTGTGGACCATAATTCCTTAGTGATGTGGGCGCCAAGGAACTCCACTACAGCCCCGTTTATGTGGATCGGGGCATGCTCTGCCCTCTTTAACCTGTCTTACTGATGTTGAGAGAGGTAGAGAGAGAGAGAATGGAACCACACTGCCATATCTCTGACCAACTCCCTGTAGGTTTTCTCATCGCTGTCTGTGATCAGTCCTACCACCGTTGTCGTCAAAACTTGTTGGAGTCGTGCGGGGCCACGCTGTCGTGGGTGAACTGGGAGTACAGGAGGGGACTAAGCACACACCCTTGAGGGGCCCCTGTGTTGATGGTCAGCGTAGCACAGGTGTTGTTGCCTACCCTCACCACCTTGGGTCGTCCAGTCAGGCGAGTCCATGATCCAGTTACAGAGGGAGGTGTTCAGTCCTAGGGTCCCCAGCTTGGTGATGAGCTTGGAGGGGACTATGGTGTTGAACGCTGAGCTGTAGTCAATGAACAGCATTCTCAGTTATTTCCCCTCTTGTCCAGGTGGGAGAGCGCGGTGTGAAGTGCAATTGAAATAGCACCATATGTGGATCTCTTGGGGCTCTATGTGAATTGAGATGAGTCTAGGGTGTCTGGGATGATGGTGTTGATGTGTGTCATGACCAGCCTTTCAAAGCAGTTCATAATTACAGATGTGGGTGATACAAGGTGATAGTCATTTAGACAGGTTACCTTGGAGCTCTTGGGAACAGGGACGATGGTGGTCCGCTTGAAACATGTTGGGATTACAAACTGGGACAAGGCGAGATTGAAAATGTCAGTGAAGACACCATAGTATTCCTTCTGTTGTTTTCAATGGTAGTTAGCAGATAGTCTAAAATAATTTAAGGTGTTAAAATTCCTCCTGTGTTTGGACAGGGAGGTCCATACTACGACATGCTGCACAGCATCCTGGGAGCATACACCTGCTATAGGCCAGACGTTGGCTACGTAAGTACACACACTTTGAGAACCTCATTGGTCTACGTCTGTGCCTTTGTGTGTATGCGAAGTGTCTCAGTATTTAATGCCTTTTCGTCAGAAGCACAAGGGCCCCCACACAATAAGGGCTTAATCAGAAACCATTCCTTCTATCTCAGTCCTATTGTGTAAGGTCATAGAAAAGCACTGTATCTTAGGCTATGAACAAAGTGGCAGTGAGTCATACGTTAGCCTAGGGGTTTGTCCCAAATGGTACCTTATTCCCTATATAGTGCACTGCTTTTAACTGGAGCCATATGGCCCCTGGTCAAAGGTAGTGCACTATATAGGGAGCAGGTTGATATTTGGGGGACAGCCTCGCTCTGCTCTACGTAACAGCCAGTATATGTAGAGTCTGAGAGAGCAGCAGCAGGCCTCCATCGCAAGATTAGTCAAACCTTTGAGATATTTGCACACCCCACCTGGCCCTTTCGCTCTGTGTATGTTCATGTGCTTACATCTGTGTATTCCAATGCAGCACTGACCTAACTGTTTTGATCTCTTTTGGTTGCATTCCTCATCATGCTCTCGGAACCTTCCACACATTAGAACTATCAGATTAACTAAGCCCACTTTTCAGCTCGTTTGTTATTGCCTTTGAGTCTAATGAAATTAGTTGACAGTATGTGGTAAAAGCCTCTAAGTCAGTATACCCTACTAGACATTTTTACTGTGGCTGCACCACACCCATGCTGAGAAACAGCACACTGTGTGTTTACAGAGAAATGTATCTCGACTTCTGGAGAAGTATTATATAACGTAAGATCAATGAGTTCGCCTCTGGCCTAAGTATTCTGAAATAACTTTGAAATGGACATGGTCAACAACCAAAAACGAATATGTTTAGTTTTCTTAATGAACCAGAAAATCAACAGTTATTTCTGGTTGTTTCTGAAAGTTAGCTGGCTAACTCATTGATCTTTTCTTTGTAAAATACAGCTCTGGACTGACCCCATATGTCAGGCCTTAGGATAGATTGAAGGCCTCTGGATAGATGGAGAGTTCAGGTTAAGTGTTATATAATCTCCTTTTCCACTTCTCATTATGACTAGTCCTCGTAATAAGGCTCCTAACACCAGTCATGAACACCACCACTAACACTTAACATAAAATGTCACTAACACCACCCCACTACTATAACCGTCAACATCGCTAACACACTATCTCGTGTGTTCATTTTTGAGTACACAGTACTGAGATGCAGTATATCAACATAGCTACAGCAATGTAGCACTACTAACATACACTTAACGTAGTCACTAACACCTGTTCCTCCCTGGGGGTTCAGGTGCAGGGCATGTCGTTCATCGCGGCGGTGCTGATCCTCAACCTGGACACGCCGGACGCCTTCATAGCTTTCGCCAACCTGCTGAACAAGCCCTGTCAGATGGCCTTCTTCAGAGTGGACCACAGCCTTGTGAGTACAGTTTAGTCACACACACACACACACACACACACACACACACACACACACACACACACACACACACACACACACACACACACACACACACACACACACACGCAGTTAGTTAGTTAGTTGAATTTGGCGTTTGTGCTGGGCTGGAACAAAAGCCTGCACACCCTGTTAGCACTGATTTGTACAATACACCACTGCAATCATAGCACTTAGCACCCTGTTGGCAACTGTATCGACGTTATTACATTTGTCTGAGTCATAGTCCACATAGCCCGGCTCTAGGAGCTATCTGACTCGGTTGTTTCTTCTTGCTTCTACCTCCTCAGATGTTGAAGTACTTTGCAGCATTTGAAGTGTTCTTTGAAGAAAACCTACCAAAGCTGTTTGTACATTTCAAGGAAAACAACTTGACCCCCGATATTTATTTAATTGACTGGTAAGTCAGACCCCCATCTTTTTCTCTCTTAATCCTATTGCTCATGTAAAATATGTGTATAATCTGTATTTTTGTGCCACATAAATGAAATGAAAGATCACCTACTATTTACGAATATGAAAAAAGATATGATTAAAAGATGGACACGTTTTTTTCTGGGTGTAATTTTTGCCCTTTAGAATGTGTTATTGTGTACTGAGAAGACCGGACGTGTTTAGAATGTGTTATTGTGTACTGAGAAGACCGGACGTGTTTAAAATGTGTTATTGTGTACTGAGAAGACCGGACGTGTTTAGAATGTGTTATTGTGTACTGAGAAGACCGGACGTGTTTAGAATGTGTTATTGTGTACTGAGAAGACCGGACGTGTTTAGAATGTGTTATTGTGTACTGAGAAGACCGGACGTGTTTAGAATGTGTTATTGTGTACTGAGAAGACCGGACATGTTTAGAATGTGTTATTGTGTACTGAGAAGACCGGACGTGTTTAGAATGTGTTATTGTGTACTGAGAAGACCGGACGTGTTTAGAATGTGTTATTGTGTACTGAGAAGACCGGACGTGTTTAGAATGTGTTATTGTGTACTGAGAAGACCGGACGTGTTTAGAATGTGTTATTGTGTACTGAGAAGACTGGACGTGTTTAGAATGTGTTATTGTGTACTGAGAAGACCGGACGTGTTTAGAATGTGTTATTGTGTACTGAGAAGACCGGACGTGTGAGTGGCTTTACCGGTGGTCTCCTCTCCCACCCAGTGCTCTCACCACACAGCTGCCAGTTTTCACATCACTTACTTATACACTGATTAAGAGATGAGGGGGAGGTGGAAGTCAAGAGAGGAAGCCCTGCACATAAGCTATTGGACCATGTCAATAAATAAAAACAAAAGCACCCCAGGAAAATACATTTAATCTGTAGATAGTTTGGGAATTTGCTGATTTACAAAGCCTTATCTGTTCAAATGCCATTGTCCTTATCTGCATTCTCTTTCTCACTCTCTCTTGCTCATTGTTCTATTTTTGTGCATTGGACTGTGTGTGGTTTTGTGCTCGTTAGTGTGTGCTTGGTGTGTTTGCGTCCATGTCTCGATGGACTACTCACGCCTGTGAATGTGTTTGTGTGAAAATAACGTCAGGCCTCTGTCTTTATGATACCTTTTGTACCTCAATGCTTCAATATGGAAAGTGTAACCAAATAAAGTATCTCTATATCTATTTATAGGATCTTCACCCTGTACAGTAAGTCGCTGCCTTTGGACCTGGCGTGTCGGGTGTGGGACGTGTTCTGTCGCGACGGTGACGAGTTCCTGTTCCGGGTGGCCCTGGGCATCCTGCGCCTATACGAAGACGTGTTGACCCGCATGGACTTCATCCACAACGCCCAGTTCCTCACCCGCCTGCCCGACCACATCTCCCCCGACCAGCTCTTCTCACACATCCACGCCATCCACATGACAAGCAAGAACAGGAAATGGGGGCAGGTGAGATGACACACAGACGTGGACATTCTGGTTTTCCTCGGTTTTGTTTTTAGGAGGGATGTGCTAAGAAGCCTTCTGAGGCAGCTGACTTCAAAATAGTATCTTGAAAATAGACATTCTTTCAGGTGCGGCGCAACAGAGTTAGGAATGTGGGGGAAGGGACACTTATGTCAACTCTAGGTTTGTGCTTTGTTGGTTAGCACCACTGCCTATGTACAGCATTCTAAAGAATGAGGCTTGATGGAATTTCCTGGAAGCCCTTTCCTATGTGATTGAATAGATGAGATCACACCATGCTTCTTCCTTTGAGTATGGTATGAACTCCATGCCCCCTGCTTAACATGACTGATATTTCCTTGTTTCTCCTTTTGGCATCCTCAGGTTCTTCAGGCCTTGCAGGAGCGGAACAGTCCAGTCCTAAAGCGCTGAGTCCAGTTATCCAGGAGCAAAACAACACAGACACTAGCTCATTCTCCGACCCAGTACTCCACCTGACCGTGTGAAACACTAGACTCTAGCCCAGGCCAGGCTGTGTGTGAAAGCTGCCCTCTGGGCCCCAGATAGACATGCCCTCCCTGGGATGGACCTACCCAGGCTCGGAGTGCTCACGGATGGGGAGAACCAGCCACTGTGTTCCCCCTGGACCTGGTTCATGGAGCAGAGAAACTGGAGGTCTGGAAAAGACAGGGCTAAGGGGGTGCGAGGACTTATTATGACCCCCCTCAACACATGTTGTGTCCCCCTTCCTCAAATGGAACCGGGCAGATGAAGGATGCTCTCGAATGTACTGTACACTCCCATATGTCTATAGCAGGGATGCTAGTTTCTCTTTTTCTCTTGATCTCTCCTCCCTCTTTCTCTCACTTTTTCACTCCCTGTGTCTCTCCTCTTTCTCACTTTCTCCTCCCTTTCTACCTCTACTCCCAGCCTCCATTGCCGTTGATCATTCCTACAAATCAGCTGCGATTTTTACTGTTAGCCTTTGTTTTTTTTGTTTGGTCTGATGTGGTTTCAATGTGTTTTTAATTTGTTTGCCGTTCATTCGTTTGTTTTTATTTGTTTCCGTACCATTCTATGACGTAAAGACTCCCAAGGAGAAGCCGTGGCTATTTGTGATTTGGGGACAACTGTTCATCGGCTTGAAAAGAGGGGTAGTGAATAGATTTTTATTCTTATGAAGATTCATCGGAAATGCAACAAATAGCAATTTTTTGTATGTAGTATTCTGAGGCACCTCAATGTTACGGTTAACTTTTTAAATAAACATTTTACCAACCCTCTTCAAAGAGGAAATAAGCTGCCTGGAAAAATAAATGAAGTGATATTTAATGATGTCCTATACATACACTAAATTGGTTTTTAACTGGAACAGCTAGGGTAGATTATGAGTATCTTCTGTCGTACCATACTACTGTATATCGGTTGGCTTTTTTTTCTGTTATTTGATTTTTTGCACATTTCATTTGTCATTGTAATGAATTATTCTGTGTTCTTTGTTTCTAATTGAAGTGTCATATCTTAATATGTGTAACGGTTTGATTTTGAAGCTGCTTCACCAAATGTGTTTTGCTACGGATGTCGGTGTGCAATAGAAGACTCTGAAAAGGAAAAGAGATTGCTGTGGATCTTCTGTATCCCTACTATCAAAAATGCTGGTATCCCTATTTGGCCTCAGTATGCCCTTCCTCTATTGGATGTTCTCACTCAGTATGTGCTGTAACCTAATCATAAGCGGTCTTACTCCATGGTGAGGAGCAGAGTGGCTCAGATCTATTGCATGCTGTATGTTCCCTGTTCCATAATGCCTTTGCTCATGTAGCTGAAAGACCTGAGTCATGTTAGGAGCTCTGATTTACCCCGTTTCAAACTAACTGAACACACCAACCTTGGTTTCAAGGTGTGAGCTGTATGGGAGAGAGTTGTTCAACAAGATGCTTTGGTGTGGTGTTCAGTTCACAGATCCTACTACTGCTTTCATGTCTGCCGCCACCACCACCACCTGCCAAAAAGATAACTCCTCTGTAGATGATTCTGAATGTATTGGAGGCTAGGTCCAAATGCAGGTACCGTACAGAACGCGCCATACTCCAGAGCCCCCAAGCATTTAGTGATCCCTTTGGCTGTTGGGGATCACTCCTCACCCCCCTGTGCACGTAGACATTCAGATCACTGTATGAAGACGGATGCACTCCATTCCCCCTGCTCCCTTTTTGCGGTGAACACTGCAGTACTGCAATAAAAAATGACAATCATTCTTGTCACCTCGTGCAGTTTCACCCCTGTAGTTTCACACTGTCATTTGGACAATTTATCCCATGTTTTTACGATTTTTATTTTGCCTTGTTGAGTACTTCCTGTCATACTGTATCAGTGTCCCTCACACGTGACCATCGAGGATCCTTGTATGTGTGTTTGTTGTGTGTATGTGCTTTTGAAGAGCTTCCGGTAACTCTGATAGCATGTCAACACGCCTTATATCACAGAAGTGCAACCTGGTAAGTATAAATGGCCCCTGTTTTAAATTATTGAATACATTTTTTTACAAATCTGACCTCGCCATGAAATAGAATAATAGAGGCATCATGATGAGTTCTGTCCATTAGATTTGTAGTAAATCTGCTTTTCTTTATGCTTTGTTTTGATTTGTCAGTTTGACTTATGTCCTCTTGTTTTAATGTGTGACATTTCCAATGGACCCTTTTCTGTTGTATTGAACTAGAGTTGACCTTGCTACCCTCCCAGCCAAGTCCAAAACTGGAACTGTGTATATAACTACTGTTTTATGAAATAAATTATCTATTCATACCGGTTAACTTGATTGACCATGTTATTACCTTTTATCTCTACTACTTATGTGTGTGTTGTCATTGTTTTTCCATAGTTGCAAAGCAAGTGATCGCCAGGAAACCGCTTCATAGCCAAAGATTGTGTAGAGCAGGGGTATTCAACTCTAACCCTACAATTTCCGGAGCATGCTGGTTTTCTGTTTTATCTGATAATTAATTGCACCCACCTGGTGTTCCAGGTCTAAATCGGTCCCCCTGGTTAGAGGGGAACATGAAAAAAATGCAGTGGAACTGGTTTATTATTTATCAAACAACCATACATGAACAAAAGACAATAATCAGACGCACACACATTTCAACAAACATCAATGACATCATACCTGCTCAGACCCATATGTTCCCACCACAACCATACAAATCACATATGTCTCGACCACACTCATCCTTCATCCCCTGGCCTCAAATTGCACTGTTCTATTTTTCTCTGTAGCACACACCTTTTCAATATTTAAATAATAGTGATGGAGAATCATTTGATTTCCAGTTTTTAAGTAGATACTTTTCTTGTCAATGATTTTGAAAAAAATATTGGTCCTCCCCATTGGGTATCCCACAGCACCCTCATATGCCATGTCTTGAAATATGCACATAGACGGATTAATGACGTTTTACGTGCCCCCAACCGATTGTGTTTTTTCTGTTCGTTTATCTGCGTTTTCTAACTTTATTTTTTAAAACTTATTTTGTACATAATGCTGCCCCTACCGTTTTCTTATGACCGAAAATAACTTCTAGACATCAGGACTGCGATTACTCACCACGGACTAGCAGAATACTTTTTCTTCTTTCACAACTCTGACGAACCCAAGTCGGAGGATATACGGCTCCCTCGGGAACAGGCCCCAACCCCCGTGATCTGTGTGAAGAGGAGGCGGAGAAAGAGAGGCCGGAGAGTGCGCTGCCTTCTGAGAATTCGGAGGCTATCGAATAAACCCCCACTTCCCTCAATTCTGATAGCAAACATGCAATCTTTGGACAATAAAATCGACGAGTTATGGGGAAGACTAAACTACCAACGGGACATTAAAAACTATACCATCTTATGCTTCAGGGAGTCGTGGCTGAAGGATGACAATATCAACACAGCTGGCTGGTTATACGATGTACCGGCAGGATAGAACAGCGGCGTCTGGTAAGACAAGGGGTGGCGGACTATGTATTTTTGTAAATAATAGCTGGTGCCCGATATCTAAGGAAGTCTTGTGCTATTGCTCGCCTGAGGTTGAGTATATCATGATAAGCTATAGACCACACTACCTACCCAGAGAGTTCTCATCTGTGTCCTTCGTAGCTGTTTACATACCACCTCAGTCAGAGGTTGGCACTAAAATAGTGTTGAATGAGCTGTATTCCGCCATCAGCAAACAAGAACACACTCACCCAGAGGTGGCGCTCCCAGTAGCCGGGGACTTTAATGCAGAGAAATGTAAAACTGTTTTACCAAATTTCTATCAGCATGTTAATTGTGCAACCAGAGGGAAAAGAACTCTGGACCACCTATACTCCACACACAGAGACACATACAAAGCTCTCCCTCGCCCTCCATTTGGCAAATCGGACCATAAATCCATCCTTCTGATTCCTACTTACAAGCAAGAAAATTAAAGCAGGAAACACCAGTGACTAGATCAATAAAAAAGTGGTCAGAGGAAGCAGATGCTAAGCTACAGGACTGTTTTGCTAGCACAGACTGGAATATGTTCCGGGACTCCACCACTGGCATTGAGGAGTACACCACATCTGTCATTGGCTTCATCAATAAGTGCATCTATGACGTCGTCCCCACAGTGACTGCACATACATACCCCAACCAGAAGCCATGGATTACAGGCAGCATCGGCACTGAGCTAAAGGCTAAAGCTGACACTTTCAAGGAGCGGGACTCTAACCCGGAAGCTTCTAAGAAATCCCGCTCTGCCCTCTGACGAACCATTAAACAGGCAAAGCGTCAATACAGGATTAAGATCGAGTCGTACTACACCGGCTCTGACGCTCGTCAGATGTGGCAGGGCTAGCAAACCATTACAGACTACAAAGGGAAGCACACCCGAGAGTTGCCCAGTGACACGAGCCAACCAGATGAGCAAAACTACTTTTATGCTCGCTTTGAGATAAATAACACTGAAACATGCATGAGAGCACCAGTTGTACCGGAAGACTGTGTGATCACGCTCTCCGCAGCCAATGTGAGTAAGACCTTAAGACAGGTCAACATTCACAAGGCCGCAGGGCCAGACGGATTACTCAAAGTATGCGGACCAACTGGCAAGTGTCTTCACTGACATTTTCAACCTCTCCCTGTACGAGTCTGTAATACCAACATGTTTTAAGCAGACCACCATAGTGCATGTGCCCAAGAATACTAAGGTAACCTGCCTAAATGACTACCGACCCGTAGCACTCACGTCTGTAGCCATGAAGTGCTTTGAAAGGCTGGTCATGGCTCACATCAACACCATCATCCCAGAAACCCAAGACCCACTCCAATGTGCATACCGCTCCAACAGATCCAATGATGCAATCTTTATTGCACTCCACATTGCCCTTTCCCACCTGGACAAAAGGAACACCTATGTGAGAATGCTATTCATTGACTACAGCTCAGCGTTCAACACCATTGTGCCCTCAAAGCTCATCGCTAAGCTAAGGACCCTGGGACTAAACACGTCCCTCTGCAACTGGGTCCTGGACTTCCTGACGGGCCACCAACACATCCGCCCAGCTGATCCTCAACACAGGGGCCCCTCAGGGGTGCGTGCTCAGCCCTCTCCTGTACTCCCTGTTCACTGATGACTGCATGGCCAGGTACGACTCCAACACCATCATTAAATTTGCCAATGACACAACAGTGGTAGGCCTGATCACCGACAACAACGAGACAGCCAATAGGGAAGAGGTCAGAGACCTGGCCATGTGCTGCCAGGACAGCAACCTCTCCCTCAATGTGATCAAGACAAAGGAGATGATTGTGGACTACAGGAAAAAGAGGACCGAGCATGCCCCCATTCTTATCGACGGGGCTGCAGTGGAGCAGGTTGAGAGCTTCAAGTTTCTTGGTGTCCAAATCACCAACAAACTAACATGGTCCAAGCACACCAAGACAGTCGTGAAGAGGGCACGACAAAACGTATTCCCCCTCAGGAAACTGAAAAGATTTGGCATGGGTCCTCAGATTCTCAAAAGGTTCTACAGCTGCACCATCGAGAGCATCCTGACTGGTTGCATCACTGCCTGGTATGGCAACTGCTCTATACCAGGTGGTGTCAGAGGAAGGCTAAAAAAATTGTCAAAAAGACTACCGCCACCCTAGTCATAGACTGTTCTCTCTGCTACCGCACGGCAAGCGGTCTTGGAGTGCCAAGTCTTGGTCCAAGAGGCTTCTAAACAGCTTCTACCCCCAAGCCATAAGACTCCTGAACATCTAGTCAAATGGCTACCCAGACTATTTGCATTGCCCCCCCCCCCCCCCCTCCACACCACTGCCACTCTCTGTTGTCATCTATGCATAGTCACTTTAATAACTCTAGCTACATGTACCTGCTACCTCAACTAACCGGTGCCCCCGCACATTGACTGTACATTTATCTCTTATTCTTATCCTTATTTTTTTTTTAACTGCGCTGTTGGTTAGGGGCTCGTAAGTAAGCATTTCACTGTAAGGTCTTCATCTTCAAATAATATTTTTGCAGGAATCTCCTTGCGAATGATTTTGCCGAAGATTGTATCTCCGCCGAATACCTGTTGTATTCGGTGCATGTGACTAATACAATTTGATTTGATTGATTAATAGTAAACTTACATTGTCAAACTTCGCCCATTACTTTTATGACTTTATAGCACTCCCAGAAGCCATGAATTATTGATTTGTTTTACACTTAAGACCTGACTGTGCTGTTGTGTTGTAAAATTTGTGAATTTTGTCTCTTGTTATAATAAATTCTATACAAGAGTTTATACTGGTTTAAGAGTAAGTTCCCTCCATCTTGTGCCTATATCAGTTATTGTTTCTAAGAGATAGCCTATCTAATTGACAATCTGCAAGGCTTTGTATATCTTACCTATCATGTGAGTCAGATAGGATTCCCTCAACATTGCTCTGATGACCAAAAGCTTTCAGGTTGAAATTTCGTGATATTAATCTTTTAAGTTGGGGGGGGGGGGGGGGGTTGTTGCATTATGAGCTGAAGTGAAAGATTCCATGTTGACAAATAGTATGTCAGAAAAAGTATAGGAAACTGACAGATTGTCTTTTTATACAGATGGAAATGTTCCTGATGAATGCTGTTTCCAGTAGTACCAAAGAAGAATCCCCAAACAATTAATTGTGGCATATGAAATGACCAGATCTGACTGCACTCATAAGGGGGTCATGTATGTAGCCTAAAATAAGTTTCCTTGTCATACATAGTTTCCACACACACACACACACACACACACACACACACACACACACACACACACACACACACACACACACACACACACACACACACACACACACTACACCTATAGTAGTGATATTTATTTTGATATTGTCTCTTTTCCAGGTTGATCACGAAAAAAAACTGCCCCATTTGTGCCAATCCAGATGAGCCTTTGATTGACAGGATCATGAAGGCCATCGATGAGAGTAAATTCAAGTAACCACTTCACTGGAAGAAGGCTAATGTCTGAGCATGTATAAACTCTGGCTCCTACTTCATTGTCAGCTCTGCTTAGAATAACTGTTTTACTTTGACATGTAGTGACAAAAACTTTTAAATTATATTCTAGCAATCATGATAATCACTTAGATGTATAACACATGTAATGAACATGTTATGAACATGAAATACGTTGTATAACTCAAAAGGGCTTACCAAGAAAAACTTCAAAAAGGACTAATTCGAGGCAGAAAATAGTTGCCGCTCTTAACAAAAAAGTCAGGATGAGTACATTGTTCAGGATGAGTACAGTTGACTGACATCTTCCTCAAGGCGACCTGACAATTGCACTTAGCTCATATTTATAGCCTAGTGGCCTTCTGAGACACAACAATGTAAAAATACAAATATCATGATTCAAGGTAAATAAATTGCAATTTAGCACACAATAAGAAGACGACAAATCAGGTGTCTAGTTGATTTTTTAAACATTTTTATTTCACCTTTATTTAACCAGGTAGGCTAGTTGAACAAGTTCTCATTTGCAACTGCGACCTGGCCAAGATAAAGCAAAGCAGTTCGACACATACAACAACACAGCGTTACACATGGAATAAAAAAACATACAATCAATAATACAGTACAAAAATCTATATACAGCATGTGCAAATGAGGTAGGATAAGAGAGGTAGGGCAATAAATAGGCTATGTTGGCAAATTTATTACAATATAGCAATTAAACACTGGAATGGTAGATGTGCAGAAGATGAATGTGCAAGTTGAGATACTGGGGTGCAAAGGACCAAGATAAATAACTAAATACAGTATGGGGATGAGGTAGATTGGATGGGCTATTTACAGATGAGCTATGAACAGGTGCAGTGATCTGTGAGCTGCTCTGAGAGCTGGTGCTTAAAGCTAGTGAGGGAGGTAAGAGTCTCCAGCTTCAGAGATTTTTGCAGTTTGTTCCAGTCATTGGCAGCAGAGAACTGGAAGGAGAGGCGGCCAAAGGAAGAATTGGCTTTGGGGGTGACCAGTGAGATATACCTGCTGGAGCGTGTGCTACGGGTGGGTGCTGCTATGGTGACCAGTGAGCTGAGATAAGGTGGGGCTTTACCTAGCAGAGACCTGTAGATGACCTGGAGCCAGTGGGTTTGGCGACAAGTATGAAGCGAGGGCCAGCCAACGAGAGCATACAGGTTGCAGTGGTGGGTAGTATATGGGGGGGCTTTGGTGACAAAACGGATGGCACTGTGATAGACTGCATCCAATTTGTTGAGTAGAGTGTTGGAGGCTATTTTGTAAATGACATCGCCGAAGTAAAAGGATTGGTAGGATGGTCAGTTTTACGAGGGTATGTTTGGCAGTATGAGTGAAGGATGCTTTGTTGCGAAATAGGAAGCCAATTCTCGTCCCAGAACTTTTTTGTTTGTACTACAGGATGCAAATTTCTGTTTGAAAAAGCTAGCCTTAGCTTTCCTAACTGCCTGTGTATATTGGTTCCTACTTCCCTGAAACGTTGCATATCACGGGGGCTATTCGATGCTAATGCAGAACACCAGGATGTTTTTTGTGCTGGTCAAGGGCAGACAGGTCTGGAGTGAACTAAGGGCTATATCTATTCCTAATTCTACATTTTTTGAATGGAGCATGCTTATTTAAGATGGTGAGGAAGGCACTTTTAAAGAATAACCAGGCATCCTCTACTGAGGGGATGAGGTCAATGTCATTCCAGGATACCCCGGCCAGGTCGATTAGAAAGGCCTGTTCGCTGAAGTGTTTTAGGGAGCGTTTGACAAATAACAGCTTATCAATGACTGATTGACCTTCCCACCAGCCAAAGGTGAACCTGGGCTTGTAGAGAGTGAAGGATGTCACTGCAAGACCTGGCAGAAACATAGAGTACAAGTTCCTTGCAACAACAGTGTGTAACTCCACAAAAATCATGTCAGTGTGTGTGTGTGTGTGTGCGAACCGTGTTGTCAGTTAAATGGTCAGTATTTATCAGTCATTAACCATTGCTGAGATTCCTCCTACTGAGACACTGGCGGATGGCAGGAAGCTGTGTGTGAATGCCACAAGCTACTTTGCGATGTGATCTGGATGTGATCTAACACAATATACAGGACTTATATCATATAATACAAATGTCTTCACTTCATTTTTAGGTTTTCCATTGCTGCTTATTTGTGTGATTTTGTTTTCATAATGTAATAACTGTAATATCCGGTAACTGTGCTTTCTTACTCATATCAGTGGGGACTTTTTTTTTAAACTTACTCCTTTCCTGTTTTTTACATAGCATGCATATTGTGTTAAAGATAAGGTATTCACAATTAATCTGAAATTTTACAACGTATTCCTCTATGTCCTTTTCACCTCTGGGTTGTGTTCATTTTAACTGACCATGTAATAAAACGTAATGAATTTGTTCAGATATTTCCCTCAATTCCTAGGCCATTAAATTACCCAGACTGGGAAGGGACCACAACCACAACCCCTAGCCCAAACACCTCTACAGTGTCCTTTTCCCCAACCACACAAAGAGAGGAACCAATGAGCATGACACCACCAAGGGACTAAGGTGTGGATTTGTATGACTATTATGCGTATGACTATAATGTGAATGATTATGGCAGTTTCCCTGGTGAAAAACAAGCACAAGAACAAGCAGCATTACCCCCAGGCTTTCCAGGACTCTCTAGATCACCAGGGTAACTAACTTCAGCTGTCATTCTCAGTTTACTGTGGTCAGCCAGGGTGTTGTCTGTCATTCTGTGGAGGGATGGGGTTAGTAGTATAGCTATTTTACCCAAACATGCTATTCTGTACCTACCTACACTATTGATAACATGGACTAAACTGAATGTTTATCCTAATCATTACTGGAAGAGTGTGACTAATGCCAAGCTAAATGTATAAATGTATATTTCAGGTCTCTCTCTCTGTTTCTGTCTCATGCAGGGATTGTCTGTGCTGCATGTGCGTCAATAATGAGCAGGGAAGAATAGCTAAGCTAATCACTAATGTTGTAGTGTACACATCTCCAACCTGCAACGTCCTGGAGGTTATGTAAGCTTCATTGATGTGCTTTATTACTGTATTATTGTTCATCATATTACTGTATTATTGTTCATCATATTACTGTATTATTGTTCATAATTTACTCACCATACACTTTGTTTTATAGTACCTTTATTGTGAATGTTTGACTTATCATAACTGTTTCATATTACTCTCCAATGTGGTCCTATGCACAGCGCAACTCTGAAGACGACTGGTCAGAAGATTTGTGTAGACCTCACTCAACCCTGGGCCAAAAGAACTCTGAAGAGATTGCAGTTATCGTCAGACTCCACTTGAGGGAGTAAACCTAATTTCAATGCATCCTTCTGAATGCATCCTCCTCAATGATGCTATGCTGAAAAAGTTGTACTTTATGATACAGTATTTCCACAGCAGACAGTTGTAAGTAAATGCTGCTTATCAAAGAGCTAAATGTGTCAGCCTTTTGACATTTCATATCTGATAAAGATGTTTGATAAGTAATGACTGATTCTTTCCACCCTGGAAAAGTTCTTTTTAAATATTATTTTTGTTATCTGATTCTGCTAACTGGGAAACTAAACCACTGAGTGAAATTAAAAATGTTACATTTTGATGACAGCTTAAAGTGATTGCAAATAAACTGCTCAGTGTGCTCTCTACCACCAATCCTGAGTATTGTAGTTTCCTTCATGACAACTGTAGTATAACCTGGTGTTGTAAATACAAATACAACTAAAACACATGCCAGCAAAGAAAGTAACAGACTACTTATTATAATACATATGGTTTTCCTCTGTGGACAGTTAGTGATTTATGACTGATCAGAGACCTTTTGCAGCATGCTCACTCATAGGGTGAGAATAGTTTCCTTTACAATGTCGCCATCTACTGAACATCAGAGAGGATAGTTGATTATCTTATAAGAAAAAAAAAGCTGGTAGTTTGCCATAGTTTTTGGAATAGCCTACATAACAAGTCATCAAGTGGATGGTGAAATGACTTGAAGTGATGTTATTTTATTTAACCAGGCAAGTCAGTTAAGAACAAATTCTTATTTGCAATGATGGCCTACACCGGCCAACGCTGAGCCAATTCTGCACCGCCCTATGGGACTCCCAATCATGGCCGGTTGCGATAAAGCCTGGAATCGAACCAGGGTGTCTGAGGTGACGCCTCTAGCACTGAGATGCAATGCCTTAGACCGCTGCGCTACTTGGGAGCCCGAGGCACAACTTTGGTTTTAGAAGTGGGGGGGTATAAACTGGCGGTGGGTCTGGGGGTCCTCCCTCAGAATTGTTTTGGGCATCTAAAGCTCATTTCCTGCATTTCTACTAGGGCTGTCTGTCAAAAAACATAAATTCTTGTTGACCAAGAGTATCAATTGGTAAAACATTTTAAATATGTATTTTACCCTAGACAAACCCTATGTGTTTTAATAAGATCAACTAGGTTTATGTACTGACCTAGTCTGATGCTTTAAGCACGCTGTTTGATTAAATAATTAAGACACAAATGACTCAAGAGGGAGCAAGCGATAAAGAGCCTTCTGCCATTAAGCTCCTGAAGTTGCCTGTAATAGGCTACACCAGCGGTCAGCAACCTTTTCCATTTGGAGGGTCAATTTATCTTACAAGTTCTACCAATCTGCACCAGTTATGATTTTCATATGCACATTTGTGGAAGTTTAATTTATAATACTCTTTGTATCTCAAAAATCATTGTCTGTTTAATCTACATTCAAATTATACAAATCTAAAAGTACATTTTATTGCCATCTAAAAATAGCCTACATAAAGCCAATACAAAAATATTGCAGCCTACAGGTCAAAAATATCCTTTAAATCACATTGGCTATGCATGGCCTGTCTGAAACATTGTATCAACAGGGTCGGGTGAACCTCACACTAGCAATGTTGTATAAAATATTCTGGGCCCTCAGAGTTTCCCACGCCAGTGAGCTCAGGACAGACACAGCTGTAGGCTATTTGTACAAGGGATACGAATGAATCAGTTATTTTATTAAGTTTCCACTGGATCAGAGCATTACATTTTTCCCTTTCATGCCGAGTGGTTATCAAAAAGAGAGCTGGAACTATTGTTCAAATACTGTACTTTGAGGAACTATCGTCATTCTGAATTGATTCCAAAAAACAGAGTTTGTTTACTTGCTGTTTGAGGTGAAGAAATATTACATTGAGAAGCTCAACAGCTCATTCATTAGAGGTGGTGACTCAAAACAATCAAACATCCCCAACTGGGCACATTTATAGAACTAAATTTGTGTGCAGGCCAGGTAGACTAGTCTTACCTCAACATGATTAGTCAGGTGCGCATCCTTACTCAACATTGACAAGAGCATTTCAAACAAAAGACGATCAATAAATTAAAAACTCATGAATGCAATAAACAATAAAAAAATCTCAAGTGTAGCATAGGTTATGAGTTCTGCGAAACACATGTCCAAGCCGACAATAAGAACAGTAAATAACGAATAATATTTTGAATGCGTTAACCAAACAAACACTGGTGTAACGCGCACGCTGGGAGTCGGGAAGCAAGTACAGGACTGCAAATGAAATCAATAGAACAAAACAAGAAAAACTTAGACATGAAACAAAGTCAATAACACCTGAGAAAAGAACCAAAGGGAGTGACAGATATAGGGGAGGTTAGAACCTGTCGAGCCAGCTGAGGCATGGAAGCCTGACGAGCCAGCTGAGGCGTCGCCGAGAGCTTAGGCAATGGAAGACTGACAAGCCAACCGAGGCTTGAGAACCTGTCGAGCCAGCTGAGGCATCCCCGGTTGCTTTGGCAGCCGCTCTTAGACCCCGATGTCACCAGTAAAAATAAATCCCTGTTGCTTCCCTTTGGTGAGGCATTATTCTGTAACGTGTACACTGGGAGTCTGAAAGCTGGGGAAAGAACCAAAGGGAGTTAGAGATATAAGGGAGGTAATCAGGAAGTTGATGGAGTCCAGGTGAGTGTCATGAGGCGCAGGTGCGCGTAACGATGGTGGCAGGTGTGCGTAATGATGAGACAACTGGCGACAACGAGCACCAGAGAGGAGGAGCAGAAGTAGACGTGACAATTAGAAATGATAGGAAGTACAGATAAATGTAGGCTACTACTGGTGATATATGTAATGGGGAATTGATAGACACAACAAAAAAATACACACAATAAAGGGAAACAATGAATACCCACGAAATGGTGGGAGAGAACGCATTCTGGAGAGAAAAGTGCCTTGTGCATATGAGCCACAATCCCCATATTCTTGGACCATGTCAAGACTGTGGCCTCCTCAATGGATTAGTCCACTGAGACAGGTGTCTCATGTGCCATTCATTCTTTTAAATCTATTTGTGACCGCTGGACAAAAGAAATCTCATGTTTTCAATACATACAGTATTCCATATAAGGCACCCAGACCTTATGAAAGTTGCACAGTATACACTTAATCTTGTAATAATTATTCAAATCTAGTGATATGTAACTTGACATTTCTGCTATCCATTGTGACATTGTGGGAAGATAACTAACATTCCAATTTGTAAGTCGCTCTGGATAAGAGCGTCTGCTAAATGTCTTAAATGTTAAATGTTAAATGTAATTAACGGCAACGTATTTATTAGCTGCTATAAATACTAGGTTACATAGTTTCTTCTGATAACATTCTCCAGTATAAACATTTCCAGCAAACAAAAACAGGGAAAAGGGAGAATCTGTAGACATGCTGAGATAAAAGAAGACACTTTGACTGAATTCATCCTGCCTTCACAAGATCATAACATGCAAATATGTCCCCTTTTGTGTTTTACATGATATTCAGTTTCACTGGCATAATAGTACGCTCTATGGATGGTCTTAAACTGCAGTAATTTACGTCTGAGATGATATGAACATGACTTGGCATTCAAACATATCTGTATCCATTCATCATCATCAATACTGTCTCCCAGGTCTTCCTTACATTTTTGTTTTGTGTCATCAGGAAAGCCTATATCAACTTTTGATAAAGTTTGGAAATAAACTTGAGGTTTGTCAAACTGCCTTAAAATAGTTTAAATATTTGACGCTTCTGGCTTGTCCAATGATTACTGCACAGAGAGAAGGTGTTGTGTCTGCAAAAGTTCACCTCAGCAATGTCACAGACTTGACTTCCATGCTTGCCTGACCCTGCTGAGACCCCTGTCACAATCTGATCCTGCTCAGATGAGGCATGACAAAGAATTACCTTGGTGTACATTTACAGTGCATTCGGAAAGAATTCAGACCCCTTGACTTTTTCCACATTTTGTTATGTTACAGTCTTATTCTAAAATGTATTATATTTATTTTTTTCCTCATCAATCTACATAACCCCATAATGACAAAGCAAACATTTTTTGATTTTTTTTTTAAATGTATAAGAACAATAACAAAAAAAGCATTATTTACATAAGTATTCAGACCCTTTGCTATGACACTAAAAATTGAGCTCAGATGTGTTCTGTTTAGGGTTGCACATTTTGGGAAATATTCAGAGGCAGAACCTTTCTGTGGGAATTAACAGGAATATATGATAATTAATGGGAGTATATGGGAATTAACGGAAATATATGCAAATTAATATTAATACCATTTAAATGTAGATGTTTTTTGCATTCGATATATTTACCATATCATATGGAGACAGAAACATAAACATTTTACTTTATCATAAGTAGACATAATTGCAAATGATTAAATCCTTCCAATATAATTTTTTATTAACTAAACAATTTAGTTACGACTTGCACTTTAATTAAATTAGTTGACTCTTCATATTTCACTGAACAACAAAATAAAGGGAATATTGAATAATCCCCAATGATCAATCGCATCTCCCAAAAACATTTTCAACATACATCTGTAAAATGATAGTCTAGAAACTAAAGCTTTGGTTGTCTTCCTCTCAGGCTTCCATGTCTTCTCCCTGGACCCTCTCAGTGTCCACCTCTTGAACATCCGACCTGAGGCCTCATCTTCACTGTCACTTTCCAGCCTTGTTGAGAATGGCTCATTGTCAAACTCAAAAAGCCTCAAATTTTCCCGGATGCCCACCAATTTTTCAACCCGTGTATTGGTTAGCCTGTTGCGTGCTATGGGTGTGTGTGTGTGTTCCAAAACAAGGACCAATTGTGTTCTGAGGCGACTGATGTTGGTGGGATTTGGAGGATGATGGAGGCAACAGGGGAAAGAGCCTCAGATCCACAAAGTCCCTTCCAGCAGGTGGCTGATGAGTGGAGAGAACAAGTATTTGATACACTGCCGATTTTGCAGGTTTTCCTACTTACAAAGCATGTAGAGGTCTGTAATTTTTATCATAGGTACACTTCAACTGTGAGAGACGGAATCTAAAACAAAAATCCAGAAAATCACATTGTATGATTTTTAAGTAAATAATTAGCATTTTATTGCTAATTGCAAACAAACATGTTGGCACGACTGCCATATTGCATCTCCATCCTAAAGCCCTTGCTTGGTAGTGTACTTCGCCAGACTGCCAAGAACCTTGCCCTCATCCAGGCCAAGGTGGTGAGACACGGTAGTGATGACACCATAGGCCTTGTTGATCTCTGCACCAGACAGGATGCTCTTTCCAGCATACTTGGGGTCCAACATGTACGCTGCGGCGTGTATGGGCTTCAGGCAGAAGTCTTTGCGCTTCTTGATGCATTTCAGAACTGCAGTCTCCTCTGCTTGGAGCAACAGTGAAGTAGGCAGGGCAGTACGGATTTCTTCTCTTACATCTGCAAGCAATCAGACAGGATGGCATTGTCTCAATCTGTGCAATGGCTACTGCTATAGTTTTCAGGCTGCTTACCACTCTCTCCCAAAATTCATAATCCAGGAGGATCCTCTTGATGGAGCTGTTCATATCGGCACACTGTGATATGCCCATTTCTTGGAGAGAATCCTTCCCCTCCAGAAGATTGTCAAACATGATGACAACACCACCCCAACGGGTGTTGCTGGGCAGCTTCAATGTGGTGCTCTTATTCTTGTCACTTTGCTTGGTGAGGTAGATTGCTGCTATAACTTGATGATTCTTTGCATACCTAACCATTTCTTTGGCTCTCTTGTAGAGTGTATCCATTGTTTTCAGTGCCATGATGTCCTTGAGGAGCAGATTTAATGCATGAGCAGTCCAGCAAGGGGTGTGATGTGAGGGTAGGACTCCTCCACTTTAGACATGGCAGCCTTCATGTTCGCGGCATTGTCTGTCACCAGTGCAAATACCTTCTGTGGTCCAAGGTCATTGATGACTGCCTTCAGCTCTGCAATGTAGAGACCGGTGTGTCTGTTGTCCCTTGTGTCTGTGCTCTTGTAGAGTACTGGTTGAGGGGTGGAGATGATGTAGTTAATTATTCCTTGCCCACGAACATTCGACCACCCACCAGAGATGATTGCAATACAGTCTGCTTTCTCTATGATTTGCTTCACTTGAACTCTGTTGAACTCTGCAACCAGCAAATGAGTAGATAAATCATGTCTGGTTGGAGGGGTGTATGCTGGGCGAAGAACATTCAGAAATCTCTTCCAATACACATTGCCTGTGAGCATCAGAGGTGAACCAGTTGCATACACAGCTCGAGCAAGACATTCATCAGCATTTCTCTGACTACGTTCCTCCATTGAGTCAACAAAACTTCTGATTCCATGAGGACCACGAGCTGTTGCTATCGATAAGGACTCTGATTCATCATTTTCACCTCGAATAGAAGTAGAGGGACTTTTGTCAGAGGTTGCTTGTTGTGAGCACTGAGGGAACTTTATGCACTGGACCAGATGATTCTGCATCTTTGTTGCATTCTTCACATATGATTTGGCACAGTATTTGAAAATGTACACAGCTTTTCCTTCTACATTAGCTGCAGTGAAATGTCTCCACACATCAGATAGTGCCCGTGGCATTTTCCTGTAAAGATTAGATTTTTTTTTTTTAAATCACTAATACAATTCCATGTACAGAGAAATAGTTAAGCAGTTAGCTTAAACAACTCCTTTCTAAGATCAATGTTTTAAAATGAAACATGCATGGAAACAGGTGAATTAACACTCCTCAGTTCGCAGGCTCAAGCAAGCTAAACCCCACATGGTAGCAAAAACTAACTAGCAGAAATTGTTAACAAGTTAGAAATTATTTAAACACACTTTGCTGTAGGCTACTATTTACTAGTTAACAAAAAATAATGTATGTCTTATAAAAATACACTGCTCAAAAAAATAAAGGGAACACTTAAACAACACATCCTAGATCTGAATGAAATAAATAATCTTATGAAATACTTTTTTCTTTACATAGTTGAATGTGCTGACAACAAAATCACACAAAAATAATCAATGGAAATCCAATTTGTCAACCCATGGAGGTCTGGATTTGGAGTCACACTCAAAATTAAAGTGGAAAACCACACTACAGGCTGATCCAACTTTGATGTAATGTCCTTTAACGAGTCAAAATGAGGCTCAGTAGTGTGTGTGGCCTCCACGTGCCTGTATGACCTCCCTACAATGCCTGGGCATGCTCCTGATGAGGTGGCGGATGGTCTCCTGAGGGATCTCCTCCCAGACCTGGACTAAAGCATCCGCCAACTCCTGGACAGTCTGTGGTGCAACGTGGCGTTGGTGGATGGAGCGAGACATGATGTCCCAGATGTGCTCAATTGGATTCAGGTCTGGGGAATGGGCGGGCCAGTCCATAGCATCAATGCCTTCCTCTTGCAGGAACTGCTGACACACTCCAGCCACATGAGGTCTAGTATTGTCTTGCATTAGGAGGAACCCAGGGCCAACCGCACCAGCATATGGTCTCACAAGGGGTCTGAGGATCTCATCTCGGTACCTAATGGCAGTCAGGCTACCTCTGGCGAGCACATGGAGGGCTGTGCGGCCCCCCAAAGAAATGCCACCCCACACCATGACTGACCCACCGCCAAACCGGTCATGCTGGAGGATGTTGCAGGCAGCAGAACGTTTTCCACGGCGTCTCCAGACTCTGTCACGTCTGTCACGTGCTCAGTGTGAACCTGCTTTCATCTGTGAAGAGCACAGGGCGCCAGTGGAGAATTTGCCAATCTTGGTGTTCTCTGGCAAATGCCAAACGTCCTGCAAGGTGTTGGGCTGTAAGCACAACCCCCACCTGTGGACGTCGGGCCCTCATACCACCCTCATGGAGTCTGTTTCTGACCGTTTGAGCAGACACATGCACATTTGTGGCCTGCTGGAGGTCATTTTGCAGGGCTCTGGCAGTGCTTCTCCTGCTCCTCCTTGCACAAAGGCGGAGGTAGCGGTCCTGCTGTTGGGTTGTTGCCCTCCTACGGCCTCCTCCACGTCTCCTGATGTACTGGCCTGTCTCCTGGTAGCACCTCCATGCTCTGGACACTACGCTGACAGACACAGCAAACCTTCTTGCCACAGCTCGCATTGATGTGCCATCCTGGATGAGCTGCACTACCTGAGCCACTTGTGTGGGTTGTAGACTCCGTCTCATGCTACCACTAGAGTGAAAGCACCGCCAGCATTCAAAAGTGACCAAAACATCAGCCAGGAAGCATAGGAACTGAGAAGTGGTCTGTGGTCTCCACAGGCAGAACCACTCCTTTATTGGGGGTGTCTTGCTTATTGCCTATAATTTCCACCTGTTGTCTATTCCATTTGCACAACAGCATGTGAAATTTATTGTCAATCAGTGTTGCTTCCTAAGTGGACAGTTTGATTTCACAGAAGTGTGATTGACTTGGAGTTACATTGTGTTGTTTAAGTGTTCCCTTTATTTTTTTGAGCAGTATATATTCACCCCACCCAGTATTGTATTGAAAACTTACCAGAAAGCATGTTGTCCTTGGCTCAGACAGTGTAGTGGTGTGGGCTCAATAGCTTCTCATTAGAGTGCAAGATCTTGAGAATCAGCTGTACACATGATGGAAGAGTGCACTGCACATATGATGCAAGAATGCACTGTGCATGCAAAGGGTTGCAATTCCATTGAATTGGGGATGGTTTAACCAAAATATCCCACAAGACCTAGAATTGCCTTATGTGTATCCCACAAAAAAAAGGTTCACTGTTATAAGCTAACCTTTTTGATGAATGTAAGCAAAATTCCCCAAATTCCCGTGCATAACTTACCATGGAAGATTTCCGTAAAAATACTGGAAATTTACCGGAAAGTTTCTGACCCTTTGCAAGCCTAATCTTGTTTCCACTGATCATCCTTGAGATGTTTCTACAACTTGATTAGAGTCCACCTGTGGTAAATTCAATTGATTGGAGATGATTTGGAAAAACACACAGCTGTTTATATAAGGTCCCACAGTTGACAGTGCATGTCAAAGCACAAACCAAGCCATGAGGTCAAAGGAATTGCCCGTAGAGCTCAGAGACAGGATTGTGTCGAGGCACAGATCTGGGGAAGGGTACCAAAACATTTATGCAGCATTGAAGGTCCACAAGAACACAATGTCCTCCATCATTCTTAAATGGAAGAAGATTGGAACCAAGACTCTTCCTAGAGCTGGCCGCATGGCCAAACTAAGCAATCGGGGGAGAAGGACCTTGGTCAAGGAGGTGACCAAGAACCCGATGGTCACTCTGACAGAGCTCCATAGCTCCTCTGTTGAGATGAGAGAACCTTCCAGAAGGACAACAATCTCTGCAGCACTCCACCAATCAGGCCTTTATAATAGAGTGGCCAGATGGAAGCCACCCCTCAGTGAAAGGCAAATCACTCCTCGCTTGGAGTTTACCAAAGGCAACTAAATGACAGACCATGAGAAACAAGATTCTCTGGTCTGAAGAAACCAAGATTGAACTCTTTGGCCTGAATGCCAAGCGTCACGTCTGGAGGAAACCTGGCACCATCTTTACGGTGAAGCATAGTTGTGGCAGCATCATGCAGTGTGGGGAGACTAGTCAGGGTTGAGGGAAAGATGAATGGAGCAAAGTACAGAGAGATCCTTGATCTCAGGACCTCAGACTGGGCGAAGGTTCACCTTCCAACAGGACAATGACCCTAAGCACACAGCCAAGGCAATGCAGGGGTGGCTTTGGGACAAGTCTCTGAATGTCCTTGAGTGGCCCAGCCAGAGCCTGGACTTGAACCCAAACAAACATCTCTGGAGAGACCTGAAAATAGCTGTGCAGCAATGCTCCCCATCCAACCTGACAGAGCTTGAGAGGATCTACAGAGAAGAATGGGAGAAACTTCCCAAATACAGCTGTGTCAAGCTTGTAGCATCATGCCCAAGAAGACTCGAGGCTGTAATTGCTGCCAAAGGTGCTTCAACAAAGTACTGAGTAAAGAGTCTGAATACTTATGTAAATAGGATATTTCCGTTTTATTATTTTAATACAATTGCAAAAATGTATTAAAACCAGTTTTTGCTTTGTCATTATGGGGCATTGTGTGAAGATTGATTAGGGGAAAAAACGATTTAATACATTTTAGAATAAGGCTGTAACGTAACAAAATGTGGAAAAAGTCAAATACTTTCCGAATGCACTGTATACATGATTTTATCTAAGAATAGAATCAAAGGTTCAATAACTGAAATTACCATTATTTCCAGATCCCAGACTGTAGCCTACCCATCAACTCAAGTTGGAACTTTGTATCCATTAACTGAACATATACTGAAAAATTCACCTGAGCTCCGTAGACTGGTCTTCCCTGGCTGTCTGACACAGCTGGGACCCCTGTCACCATCTGATCCTGCTGATCTTGATGAGCATAGTATTGTATACTGACTGTGCACCATGGCAGTGTAGTCTGTAGAACTATTTATACCATGTAAGTGTGAAAAATAGACAATTAGCTAGGGAAACTGACAGATCAATAACGTTACATTACTATACTGACTCTAATAAAAACTCACATTGTGCTGTCAAAAAACGTCCGAATATCAGTCTTCAATCGTTTGGCAGCTGGTTTCATCGTTTGATTCAGGTCTAGCGTGATTGAGGCAAAAATAATAGCTAAAGTTAGTGAGCTAGCTAGCTGACGTTAGCCAACTTTTGGTTGCTCTAATGGTACATCAATTGATGAAAACTAGCCAAGTGAATTTACTTCTGTTGAAACGGGACAAAAAGGCTACAAAATATTTCCATACACACAACAGCTGTTAAGATACAGCTACCTGACAGATAGAGAGACTACAGATGAACTGGCTGTGGTAGCTACTAGCTAGCTAGTTCATTCTCTTCAGACAGAACTTCAGTCGAGAGGGGATGAAACATTACTGTAACTAATGTTACATGTCAGTTACACTACTAGCTCAGCACTGGAAATAAAAAATAAAAAAATTCTGTGTAGTCAAACAGCAGTTACCTTGCCAGCTACATCAGTCAAATAAAGAGTAGATTGTTTCTGTTTAGGTTGCTTTTACAACTCAGAGAAAAAGCTCAACATACACAGAGACAGCAGCTGCAGACAGCAGCACTGTACCTTTCAGACTTCACACAGCCTGTCCGCACGCTCTGTCGTGTCCAAGTGGTCCTAAATTCAGCCGTCTGAAACCGCCAAACAGCCTACCTGAGGGCTCTGAGGCGTCCGCATGATCCTAAAGCACACCAATGCCGCTTTTAGTATCACAGTGCAATAATAAAACTGGGTGGGACAAAAATGCAATTTTAGAATGTGGGGGTGGGGGTCATGTCCCCCCCGTCCCCAATGAAAGTTCCGCCCCTGGATGCAATGGTGTCTGTCACTAATTAGGTAACTGAAAGCATTTCATATTCAGAATCATTGAGCTTCACTACTCACACTGTCCATATCAAAGCTGAGGTTGTAGCCTATTATGGTCCTTTGAGAAATATTAGAATTAGGACATGAAGAATAAACTGAATATTTATTATAAATGTGAAAACATAACTCATTAATGTATTTATGCATTTATGAACATGCAAGTAATTTTGCATGACAAATATGCCCTTATTCACAACAAATGTGTTTGATCGCATTCTTTCATTGCTTTGTGTGTCAGTGTGTGTGCGCTTATACGTTAGCGTGTCTTCCCGTGTATCCTCTCCTCTCCCTCACTTCGCCGTGGGTTTGGTGTGCTCCACTTTCTCCTTCACCCCGGAACACTTCAGTATGAGCTCTGCGTGCCTCTCCTCCAGGCCGTCTGAGGCATCCACCTTCTCCTCAAAGTCTCTCAGGAGGGTATCGTTGCCCAGCAGGCCAGGTTGTCCATGCGGAGGCCGACCTTGGCCTACTTGGTCTTGGTCAGCACGTCCTGGCCACCACCGCCTCCACTTCGGCCAGCTAGGCCTGCTTGGCCTGGTTCTCCATCTGCACAAACTGGAGCTTCTCCTTCACGTGGGCCAGTACCTGGACAGTGCTGGTGATCTTCTTGTACAGTTTGAGGAACTCCTCGTTGTGCTCCTCTATCTTCTCGTTCTGTATGCCTGGTTCTCGATCTTCATCTGCTCGAAGTCGATGAGGTGCAGGTCCTCGACAAACTCCCCCTTGCAATCCACCTTCTCCTGGCTCTGCTGCCGCAGCTCCTCGGCCTGCTGCTTGGCCGCCTCCAAGTCATGCCGGTGCTACCACCTCAGGTCCTCCATGATGGCTATATTCTTCTAGTAGCGCTGCTCCTGGTTAGACACGCCTTCTCCTACTTGGGATGTGCGTCGTAACCTGTCTTCTTGCAGATATACTCCACCAGCTTGATCTGGAGCTGACCGTTGACCTGGCTCTGTTTCTCCTTCTCCACCTGCAGCTCTATGAAGAAGTTCATGTAGTCTTCGTAGTCGAGGCTGGGGCCTTACTTTTCAGTTGGAGAGGGACCCTCTTCTTCAACCTGCACAGGACTGCAGCACTCCCTCTCGGGGGTACCTGGGCCTAGTTTGGTCCATCTTCATCATCGTCGTTATCGTTGCTATTTTCGAGTGTAAAACTTCACTCACGGGAGAGAGGCTCCCCTACTAGAGGCTTCATCTCCGGGCCCTCTCCCTCTTCAAATGTCAAGCTCGTGGGTAGGTTTGCTTATGTGGGTGACTCGTCTCCAGCGCCTGGCTCAAATGCGGCTGAGTTCCCTCCCTCTGTCTCAGTGTAACTGGTGTGAAATGGCTTGCTAGTTAGCGGTGCGCACTAGTAACATGTCAATCGGTGACGTTCAATTGGTGCCCTGCGAGGGCAGCAGCTTTTGTGGCGCAATAGGTAACGATGCTTTGCGAGTGACTGTTGTCAATGAGTGCAGAGGTTCCCTGGTTCAAGCCCAGGTTGGGGCGAGGAGAGCGATGGAAGCAACATCAGTTGAGGTGCAATCTGTTGCCTGTTCTGGTGAAGCTTTTTCAGACTCCACTAACACGCCCTCCTCATCCTCATCTGCAGGGGTATCAGCTTTATTCTTACTGTCATCAACATTAGGGGATTTGCCCTCCTCCGAGGGCTCTACAGCTTGTGTCTTCTGGAGTTGTTCATTGTTCTTCAGCTCTGTGTTTTCAGGGTCATTGTCTTGTTGCTCTGCATCCGCATCGATGGGAATGTAGTATTCCTGACAGAAAAAAGCTAGAAAATCACATAAGTATGTCAATGAAGTCCCAATGTGTAAGGCAAAACTCAAATATATCAACACAAATTAAATTAAACACAGCTATGCGTTTTGTAGTATAAAACGAAGTCAAGAAACGCTAAATGAGAACTTCACTCAGAAGTCAATGTTTGTCAATGAACCTATTGGTGTTTTGAGTTGTCCTGGAAACTGAGCATGTAAGCCAATCACAGGCGTTTGCGCCAAGCTTATTCATATTAATGAGACGCAGTTGTGAGACTCCAGTACGCATGCCCTCCCCCCGCGACACTGCTGCTTCCAACAACAAGCAAGAAGCCAGCAACATGGCCGACCTAGGAAAGAAGTACTGCGTAAACTGCCTTGCAGACGTTACGAATCTGCGACTTCGCTGTACTGACTGCCCAGATATCGAACTGTGTCCGGAATGCTTCTCCGCAGGTGCAGAAATCGGTAATCATCGGCGATGGCACGGTTATCAGCAAGTTGACGGCGGGCGCTTCCCACTCTGGGGTCCCGAAGCGGAGGGAGGATGGACTAGCAGGGAAGAGCAGTCGCTACTCGATGCGATCGAGCAATATGGCTTTGGAAACTGGGTATTTCAATTTATAGCCTACTTGTCTCATAGCTAGCTAGCTAGAATACACATATATGCATAAAATGATATAGATTAAATGTGAATGAGTAAACTTACACTGTGTTATTTTACATGAGAGTATCTCCGAATACATTGGACAACTTCAGACTGACAGCCAGGACTTGTCGAGAGTTGGCAATATCGATGCAACTCTGCAAGCCTTGAAATCCACCTTGTTTTAGTCCTGATTACAGCTAGCTAGCTAAATTGTTATAATGCATATTTTTTTTATACAAATGTACATTGCAATCCAGGTTGCAAACCTGCACTGCATTATGAAAACGTTTAGTTTAATGTAGGCTGGTCATCTGTTAAAATGAATCTGTTGTATGTATTGCCTATCAACGGATTTCAACACACGTATGGTAATAGTGTATAGCAATGCATGCAGTGTCTGTCTAGATGCTTGCAGTGATGTATCCCTATATGTGTAATTATCTGCATTTTATGAGGGGGAAAAAAAGCATCCCCCAAGTAACACTCTGCCCTGTGTGTGTGTTGTCTTTCAGGAGGACATGGCCACTCACATGGGGGCGATTCGGACCCCCCAGGAAGTCATGGACCACTACGTCAGAATGTACATTCACGGCAACCTGGGCAAGGCCTGCGTCCCTGAAAGTATCCCCAACCGGGTAACGGACCACACCTGCCCCAGCGGTGCCCCCCTGTCCCCCAGCCTCACCACCCCCCTGCCCCCGCTGGATGTGACCCTGGGCGAGCAGCAGCAGCTGGGCTATATGCCCCTTCGCGACGACTACGAAATTGAGTATGACCAGGAGGCAGAGAAGCTCATCAGCGGCCTGTCGGTCAACTACGACGATGAAGACGTGGAGATTGAAATGAAGCGGGCGCACGTGGACATGTACGTGCGCAAGCTGCGGGAGCGTCAGCGCCGCAAGAATGTGGCCCGCGACTACAACCTGGTGCCCGTCTTCCTTGGGCGAGATAAGAAGGACAAGGAGAAGCCAGGCACGCTGGGAGTTGTAGGTGGCGGGGGTAGTGGTGGCGCCGTCGGAATGGGAGGAGGAGTAGTGGGGACCCTTCTGATGCTGACCAATCCCATTGTGACGCAGGGAGCTGCAGCCGTTCCTACAGTGCCAAAGCGTAAGATCACCAAGGAGGAGAAGGAGCAGCGGGTCAAGTTACGGGGGATGTGCCAGTTCATGGCTCTGCGGGAGTTTGAGGACTTCTTTGACAACATGCACAAGGAGCGCATGCTGCGTGTCAAGGTACGAGAGCTGCAACGATACCGCCGCAACGGCATTGCACGACTGGACGAGTCGGCCGAGTACGAGTCGGCGCGGCACAAACGGGAGAAACGCAAGGAGAACAAGAGTGTGGCTACCTCCAAAACAGGCCGAGGCGGCGGGCTCGGCCCTGGGGGAGGGCTTGGAGGAGTAGGCGGTGGCATCATCAAAGAGGAGGGCAAGGAAGGCGAGTTTGCAGCCATTGAGAACCTGTCCGGCTTTGAACTGCTGTCGGACCGGGAGAAGGTCCTGTGTAACACGCTCAACCTCAGCCCCACGCGCTACCTGACCGTCAAGACCATCATCATCAAGGACCACCTTCAGAAGCGCCAGGGCATCACCTCCAAGAGCCGCCTGCCAGGCTACCTGGACAAGGTGCTCAAGAAACGCATCCTCAGCTTCCTCACAGAGAGCGGCTGGATATCCCGAGACATGTCCTAACAGTCCATCGGGTTTGTAGGAACTGGACTGGGAAGTGTCCTAACAATGTGTGTATGGAGTTGGTGGGGACTGAGGATTATAGAAGGACCATGACTCTGTTCTCCGTTGGATTGGTGTGTCTTGTTAGAAACGATGTGAGATTTGCACTCGTAAGCTCCACATAGACCAAACTATTGGATTTTACCACCTTTTATCTCGTTTTGTCCAACATCATCGACCACAGGACTGTTTGTGAATATGTACATTGCAAAGAATAAGGATTTCCCCTTAAAAAAATAAAAGTTTGGATACCATTTACAGGAGAGTGATGAACAGATATATATTTTTGCATTTGAATCCATATGAATGATAATGTATGGGTAGATGATACAGGGTCTCTGTATTGAAATTCCAGTGAAGGATCGCCTAATGCTGCTGGGCAAACCAGACAACACTGTTTTCAAAGCTGTTCTCAAAGTATAGTTTGCCTCCAGCTTCCTTTTAGCCTGGTCCCAAATTAGTTGGTGCTGTCTTTCCAACTCCTATGGTCATTGACCAGACAACACCAACAGATCTGGGACCAGGCTAGCTTCCTTTAGGTCAGGATGTAGTTTTGGAGAGCACAAGTTAGTGCCTATTCAAACAGCAATACAGTCACACTGTGCTGCAACGCAGGGGGTATATCATCCTATTCCTCCCATGAAGAGATGAAGGCCGGCAAAGCATACAGGAGTCAGTATTTGGCAGCTAACGCTCTCGTAGAGTACTGCAGTAATCCCCATTTTGACTTTTGTAGCTTTGTGGCAGTCTAACTTAGGATGTCAGGCTCAGAATTTGGCACTGAGAGGAATAGCCTAACTTCTCACTATTCTGTTCCATCCCCTGCATGATTTCTGATTCTAGTAGGCTATTCACTAAGATAAGAAACATTTTAACTTTTAAATATGGGCATTAACCAATGACATGCGTACAATCCTTAAGCACAAATCAAAAATCTCTTGTTTGCCAAATGAGCATATAGGCTATCACTAGTTTTTTTTACTACCCTGTTCCATCGCAGGTTAAGTTTGCCATCCCATTGGTTTGGATATTATGGTGTTAACTGTGTGATGGCCTGTCAGACTGTTTTTAACCTCTTAATGAATATGTGGTGCATGATTGTCTTCTTATCACCGGTTGCATGCTGTTTTGTTTGCCAGTGTTTCACTTATCCAAAGGGATTAAAGTCATATTTAAATGTTTTGAAGACCAGCTACATTTGCTCCATCTAACTTCCTGGTTCATTGTTTATATTTTTTTTACAGTCACAGCATTCATATAGGCTACTGTACACATCACATGGCCTTGCAAGTACAATATCAAAGGCCAGGAATAATCTGGTAGAGTAAAGGGACGACTGCCTCAGAAAAGCTTGGTTGGTATTAGACATTGATGTTTTCCATTGACATCAAATGTGTTTGTTCCCAGCACAGGTACTTTGAAGTGTCCACTGGCACCTTTTCTTTCTGACATCCAGTTAGCCTGTTTAAAATGGAAAAGGTGAACTACTGCAGGGATAAAGATGCGGTTTGGTTGTATAGAAAGTGTTGAGGAGTATCAAGTTTGACGCTGGGAAGTAGATGTAATGATCGCATACCAGTGGAGGCTGGTTGGAGGAGCCTGTCCTCCTATAGCTCCTCTGTCACACGTATAGGCCTTGGTGGCATCCCCATCATAGTATATTTATCATACCACAGAAGTAATAAAAGCAATATATTGTATTTATGCTTCCCCATAAGCTTGAAAGTATCCAGACACTGACACGGCCCCTGGGTTCTCGCATCACCTACCTGAAGATTTCTATTTGTTGCAACAACTGGCACGGTTTACAATCAAAGACTAGATATCTCCTTATCTGGTTTAAAGAGAAAACTGTTTTTGAACCATAACGGCATCTATGATTTCTTTTCACTTTCCTCTGCGGTGCCGAGGGCTTTTGTGCGTGTCGATCAGAGAGGTGGTAGGAGAGCGCCATTTAAATGTAAATGGAGTTTTGAATGGGCATCGGTTGATGGGCAGAGTTGGAATACAAAAGTGGGGTTGAGGCTGGGAGAGCGAGGGATGGGCGTAAGAAGTAGTGGAGTGTTCAAGCTCTATCTCTGTCAAAGCATAGATTTAGTTTTGTGCTGCTTCTTGTTCTATTTTCCTCCCTCCGCCTCTCCTTCCTCTCCCTGTCCATGTACTGACTCTTGGATCTTGGTGCTTTTTACTGATAGGGATTTTGCCATAAAACTAAAGCCCCATTCCTCACTGCTGTTTCTGCTGCAGGGAGCCAGTTGCCCTGCGTTCAGAGGTGGAGCTAGCTGGTCAGCCCAGTGTTATATTTATTAGAGAACATAAAATAATCATTTCTTATTGGACAAGGCCAGGTAGTCCCTCCCTGTTTCACCCTATTGTCTTCCGTTTGGTGCCTACTGAATGAGACCCAGGCTGTATTAAGAGGTCAGCCTGAGAGGTCAGAGTTCAGTCTAGGCTAGAACCTCTAAAGTTGACAGTGCCTATTATCAGTCTCTCATTTCCTGTCAAAGCCAGTAACTAACTACTTCAACCATTGTCATTATAAAAAGTTAAAATACATTAATACACACAGCCTGTTTCCCATAGCCGTGTTTAATAATCAGGGTGTGCCATTGCTGTGCCAAACCATTTTACCTATGGCACAGATATTATGACCGAGGGAAACACAGTTAAGCTAAAGCTTCCCATCAGTAGATTGCATTCTGAATTGTTTCAGCCTCTTTTTCTGTACTTATTTATGTTCAAAAGATAACATTTTATAGGTGGTTGAAATTACTCTTGTTCTATGAAACATCATTACCATTTGATACAAGCATATGGGAGTGTTTTGCCTGTTTTTGCATGTGAAGCCAAGTGTTTTAAATTATGTAAACAGTACATTTTGGTTAAATGGCTTGATTGAAAATTATTTCCATTTGAATTGTTTCTAAACATCAAGACTTCTGAGGGTGGGGAGAAAGGTTTTATTTTATTTCTGTGGAATTTTTTGCAAAAATATTTTACCAAATGTACATGATTTTTTTTGGAAGATAAATTGAAAATGAACATATTAATACTGACCTGTGAAATGTACAGTATTTTATTTCAGGGACTTTATAACTAAGAGAAAAACAAATCTTAAATATGCGAGAGAACCATTTTAAGCCTTTTGCATGTGTTGTCGTTGCATGCTGTTAAACTGTTCATGTGTACAAGTAGTATGCTTAGGAAGTCAAAGCATTTGTTAACAATTCAGTGGTTGAAAATGTTGAGGGGGAATTTTTGATGGCCCATTCTTTGTGGTTGCACAGGACATAGTATGTTTTGTATTAAAAGTGCAAATACTTTATACTTCTATGGCTTCCTTGGTTAATTTTTACAGCATTGGGTGAGTTGAGTATGTGGTAATATCGCTGATAGTTTGAGTGTTCTACATTTATGAAGCCTTCTACCTACAGTGTAACAGTCAAATCGAAAGCAATAAAATCAGGGGACTTCTGATTCAAAGTAAATCTGTTTATTTAAATGCTGCTGTGGCACTCAACAGAACAACTATTCACTATAATGTTCAGTTCAAATAGTTATTGTATAAACTCAATTGGTATTATGCCGTCTATCGTAGACCACCAAGTCGACATCTGCCAAAGCAGTGATGTACAGTGAAGTCCGGAATGATTACATCAGAGGCTCAACATAATGTTGCTTATCTCAGGTGAATCTGTAATCAATTTGACCAGAGCATTTCGACAACCGTAGTCATTGTTCTACTGTACCTGAACAATAATTTGTCTAGACATCATTTATAAAAATGAAGTATACAGTACATGTAAAACTGTTCCTGGAAGCAATACTAAAACAGCAATATACAGGGTTAAGTTGTGCCAAAAACAACTCATCTTACAGGAAAAATGTCATTATTTTAAATTCAATTGTATGAGAGTTCTCCAATGATAGTGATGACAACAATTTGGTCTATAATCAATGAGATCCATTACATTCTCCCATCCATAACACAATAATTACAATGACTGGACAAAGAGAAGAATGGAATCTGACCCCGATGACATACGACAGAAACGACTTGCATGAAACTGGTTCTGTGCTCTACATGCCATTACAAGTGTTACTTCTGTTAAAACATATTTGCTCCTGGCATATACATGGGTTCTATCCCAATTATCTACCCTTCTCCCAAAGTATGCACTTGCACACTCCCTGTCATGGATTTAAAGACAGCGTAAACTCCCTCCAGCCAATGCTTATACCAATCCAATGCTTTTCAATTCATGACGGGGAGTGAGCGAGTGCACACTTCCGGAGAAGGGTGGAGAATCGATATGCAGTCAAAACAGGCTGTGTGATGATGTCGTCCATGGTAACAATATCAGTTCGAGTTGGATTCCTGCCTCTGAGGCAACGTTAGGTGGTTGGGGGAGGGGGCTCTGACCAGCCTGCTGTACTTAAGGCGACCCGTCGCCCAGGCAACAACATCACGGTCGCACTGAATCTCTCTTTTTTTAAGGGGCTTTGGCCACGCCCACCAGCGCCGGCCGGAGGGTGCGCCCATGGAGCTTGTAGCCCACCTTGGTTACTATGGTGACCGTGCCGGGCTCTTTACCCTCCACGGGGGCGTGAAATAGAGCCTCATGCTCATAGGGGTCAAACTTCTGCCCTCCGTCAGGGTTGAGCTTGAACAGGCCGTGCTTGGCGAAGACCTTCTGGATCTGCGTCTCCGTCATCACCAGGCCATCGTACAGGTTCTTCAGGTGGGGGTTCTTCTGAGAGGTCACCTCCTCCTTGGGCACGCTCTCCGTCGCCTTCTCCAAGATGTCTGCCACCTCCAGCAGGTCTTTGCAGAAGCCTTGGACTCCTGATAGGTGTGGGAAGAAAAGAGAGATGCATTCTGTATTCTGAAAACAGACTGAACACCACAACATCATTCAATATACCTACATATTAACTTTATACTGTGTTCCTTGCTGTCAATGAACCAAAATGATGGTTTTAAATACCACTTATGTGTGTCTTTCTGCTGGGTCCAATGCACTGGTGAGACAAATAAATATGCAAACGTGCAAATATGCAAACTCACCATATTTCTTTGCGTCTTCCACCATCTTCTGACTCCTCGTCCTGAGGTTCTCCATGTCTGCCAGAGACCGCGTGTACTTGTCCTGTAGACCGAGACAACCACACTAATTCTGAGACCACACAGAGACCCCATGAGGAGATTTTTTTCCTCAAAGCTCTTCTGACTTAACCTGTTAGGGCTAGGGGGCAGTATTTGCACGGCTGGATAAAAAAATGTACCCGATTAAATCTGGTTACTAATCCTACCCAGTAACTAGAATATGCATATACTTATATATGGATAGAAAACACCCTAAAGTTTCTAAAACTGTTTGAATGGTGTCTGTGAGTATAACAGAACTCATTTGGCAGGCAAAACCCTGAGACATTTTCTGACAGGAAGTGGATACCTGATGTGTTGTATTACCTTTAAACCTATCCCATTGAAAAACACAGGGGCTGAGGAATATTTTGGCACTTCCTATTGCTTCCACTAGATGTCACCAGCCTTTACAAAGTGTTTTGAGTCTTCTGGAGGGAGATCTGACCGAACAAGAGCCATGGAACGATGATGGCCCATTAGACACCTGGCGCGCGAGTTCATGTTGGGTACCATCGTTCCAATACGTTACAAAAAAGAATGCATTCGTCCACCTTGAATATTATTCATGTTCTGGTTAAAAAAGGCCCTAATGATTTATGCTATACAACGTTTGACATGTTTGAACGAAAGTAAATATATTTTTTCCCCTCGTTCATGACGAGAAGTCCGGCTGGCTTAGATCATGTGCTAACAAGACGGAGATTTTTGGACATAAATGATGAGCTTTTTTGAACAAAACTACATTCGTTATGGACCTGTGATACCTGGAAGTGACATCTGATGAAGAGAATCAAAGGTAATGGATTATTTACATAGTATTTTCGATTTTAGATCTCCCCAACATGACGGCTAGTCTGTATCGCAACGCGTATTTTTCTGGGCGCAGTGCTCAGATTATTGCAAAGTGTGATTTCCCAGTAAGGTTATTTTTAAATCTGGCAAGTTGATTGCGTTCAAGAGATGTAAATCTATAATTCTTTAAATGACAATATAATATTTTACCAATGTTTTCTAATTTTAATTATTTAATTTGTGGTGCTGACTTGACTGCCGGTTATTGGAGGGAAACGATTTCCTCAACATCAATGCCATAGTAAAACGCTGTTTTTGGATATAAATATGAACTTGATAGAACTAAAAATGCATGCATTGTCTAACATAATGTCCTAGGAGTGTCATCTGATGGAGATTGTAAAAGGTTAGTGCATCATTTTAGCTGGTTTTATGGTTTTGGTGACCCTGTCTTTGAATTGACAAAACATTACACACAACTCTTGTAAATGTACTGTCCTAACATACTCTAAATTTATGCTTTCGCCGTAAAACCTTTTTGAAATCGTAAAACGTGGTTAGATTAAGGAGATGTTTATCTTTCAAAGGGTGTAAAATAGTTGTATGTTTGAAAAATTTGAATTTTGACATTTATTTGGATTCAAATTTGCCGCTCTTGAAATGCACCTGCTGTTGATGGAGTGCACCACGGGTGGGACGCTTGCGTCCCACCTAGCCCATAGAGGTTAAGGATTCAGCCAGGATGACATCACGGCAACAGTGTAAATACGAGTCTATGTATACCTTCCAATGTCCATACTAGTATACCACTTGGAATGTAAGCAGGCTTCATTCTAGGTAGTATTTTATTTTAATTGTATTATTTAACTAGGCAAGTCAGTCAAGAACTAATTCTTATTTACAATGACAGCCTACCCTGGCCAAACCCTAACCCAGATGACGCTGCGCCAATTGTGCGCCGCACTATGGGACTCCCAATCACAGCCTGTTGTGATACAGTCTGGAATCGAACCAGGGTCTGTAGTGACGCTTCTAGCACTGAGATGCAGTGCCTTAGACCGCTGTACCACTCGGGAGCTAGCGTGGATGTTGGAACCGAGTCTATGTAGTGACCCAGGAGTAGGGTGAAGATGCCCCTCCTAGACACTGATCTTGAGTAAACTAGGTAAACTTCACCCTGGAGCCAGACTCACCGTGACCTCTTTAAGCTGCTCCTCCAGCTGACCCTTCTCCTCGGCCAAGGCCTTTTCTGTAGGGCTCTGCTCAGCCTTCTGGTCCTCTTCTGACCCCTGGCCACTCTTCTGATGAGCTGCTGTGCATAGGAGCCGCTGGGATGCCCTAACAGAACAGAGAGAAATGGGTTAGATACACAACAGAACTTCAGCTGTTTATGCAGTGGTCACTTTAGTTCACTGGGATTCTTGTAAATGAATGTAAGTGTGTAGCAATGGTTGCAACTACTTTATGTATATGCGTCATCGGTCAAATCGTTAATTGGTGGCACGTGCCTTAAACGTTTCCTCCCCTTGGCATCTTTCAATTTGTCATAATCTGGTGAATCTCTCTCATTGCATGTGCTCTACTTTGCCAATAAATGGGCATAGTATATTGTGGTGTTTTAGTAGGTATGCCATCTGACTTGGCAGCATTGTGACTAGCTGAGCATAACGTTAGTTCATGAAAGCAAGGTTGTTTAACTAGCTAACGTTAGCTAGCCGGCTACGTTAGTAGATTGAGTTAGCTATACTAGTTAATTTTTTTAACAGACTCATAGGATTCAACTATTTTTTATGTTCAACATTTCATTCAGTTTGCTTTCCTTAAGAAATGTGCTCCCATTATGAAAGCAGCATATGACAGGTTGAAACGTTACTCAGCTAGCAAGCACCAAGGGTGATAGCAAATGGCACAAGCTAGCTAATTACTTTACAAACGACAACGTTACAATTATCTGAACAAACATATTAAAAAGCACACTCAATGTATTACCTTATTAATGAAGGCGATGCCGCAACAGAGTAACTCTGTCTCACAGCTCGTACACACCAACTCGCCATTTTTAGTGATAACACAAGCTGAAGGAGCCGAGCACCGCAACGGCAAGCGACTGAGGTTGAGCCAATCAGAAAGAGCCGCAATTAGTAGTCGCGTCCAATCAATGGTGGTATATACAATGACGTTTTCCTGTAGTTTGGTTGAGGTGACGTTAGAGGTCGAACACTTTGCACGTGACCAAGGACAGAATTAGATTGTTTTGTAAACTGAAGGTTATCCCTATTTTGTAACTTTTGGCAGCGATGTATCATCACCAAACCCATCCCTGTCATTACAATGTTGGATGGATAGGGCAATGATGATGATTACTGTGGTGATGATGATGATCAGTAAATTGGCCTGATGCTATAATCATATATGCATATGAACATTGCTTTTAATTCCTAATAAAAATATGACTCCACCCAGTGTTCCTCTTGAATTTATATTTGGATGGCAAGTCTGTCTGTTTAACAATGTTTTATCCCCAAGGAGCCGTGAGAGTTTACATTAAACATGACTACAGTGCTGTGACAAAGTATTTGCCCCCTTTCAGATTTTCTCTTTTTTTGCATATTTTTGATAGTGAATGTTATCCGATCTTCAAACAACATCTAATATTACACATAGGGAACCTGAGTTTACAAATATTTATTTAACAAAGTTATGCAACACCCAAATTGCCCTGTGTGAAAAAGTAATTTCCCCCTTACACTCAATAACTGGTTGTGCAACCTTCAGCGGCAATGACTGCAACCAAATGCTTCTTGTAGTTGTTAATCAGTCTCTCACGTCGCTGTGGATGAATTTCGGCCCACTCTTGCATGCAGAACTGCTTTAACTCAGCAACATTTGTTAGTTTTCAAGCATTAAATGCTTGTTTCAAGTCTTAATTGGGATTAGGTCTTGACTTTGACAAGGCCATTCCAAAACTTGATTTAGCCATTTTCACATAGACTTGATTGTGTGTTTTGGATCATTGTCTTGCTGCATCACCCGGCTTCAGCTCACATACGGATGGCCTGACATTATCCTGTAGAATTCTCTGATACAGAGCAGAATTCATGGTTCCTTCTATTAAGGCAAGTCGTCCAGGTCCTGAGGCAGCAAAGCATCCCCAAACCATCACACTACCACCACCATGCTTGAACATTGGTATGAGATTCTCACTGTGGAATACAGCGTTTGGTTCTCGCCAGACATAATGGGACCCATCTTGTTCAAAAAGTTTGCTCAAGTTTGCCAAAAAGCACCTGGAAGCACCTGGATGATCATCAAGACTCTTGGAAGAATTTTCTATGGACAAATGAGTCAAAAGTATAACTTTTTGGACGACATGGGTCTCATTATGTAAAAATAGAGAAAATCAGAAAGGGATGAAATACTTTTTCACGGCACTGTATATGTCTCGTTACAGTTATCAAACCATGGAGACTTGCCATCACACATTTTATACAACTAGTCTGAAACTCCTCCAGGCAATGTTCATCTTAACTGACAAATCTCAAAGCCCTTCCTTTGCTTCACCGGAGCAGCTCAGAATGAAAAAAAAAAAAGCCAGAAGAATGGTTGTAAAAATCTCTGCAGCAGGTATTGTCTGTCAGATGCAAAACGTTAGCACAAAAATCAGAGTCATTTTATGGCAATGACAAGAGGCCTTCAGAGTGCGTCTGACTGTCAAAATGGGGCATTGTATTGTACATCAGAAGTCAGCATGTGGGAGCTCTGGATGATAGACAAGTTTCCCACAGTTGGAGGGCTGTTCAAGTGGATTTTTCCCAGTCGTATGTATAAATTCCCACTTCCCACTTGGTTACGAACACAGCATTATTGCAATTTGTCGCCTTGTGTTCCCAGTTTATAACTGCCCCTGGTGGGTCAAACAGGCATGATGCCTTTTATCCCACAGCTCGATAGGGATGGACCTGAAAGAAGAAGAAACATCACAGGTTTTATGTGAAATTTGAGGGAAGAAATCAGCCTCAGATCATGCACAGTAGTCTTTCTATCTACCCTTTTTATCTCTCTCTCTCTCTCTCTCTCTCTCTCTCTCATATCTGAAAAGGCGGAGCCAATTGATTTCCAGCACTCCTCGCTGTGCCACCTGTGCAGATGTTTTGATAACCACCAAATTATTCATTTGCAGAAAGCGGAGCAGAAAGTGAAGCAGACAGAATCGGCGAGCGGCGGTGTGTGCCCCTTACGGATTCTTCATTATTTGACACAGGCCCTGTGAGATGGAGCTTGACTCTGTGTTGTCGTTTGATGATCCCAGGATGGTGTCCTGTCACAGGTCTTTGAACATAATTAAGATGCACTGTGTACCCAGCCAGTGGTGATTTTAGCATGTAGCTTAAATCTTGGTGGGGCAAAAAAAAATGTTTAGATGCATGCCAGCAAAGCCACTACACAACCCAACCCTAAACATAACATTAATTGCACTAAAACGGTAACAAACGGTGCCCACAAACTGTTAGGGCCTACATAAAGCTTTCCCAACAGCAGAGCTTTATTTTCAGCACTATAGAGTGAATACTTACCACCGCTACACCTGGCTATCAGCGGAGCCTTGTCTGGCAGCGAATAGTTCATTCAGCCTCATTTACTGCTTTTAAACAAAACCATAGCTGATATGACTGACTTGCTTAAACAAATGTGGTTTCTACTGACAATTGAGATGTACAAACTATGGCATAAGGGAACGATGAGCGGATAAGAGGCAATCCGTAATTTAGATTCAGACATTAATGAGTGAGCTAATACGGACATAGTCAATATAATTATTTGTTCAGCACTTTTGAAATGTACAGAGACAGAATTCAGAAAATGGGCCATTCTTACAGTATTCTCCCTGTACACCAAGTCAGAACCATAGAATAAATAAAGGGGACATATAAGCAGACAATGAGATCTCTTACAATATTCAATGATGATATTTCTCTAAAACAGGCTATATGTGCACCACCAAGTCAGAACAGTAGGTTAAGTTATGAGGGGGAAAGAGACCAAATTAATAGGGTGAGGCACATGGGCTACTAACAGCATACACTTAGTATTAGTTTCTTATCTACAGTATACATATCTCCCTGGCATATTATATAATGTATGCAGCAGCATAGAATACATTTTTGGACTCACCTTGTTGTGCTCACTTGAATAGGGAAAGGGGGATACCTAGTGAGTTGTACAACTACATGCATCTTCCACATTTAACCCAAACTCTCTGGATCAGAGAGGTGCAAGGGGCTGCCATAATCAACATCCACAGCACCCAGTGAGTTAACTGACTTGCTGAGGGGCCTAATTACCTTGTCAGCTCAGGGATTTGATCCTGCAACCTTTCGGTTACTGGCCCAACGCTCTAACCACAAGGCTACCTTGCAAGTCGGTGGAGTTCCCAGTTCTCTTGAACTCACGGAAGTCAGAGATTTCCCAGTTCCGAGTTTCCAGTTGTTTTGAACGCTGCAGAAGTCATGCTGGATTGACAGCATGGCCAATGTATTCAACCTTTTCTTGCCCATGGTGTTGCATGTGAATGTTTATCCTTTAAAGCTTGGAAAAGAGATCCTTAAACCCAGACTTGGACCACCTTTACTGAATAGCAGGCTAGATAATTGCTTTTCAACGGTTGCAGTTAGCCACTGATTCTTTCCAAACCACACATTGTTGAATTTGTGATTCCCAACTTGTTGTGTAATGTTTATGTCCAATGGCCGATGAGCACCGATACATTTTTATCTATAATTTCTCTTCATATAACAAGGATTGAAAAGGATTTGCCAGTAGATTGTCGACTTGATTCTTGATGATGACTGCTTGTCTGGCTTGCTAAGTAAGATTTTGAAAGTATGATGTTGACATGATCATTCCAATCAAAGCTACGGTAGATATAGTGCCCCACCTGCCCTAAATGACGGGTCGCCATTGTACCCAGCGAACATGCCCACATTGGCACGAAGTGGGCCTGTCATGCCAAATAGTGTCCCCCTGCCAAAAAGTGTCCACCTCCCTGCGTCACAATGGGATTCGATGAGTTCTAGCTTTCGTTGATGGGGTTGTTGCTGGAACTTGCAAAATTCACACTTGGGAATGAATCAAAGCGTCCGTTGCTATGCTGGCTGCTTGGTTCTATTTTACCTCGTAACGGTCGCGGAGGATGCAGGCAGTTCTAGTTCTATTTCACCTCATAAGCACTCGCTCAGTCCACACAAAAGTATTACATCAGAATCGCTCTCCAGGGATGGTGTTTTTGACTGTGACTACCAGCTGACTACCTACTGCTTCAGAAGACCGAAAAGACTGGAAAGAGAACATGTTCTTCACTATATATTTGTCTTTATATAAGAAAATGTTGTTAAATAGGAATACATTATTTAAGCTGTTTTTAGATTGGCATTGCTAGCTACTGTACTTATTTACCTCAGCCTGTTTTATTAAGCTTAATGCGGGCTAAAATATTGGCCCCATGTAAGCTGTCAACATTGGGCTAATATGCCTTTGCTCATCGGCTCCACGTTGGCCCCCAAGGCATTTGCCCAGTGTGGGCAGCCCATATCTAGTGAAGGTAGCCTTCACTCTGCCTGAAATAACCCCATCTTTTCCCAGTAAACATGCCAACATTGGCTCGATGTGGGCTAATGCGGGCAAAAATATTGGCCCCATGTAGACTGCCCACATCCATCGCTGCGACCATGATTCTGCCACCCACGTTCGATGCTACCAAAAAAGCTGCTTCAGCTTACATGCCGACTTCCTGACAATTGCTTCAGTAACCATTCTGGCTTCCTGATGTAGTTTTTGTTTACTTGTATGTTCTTTATAAGTATGTGTAGGCCTATTTAATTAATATTTTGTATGCTCATGGATTTCAGTTTGTATTGACTGAATGTGATACATTGTATATAAAGACAAACAAGTTGGTACTATCATACATATATTTTTACAAGAGAAACTGTCTCATGTCACATGCACTTATTTGTCTTTTAAAAGTCTTCATCATTGGCAGTGTACAAGATATTTAAATTGGGCATCACACAACAGAACACTAAACTGGAGCCCCCTCCTCAAGCTGGGTTTGGTGTGAGCTAGCCTGTGCTGGGCTTGGTGTGGGCTAGCCTGTGTCAATAGCGTGCAACTGCAGCCTGTAATTCAGGGCGTTCCTGCTCCGTTAGCCGTGGTTTATTGGCCATATACCACAAACCCCCAGTGTGCCTTTTTTGCTATTATAAACTCGTAATTTTTTGTCATACCCATGGTATATGATCTGATATACCACGGCTTTCAGCTAATCAGCTTTCAGGGCTCGAACTCAGTTTATAATGAACAATAAGGCACGTGGGGATGTGGTATATGGTCAATATACCACGGCTAAGGGCTGTTCTTATGCACGACACATCGCGGAGTGCCTGGACACAGTCCTTAGCCGTGGTATATTGGCCTGTGGCAAAGAAGGGGGTCGAGTGATAAATGGCAGATATGTGAGGGCAGAACTAATAAACGGGCTCTGCCCGATCACTAAAATGGCCACCCCGATCAGAACTACAGATCACAAAATGGCCGACTGCCAAAACTACAATTCCCAGAAGCAAGGGAACCCTCAGAAGGTGGAGCCGACCCACAGATAAAAGGTCAAGAAAAACCAGGAAGAGAGAGAGAGGGCGGGAAGGATCTATGAACCATAGAGAAAGAGATAATCTACATTGGCTGGATTTACCGTGTACGAGCTGGACTGTTTTGGACTTACCTGTTGGCGTTTAGACCTGGACCTACCGAGAACCAGATTTGTGTACCGAACCCTGCTATCCTTGACCTTACCTGCGGCCTGGGTGGACCAGGACAGCGAAACAAACACACAAGTACTGTCATGTTCGAAAGAACTTTCAATCTGGGCTGACTTTGGTGACAGTTTCCCACTTAATTTGTGACAAACGCTCCTAACTTTGAAGAGGTTTGCCACATGGCCATATACCACTAACCCCTGAGGTGCCTTATTGCTATTAGAAACTGGATACCAACGTAATAGAGCAGTAAAAATACATGTTTTGTCATACCCGTGGTATACGGTCTGATATACAACGGCTGTCAGCCAATCAGCATTCAGGGCTCGAACCACCCAGTTTATAATTGTAAATAAATCTCTTTTGTACATGTGTATAACTATAGATAAATCCAACAGGAGAGTTTGAGTGATGAAAGTTGGACAGAGGATCTCAATCTCTGAGCGAGAAACACTTGGGCAAACTTAAAACAAATGTCAGGCTATTTTCTGGCAATTGTGCCAATATTATGTGCCAACTGTTGACTACAAACAGTTACAGTATAAATGGCACATTTGCAAGTTTGACTTGTCATTTCAATAGGCATAGGCTAAAGACTAAAATCTGGGTTTATTAATGTAATTAAACTTTGCCATAGTTTGCTTAGATAGATGTGGGCAGCCTAAAGCCCCTGATAGGCCTACATTTTCAGATAGTCTACAGTAGCCTAGGCAAAATGTAGGCAAGATGTAAACTGAACGATTTAGTATCTTGCTTAGTTCAACTTAACAGACTAATTTTGTATTGATGTGATTGTGAGTGATGGTTTACGACATTCTTTTATGACACCTGTGGTACATGTGGCAATGCGGAATAACATTAAAACTAGTTAACTATGATTTGTGGTGATCGTTGTCTTTGCTCGCTGTAACTAACAAAGTAATACATGGTACCAGGTGTGGAAATCGTGTTTTTTCTGTGAATGTTGGAGTTTATGGAAGTGCAATGGATGTTATCAAGCCACCAGAGTCTTTGAGCCTGGATGGGAATGTGGACACGAATTGGAAAACATTTCGGCAGCGTTTTTTGCTGTACATGTCTGCCATTTGAGTTACAAAGGAGCTGTATGAATGTAAAGTTGCTCTCTTTCTTACTATAGCGGGACTACAGGCGATCAGTATATTCAATACCTTCGCATTTGCAAGTAAGGAGGATAAACACTAGTTCGCGGAGGTACTGGATCAGTTTGATGCATATTGTTCACCTAAGAAGAATGAGAACATTATCTGTCGTATACCAAATCAAATGTATATAGCCCTTCTTACATCAGCTGATATCTCAAAGTGCTGTACAGAAACCCAGCCTAAAACCCCAAACAGCAAGTAATGCAGGTGTAGAAGCACGGTGGCTAGGAAAAACTCCATAGAAAGGCCAAAACCTAGGAAGAAAGCTAGAGAGGATCCAGGCTATGAGGGGTGGCCAGTCCTCTTCTGGCTGTGCCGGGTGGAGATTATAACAGAGCATGGCCAAGATGTTCAAATGTTCATAAATGACCAGCATGGTCAAATAATAATAATCACAGTAGTTGTCGAGGGTGCAACAAGTCAGCACCTCAAGAGTAAATGCCAGTTGGCTTTTCATAGCCGATCATTGAGAGTATCTCTACCGCTCCTGCTGTCTCTAGAGAGTTGAAAACAGCAGGTATGGGACAGGTAGCACGTCCGGTGAACAGGTCAGGGTTCCATATCCGCAGGCAGAACAGTTGAAACTGGAGCAGCAGCACAGCCAGGTGGACTGGGGACAGCAAGGAGTCATCATGCCAGGTAGTCCTGAGGCATGGTTCTAGGGCTCAGGTCCTCCGAGAGAGAGAGAAAGAAAGAGAGAATTAGAGAGAACATACTTAAATTCACACAGGACACCGGATAAGACAGGAGAAATACTCCAGATATAACAGACTGACCCTAGCCCCCTGACACATAAACTACTGCAGCATAAATACTGGAGGCTGAGACGGGAGGGGTCAGGAGACACTGTGGCCCCATCCGATGATACCCCCGGACAGGGCCAAACAGGCAGGATATAACCCCACCCACTTTGCCAAAGCACAGCCCCCACACCACTAGAGGGATTTCTTCAACCACCAACTTACCATCCTGAGACAAGGCCGAGTATAGCCCACAAAGATCTCCGCCACGGCACAACCCAAGGGGGGGCGCCAACCCAGACAGGAAGACCACGTCAGTGACTCAACCCACTCAAGTGACGCACCCCTCCTAGGGAAGACATGGAAGAACACCAGTAAGCCAGTGACTCAGCCCCTGTAATAGGGTTAGAGGCAGAGAATCCCAGTGAAGAGAGGGGAACCGGCCAGGCAGAGACAGCAAGGGCGGTTCGTTGCTCCAGAGCCTTTCCGTTCACCTTCACACTCCTGGGCCAGACTACACTCAATCATAGAACATACTGTAGAGATGAGTCTTCAGTAAAGACTTAAAGGTTGAGACCGAGTCTGCGTCTCTCACATGTGTAGGCAGACCATTCCATAAAAATGGAGCTCTATAGGAGAAAGCCCTGCCTCCAGCTGTTTGCTTAGAAATTCTAGGGACAATTAGGAGGCCTGCGTCTTGTGACCGTATACCACAGCAAGGTGAAAAGTATGACGTCTATCATACAGATTGGAAATTAAAAGCACAGACGTGTATTTTTTGTAGACCTAACCTCATCTATGCTTCAAGATCAGATTGTGTTTGTTATAAATGACTCTAGAGTTAGAGAAAGATTGTGAGTTACATTTGGACAGTGCAGTAAAAATATGTCAGGAGAATGAGCTGGCACAATTGCATATTAAAACCTTTAGCTCCACACAAGCAAACACTGCTATGGAGGTGGAAAGCGCAGCAGTGGATTTTGTAGATAAGTACACAAGGGGGCACTATGAGCAAAGGATTCACAAGCAATATGATTGTAACAGGTGTGGCACCAGGCACCAGGCCAGGAAGTGTCCTGCCTTTGGAAATTGCTAGAAGTGCAAGGGAAAAAATTCATTTTGGAAAAAGGTGTTTTGCAAAGGACAAGTATGGGAGACCAAATGTTCACACCATTGAAATGGAGGAGAATGAACCAAGTGATTTGTTTGTGGGCACTGTGGATTGGATGGACAAGAACCATCACAGGTCCATACTGTAGCTAGTGACCACTGGGTTGTACCACTCGTGGTCAATGAGGAAAATATTCAGATGAGTTCACAGGATTTTGAGCATTGTCTCTCATTCACTCTATTACTCTCACAGAGAATGCCAAGCCAGTGATTCATGCACCACTCAGATTTCCCATGCCACTACGGGTGGATCTAAAGAAGTATTTGGGAAGAATGGTGAAACTCAATGTGCTCATGAAAATGTGCTCATGTTCGGGAAAATAATGTAGATTTGAGAGTCGGTATGGACCCCAAGGGCCTTAATAAATTTATCAAAAGGGAGCATTTTCAGATTCCTAAGACGGAGGAGATAGTGTGTGAACTGGCTGGCACACATTATTTCTCCAAGGTGGATGCTTCAAATGGATTCTGGCAGGTGAGGTTTAGATGCAGCGAGCACCAAGCTTTGTACTGGCAATACCCCCTTTGGAAGATATTCCTTTAAGTGGTTACCTTTTGGCATAAGATCTGCCCCTGAGTTCTTTCACAAGGCCATGGAAAGTGTTAGAGGGAGTTCGAGGTGTTAGAGGGAGTTCGAGTGTATGTGGAGGATTTTGTGGTCTGGGGGTCCACTATTCAGGAACACAATGACCAGCTGGAAAAGACTCTGCAGAGGGTTCAGAAGCATGGTTTGAAGATAACTTGGGCTAAATGTCAGTTCAGTGTGAAGGAAATCACATTTCTTGGGGATAAGCTGTCCTCGGAGGTTGTGCAGCCTGATCATGCTAAGGTCAAAGCGACGAGGGAGATGGCGAATCCTACAGATATGAAAGTTATTCAGCGTGTTTTGGATATGGACAATTTGTCTTGGTTCCACCGGTCACCAGAGGGCAGCAGAGACCAACCTAGAGACAATTATGAGACTCAGGTGTGGTCTATTTACAACTATGATTTCCCCTTCTAAAGAGGTGTGTTTTCTGTCCTTGTTTGCAGAAACTTGATTTCGGTTGCCATGTGTGTTTGTCGCCTGAGTAAGTTTTGTAATTTTTTTCTCAGTATTACGGTGATCCTTCTGTTACCTTATTTTTAGTAAAGTATTTACATTTATCCTAAATCATTGATTCCTCTTCTGGTCCATTCTCTGCACCTGGGACCAATCTCACCACGCCACAGCAAGCTTCTGCCCAAAATATGGACCCAGCAGAGATCACCCAGATCAGGAACATCATAACCCATCAAGTAGCACTGTTGGGACGGCAGCAATGAACAACTCTCCCAAATCTCAGAGACCCTCTGGGCACTTACCGATTCCTTTCAGCCACGGCATGCCCCCAACCCAGGAGGAGCCAATGCCCAAGTCTCATTGCCGAGTGCTACAGGCGTTGCCGTAGTTCCTCCAGGGAACCTGTACCGGGAACCCAAGATCCCAGCCCCCGAGCGGTATGACAGCCACCCGGGAGGATGTATGGGTTTCCTCACTCGGTGCTTGAGCTACAGTCCTCCTTGTTCCACAGGCGTTGCCGTAGGTCCTCCAGGGAACCTGTACCGGGAACCCAAGATCCCAGCCCCCGAGCGGTATGACAGCCACCCGGGAGGATGTATGGGTTTCCTCACTCGGTGCTCGAGCTACAGTCCTCCTTGTTCCACACCGATATGGCCATGATCGCCTACATCATCTCTCTACTCTCGGGCAAGGCCCTGGTGTGGAAAATGGCTGTGTTACGCACACCTCTTGGAGGAGGGAACGCAACACCCTTCTACACTCAACTCTCCGTGGAGTGAAAGAGGTATGTGACTGTAGGTGCGGGTAAAGATGGCAGAGAATTTCAGTTAACAAGGAATTTATTTCCTTCACATTGTAAAGTGGGGAAAAGGGGCTGGACGGAACCAAAGAAAGTAAAAGTTAGAGCCCCCTCTCCTACCTTACCTACCTACCCACTACTTACTTATTCTTAACGCCACCTGGCGCGCTAACCAAAATACAGGGGGTGGTCCGCCCAGCTGTTACCTAATGTGCATAGACAGAGTACATACTACAGGTATATGTATGCCCACAGGCTTCTTGCCTAAACACTCCCAAGGTGCCTTCCCCTTTCCCCCTGGGAACAAAAACAGAATAATTACTAACTTAAAGGGAACAGTTTCAATAATCCAAAAATGTCATTTTGACATACACATACCTCTGCAGGACCGGCTACAAAATAGTTTAGAACAAATTATACAGACCCACACCGAACACAGCACATACAAAGAATCTCTCCCTCCTAACAAAGGAACACCAGCTTTGATCCAGCTGGAGAAGGAGTTTGTAATTGCCGACAGCTGTATCCCCTAACGAGAGGGTGGGATCCGACCTCCAATCTGCAATGGGGCCGACCAATCAGCTGCTTGGAATCCAGGAAGCCATCCTGAAACATATACACATACAAACCCAAAACAACACAGAAACTGGGGAACGTAACACGCCAACCCCAAAACCTGCAAACTTCCAGTTTGCAATAACAAAAACCAACACGCATCCCCAGTTACTAAACCTGTGATACAGCGTTGGCAACCACATTCGCTGAACCCTTCACATAGTTAATCTGTATATTGTATCCCTGTACAATCAGAGCCCACCGCATAAGGCGGCGGTTCTGATTGTACATTTGCCTAAGAAACACTAAAGGATTATGGTCCATGAAGACCAGTACAGGCAAGGCACTAGAGCCCACATATACCTCAAACTTTAAGGCTAGCAATAAAGCCAGCATCTCTTGTTCAATGGTGGAGTACCTTGACTGACACGAGCTGAACTTACGGGGGAAGAAACTGATGGGCTGATCCATTCCCTCTTCATCTTCCTCCAAGAGAACCGCACCCACCCCCACTATACTAGCGTCTACCTCCCAACTTAGAAGGTTTGTCAAAGTTGGGGGCGGCAAGCACTGGGGCACTACAAAGTAGCGCTTTGGCAGACTCAAAAGCATAGTTACAGTCCTGGGACCACTTAAATGGTTCTTTAGGACTGAGCAGAGATGGTACCCGAACATTCCCAGTAATCTGCACAACTGGCGGCAAGTTGTGGGAGCAGGAAAAGCAACAATTGCTTCCACATTGCATCCTGCAACTGCATGCTTCCACATCCTGCAACTCCATATTAGCATTCACTGCCAAGTTGCTTCGAGTCTTCGACCACCCAGTCGGCGGAAGAGACTGTTCAGACTTTGCCAGGGGGCCAGACCAGTGGTTGATTTCGTACCCTCGCCGCCGAGAGTGGGTGGAATACTGAGGCACTGGTTACTGCTTTCCACCAGGGACTGTCTAACTCCAAGGATGAACTGGCCGCTCAGAAACTGGGAGAGGACTTCGAGTCCTTGATAACGCTAGCAATCAGGATTGACAACCGCATTCGGGATTGTGTGAGACAGCACCCTTTTGACACCACTCCAGCATCCTGGTTTCCTGAGCACCCCAAGCCCCCCGAGCACAGCATGGAGGAGCCCATACAGTTTTGACGCAAATATCTGAGCCCACAGGAACCCAAACTATGTGCGAAAGCTGCTGCCTCTACTGCGGCAGTCTTGGCCAGTTCCGTTCTGCATGCCCAGAGCTGACGGGAAAACGCCAGGACAAGGGGAGACCCTGACGAGCTGGCTACACACTCACCATCTGTCACTACCTGCAACCCTCCACTGGGACAACCGTCAGCAACAGATTCAAGCCTTCATGGACTGCGGGGCCGCAGATAATTTCATTGATCAAGACGTCACCAGAGAATTACAAATCCCTTGAGTGAAATGTCCCATCCCTCTGCAGATTCAAGCCCTTGATGGATGGCCCATCGGCTCCGGTCAGGTGGAATATCAGACCAAGCCCATTCTACTGCAGGTAGGGGTGAATCACTCAGACTCTTAGTTTTCTTTTGATCACTGCTCCTGAGAACCCCCTTATCCTAGGGTGCCCCTGGCTAGCGCTACATAACCCACTATTCTCTTGGTCAACGGGACACCTACTTGACAGGGGTAAGGACTGCCACACTAAATGTCTAAGACCCCCACAAAGAGCCTTGCCACATCCTCCTGCATCCATTGAAGTCCAAGACTTCTCCGCTCTCCCTGCCGAATACTTCAACCCCTGAAAGGCCTTCAATAAGAGGCAAGCAGCCACCCTTCTCCCTCATTGTCCATACGACTGTGCCATAGAACCTCTACCTGGCACTACACCTCCCCGGGGCCATCTGTACTCCCTCTCGAACCCTGAAGCAGTAGTCATGGACAATTACATCTGGGACTCGCTGGAGGCAGGTTTCATTCACCCCTCTACATCCCCAGCTGGTGCAGGCTTCTTCGTGGGTAAGAATGATGGATGCCTGTGTCCTTGCATCGATTACAGAGGGCTGAACCGAATTGCAATCAAGAATCGTTACCCCCTACTCCTGATATCCGCTGCCTTGGAGTTGGCCCAAGGGGCCCAATTCTTCACCAAACTGGACCTCCACAACACTTACAATCTGGTGAGAATCAGGGAAGGAGATGAGTGGAAAACTACCTTTAACACCCCTAGTGGCCACTATGAGTATTTAGTCATGGATTATCGAACTCAACAGCAGTCTTTCAAACATTGGTCAATGACACTCTTAGGGTTATGTTGAATCGTTTCGTCTTTGTTTACCTCGATGACATCCTGATCTTCTCCAAAACCCTTCTGGAGCACATACTGCACATACTCCGCCAAGTCCTGAGACGAGTCCACTATATGTAAAGATAGAGAATTGTGTGTGTGTGTTCCATATATCCCAGGTTTCCTTCCTGGGTCACATTATCTCTACCGCAGGCATCCAAATGGATCCCGTGAGGCTTAAAGCGGTCACCGGCCCTGTCCCACCTCACTCAAACCGGTCCAGGGGTTCCTCGAGTTTGCCAATTTACACAGCCGTTTTATACGCAACTTTGGTGCAGTGGCAGCGCTTCTCACGGTCCTAACCTGCAAGTCCCCAGACCCATTTTTGCTGGACCCCCAAGGCTGACAGGGCGTTCATGGCGCTCAAGGGACATTTCACCTCTGGACCCATCCTTGTTCATCCTGATCCTACTTGTTCCTTTGTGGTAGAGGTGGACGCCTCGGGCACCGGGGCAGGGGCTGTCCTTTCACAACGGCACGAGGAGGACAAGAAACTGCAACTATGCGCCTTCCTCTCCAAGCTGTTCACACCTGCGGAAAGCAACTACGATGTAGGCAACCGGGAGCTCTTGGCAGTTAAGTGGGCCCTTGAGGGGTGGAGACACTGGTTGGAGGGAGTACCTCATCCTTTCGTGATCTGAACGGACCATAAGAACTTGGTCTCCAAGAAGCCAAGATGTTAAACGCTCGCCAGGCTAGGTGGGCTCTGCTTTTTAACAGGTTCGACACTAGCCTATCGCCCAGGATCCAAGAAGCAGATGTCTCTAACTAGGAGAGGGACAGCAAGCCTATCATCCTCAGCTCCTGCATTGTGGCCCCTGTGATATGGCGTATTGAGACCACAGTCCGACAAGCCCAGACCCGAGAACCTGACCCTGGTGGGGGACCCACTAACAGACTTTACGTTCCGCAATCAGCCCGTTCCCGAGTACTACAATGGGGACACTCCTCTAAATTAACTGGGCATCCAGGGGTTAATCGGACACTGGTATTCCTGAGGCGGAAATTCCAGTGGCCCAACATGATTGAGGATGTGAGATCCTTCATGGTGGCTTGTTCTACCCGTGCCCGAAACAAGTCTTCATGACAGCGACCGGCTGGATTGCTCCAACCTCTGCTCGTCCCCAGCCAGCCCTGGTCCCACCTGTCCGTAGACTTTATCACAGGGTTACCTCCATCCCAAGGGCTTACCACTATCCTTGTGGTCATCGATCGGTTCTCCAAGGCAGCCCATTTCATCGCCTTACCCATGTTGCCCTCGGCGACGGAGACAGCTGATCTCATGATTACCCATGTCTTCCCCGGGATATTGTCTTGGATTGTGGGCCCCAGTTTGTCGCACGGTATTGGAAATCCTTCTGCTCCCTGTTGTCGGTGTCTCTCTCCTCGGCGTTCCACCCACAAGTTCCTCGTCTGGGTAGAGTATGCTCACAACACACTGCTGGACTATCGCCATTCGAGTGTTACTTCGGACTCACCCCCCCGGATCAGAGCGCAATCCTCTTTGCTCTGCTCCTCTGCCCAACACCAACACCAGGCAAAATGGCACCGAAGGCCTCTTCGTCTCCTCCGACTCGGTCAGCGGATGTGGCTGTCCACTGTGATCTTACCTTTAAAGTGGACTCGCGGAAGCTTGCTACATAGGACCATTCCAGATCCTGAGTTTCATCAACCTGGTCACCTATCATCTCCTTCCCAGGTATGAGGGTCTGCACATCCTTCCATTTCTCCCATCTCATCCACATTGCCTTGCATGTGGATATGGTCATGGAGTCACTTCCTGTTTCTGAGAAGCAACTCAGGAGAATAGCTGAAGAGACCCATTCTTTGCAAGGTGATCCATAATCTGGAAAATGACTGGTAAAAAGGCTCTTGTAAGCAGTACTTCCCACTAAGTGCAGAGCTGTCGGTGGTCAATGGTGTACTGTTGAAGAACAGAATGGTGGTCCAAGAGGCTTCTAAACAGCTTCTACCCTCAAGCCATAAGACTCCTGAACATCTAGTCAAATGGCTACCCAGACTATTTGCAGTGCTTCTCCCACCCCCTCTTTACACCACTGCTACTCTCTGTCATCTATTCATAGTGACTTTAGTAACTCTACGTAAATGTATATACTACCTCAAATAACCGGTGCCCCTACACATTGACCCTGTATCGGTACCTCCCTGTATATAGTCTTGCTATTGTTATTTCACTGCTGCTTTAATTACTTGTTACTCTTATTCTTATCTGCATTTTTTTAAATTGCATTGTTGGTTAGGGGCTCGAAAGTAAGCATTTAAGGTCTACACTGTAAGGTCTACACCTGTTGTATTCGCCGCATGTGACTAATAACATTTTATTTGATACCTACTGGGGTCTGTGTCCCCACCCAGAATGTTTTTTGCCATCTAAAGAATTTCCTGCATTTTTACATAATCCAATATGCCATCATTGAACAAAAATTAAGCATCAATGCCCTTAGTCATCAAGCTAGGTAAGAGGGATCATTATTAAATGTATAAGTGGTTAATAAGAATGAACTAGATCAAAGGTAATTCAATAGTAAATATTGTGTTGCACCTTTAACCAATAGCCTAACACATTAACAACTTGAAGTACAAATATTTTGATTGTCTTTAAGACATCCTCTATATCACATTTCAGCCTGCACACCTGACCCCCACCAGTCTAGTCAATAACTCAACTCTCTCCCAACACTATTTCTTTCCCAGTTCCCACCTTTATTTTTTTTAAATTCCAAAGTGAAAGGTTTGGGAACAAAATAAAAAACACAAAAATACCACATACAATTCCAATCTACTTTAATACACAGAAACAACAAATACTCCATATAATTAATCTCATAGGCCTAATAGTTCTGAAGAGTTTTTTTATTTATTTTTTTACTTGCACATAATATAGCTGGGTTGCCCCGTCCTGTCCCTAGGGGTCCACCACTCTGCAGTGACAATCCACAACAGTGACAACCCACAGGATGGCAGACCCCAAGGGCCAGGACTGAGCAGCCCAGCAGCTAGGCATTGCCTAAATAGTTATCTCCCCTGATGTGGCAAGTTTTCAATACTGACTCCCTTTGTTGTACTGTTTTCCATATAAGGCATCCAGACTTTATGAAAGTTGCCTCGTATACACTTTTAATTTTGTAATAAATCATATTTAGTGATACATAGCTTGACATTGTGGGAGGGTAACCAACCTTACAATTAATTGAATGCATTTCTTACCCACTGTAAATGCTTGGTTACAGTTTCTTCAGATAAGTCTCCAGTATCAACATTTCCAAGCAAAAAAAAAAAAAAAAACGGGGAGAACGGAGAATCTGAAGTACATACTCTTTGCCAGAATTCAGCCAGCCTTCACAAGACCATAACATATGCAAATATGTCCCATTTTGTGTTTTACACCTCCACTTGAGGAATGACGTTTCTAAGTGTATGTAATTCAGTTTTACTGGCATACAGTACGTTCTATGGATGCTCTTAGACTGGAGTAATTTATGTCTGAGATAATATGAACATGACTGGGCATTCAAACATACCTGTATCCATTCATCATCATCAATAGCTTTTACCAGATCTTCCTCACATTTTTGATTTACATGCTTTGTGTCATTGGGAAAAACCTCTATCAACCCTTGATACAGTTTGGAAATTGTCATGACTTTCCTGTTTGGATCACAATGGGTCAGATTAGCTTGGCAATGGTTGATAATAACCAGACCTTCTCTCACCCACTGGAGAGGGGAGGAGGGAACTGGGCCGGTTTGACAGCTCACACCCTGTCGTAAATTACAGGAGAAGAGGACTCTCTTTTCCCCTTTTCCTGCCGAAACTCTAACAAATTCAAAAGAAACTCTAACACGTTCAAAAGTGATTACTGGAACAATATTTCTAATATATGAACGTGGGGAATGGTCGGAGGTGATCTATAGAAAACTAGAGCGTGTCAGACTGACGGAACCGTCTCCTTCGGCCAGAGTGCATAAAAGGCTTGGTAACGAAATGAACATTAGACCAGGAAAATGTGAGGCGGTATCTACACGTTTGAAATGGTTGGAACATTGAACCTCAACACAACGTGAAGGAAATCAACTCATCTCACAGACTAGACCAGAACATCGCCAGGCTGCAGCTGTGCGTGTAAAGTGGTTAAAACTCTGACTATCAACACGAGGTGGAGAGAAGAGAACTCCCTTCTCGGACAATCACTGGTATGCTGATTAGCGGTCTTAAGTCAAATATCTAGAAAAGCAAACTCTTCAAATGATCCTACTATACTTCTCTTCTCAAATCACTGTATCTTACTACGCTCATCACCAATGGGAACCCTCGACACGGCTGGCTAGCTATCTTCCAGAGTGAACAACAGTAGAAGACGGGAAAAGGGAGACCCCTTTCAGACAATCAGAGCCATACAAGCTTGCCGCTGAAAGGCCAACATCCTTCCTAAAGAGGGCTGGTTCCGACAGAGATAAATTGCGAACGGCACTCACACATAAATACATTAATGATTTCTGATTCCAATCGGGCGGTGGTTCATGTGCAAAGTATATGATTACCGTGAGAATAGTTTTGAAAATGTATCGATGATAAGTGTATTTTTCTCTCTCTCTCTCTCTCGCTCTCCATGTCATTGTGTAAAAGTCACCATATTGTGTCAGTCCCCTAGGGACCTTTGTCTCATGTATTAAGGGTGTATGTTTATTCTGTTTTATTATATAGTTAGCTAGTAAATAAATAATTAAACCCATTTGTGTAGTACTGAATCATGAGTAAGGCTGGGGGTTTTGCAGATCCAAGAAGGTTACGACTGTTCTGAATGATGTTAAAACCTCTTGCATCTAGATGTTCCGCTAGCGGAACCCCATTCCGCCAGCGGAACCCCTAGCCAACAGCCAATGGCATCGCATTGCGCGAAATACAAAACCAACTAAAATACCACAATTCAATTTTCTCAAACAATCAACTATTTTACACCATTTGAAAGATAAGACTCTCGTTAATCTAACCACATTGTCCGATTTCAAAAAGGCTTTACAGCGAAAGCAAAACATTAGATTGTCAGGAGAGTACATAGACAAAAATAATCACACAGCCATTTTCCAAGCAAGTACATGTGTCAATAAAACCCAAAACACAGCTAAATGAAGCACTAACCTTTGACGATCTTCATCAGATGACGCTCCTAGGACATTGTGTTACACAATACATGTATGTTTTGTTCAATCAAGTTCATATTTATATCAAAAAACAGCTTTTTACATTAGCATGTGATGTTCAGAACAAGCATACCCACCGAAAACTTCCGGTGAATGTGCACATCCATTTACAAAAATACTCATCATAAACGTTGACAAAATATATAACAATTATTTAAAGAATTATAGATAGACTACTCCTGGATGCAACCGCTGTGTCAGATTTTAAAATAGCTTTACAGAGAAAGCACATTTTTCAATATTCTGAGTACATAGCTCGCCATCACAGAAAGCTATACAGACACCCGCCAAGTTCGGAGCAACCTAAACTCAGAATTAGTATTAGAAATATTCTCTTACCTTTGCTGATCTTCGTCAGAATGCACTCCCAGGACTGCTATTTCCACAAGAAATGTTGTTTTTGTTCGAAATACTCCATATTTATGTCCAAATACCTCCGTTTTGTTCGTGCCTTCAGAGCACTATCCAAAGGCATAACGCGCGAGCACAGTACTCAAGACGAAAAGTCAAAATGTTCCATTACCGTACTTAGAAGCTTGTCAAATGCTGTTTAAAATCAATCTTTATGGTATTTGTAACGTAAAAGTGTGATAATATTTCAACCGGACAATAGCGTATTCATTCAAGGAGAAAAATAATGAGGGGCGCGCTCGCGGGATCGAGCATATCCAATCCCTTTGTTGCCAGGCAGTCCACTCAGTAACTAAGCTCCTATTATCTGCCCAGTGACAGGAGAATGCTCAAACCACTTTCTGAAGGCTTTTGACAGCCAATGGAAGCCTTAGGAAGTGCAACGTAACCCCACAGATACTGTAATTTTGAAAGGGACTAGAAAGAAGAACTACAATTCTCAGATCCTCCACTTCCTGGTTGACTTTTTCTCAGGTTTTTGCCTGCCATATGAGTTCTGTTGTACTCACAGACACCATTCAAACAGTTTTAGAAACTTCAGAGTGTTTTCTATCCAAATCTACTAATAATATGCATATTCTAGTTTCTGGGCCAGAGTAGTAACCTGTTTAAATTGGGTACATTTTTCATCCGGTCGTGAAAATACTGCCCCCTAGCCCAGACAGGTTAAATAACCTCTTCGTGATTCCCCAAATCCTAATGAGTTAATTGTTACATGATTAATTTAATTGGGTAACAATTAAACATAGTTGATTAAATAAATAACAGTCATCTGATTAATGAAAGTAAAGTCACGACAAAATCAAGTTTGGAGATTCTAGATTCTCTGGCCTGATGAAACCAAGATTGAACTCTTTGGCCTGAATGCCAAGCGTCACATCTGGAGGAAACCTGGCATCACCCCTTCAGTGAAGCATGGTGGTGGCAGCATCATTCTGTGGGGCTGTTTTTCAACGGCAAGGAAATGGGAGACCAGTCAGGATAGAGGGAAAGATGAGCGGAGCAAAGTACAGAGAGATCCTTGATGGAAACCTGCTCCTGAGCGCTCAGGCCCTCAGACTGGTGCGAAGGTTCACCTTTCAACAGGACAACGACCCTAAGCACACAGCCAAGACAACACAAAAGTGGCTTCGGGACAAGTCTCTGAATGTCCTTGAGTGGCCCAGCCAGGACTTGAACCCGATTGAACATCTCTGGAGAGACCTGAAAATAGCTGTGCAGCGAAGCTCCTCATCCAACCTGACAGAGCTTGAGAGGATTTGCAGAGAAGAATGGGATAAACTCCCCAAATACAGGTGTGCCAAGCTTGTAGTGTCATACCCAAGAACACTCAAGGCTGTAATCGCTTCCAAAGGTGCTTCAACAAAGTACTGAGTAAAGGGTCTGAATACTTATGTAAATGTGATATTTCCGTTTTTATTTAATTTCTTTAATTAAACAAAAAGACAAAATAACAGTTTTTGCTTTGTCATTATGGGGCATTGTGAGTAGATTGATGAGGACAAAAAGCAATTCAATCAATTTTGGAATAAAGCTGTAACGTAACAAAATGTGGAAAAAGTCAAGGGGTCTGAATACTTTCCGAATGCACTGTACTTCCTAAATAGGCCTATGATTAGGCTATAGTTTACTACATTGCCAATAAATAAATATTGATCACCTATATTTCTCAGTCTGAAAATCTTCCCACTCCTAAAAAGTAGGCTATAAAAATAGCTCAAGAGAAGGTGCAAGTCTCTCCTACTCTGCTTTCTTCAAACTACATCAAGCATATCACAGATCACTATCCCCTCCTCTCTTCTCCAGACTATTTCCGGAGACCTTCTCCCTTACCTCACCTCGCTCATCAACTCATCCTTGACCGCTGGCTACGTCCCTTCCGTCTTCAAGAGAGCGAGAGTTGCACCCCTTCTCAAAAAACCTACACTCGATCCGTCCGATGTCAACAACTACAGACCAGTATCCCTTCTTTCTTTTCTCTCCAAAACTCTTGAACGTGCCGTCCTTGGCCAGCTCTCCTGCTATCTCTCTCAGAATTACCTTCTCGATCCAAATCAGTCAGGTTTCAAGGCTGGTCATTCAACTGAGACTGCTCTTCTCTGTGTCACGGAGGCTCTCCGCACTGCTAAAGCTAACTCTCTCTCCTCTGCTCTCATCCTTCTAGACCTATCTGCTGCCTTTGATACTGTGAACCATCAGATACTCCTCTCCACCCTCTCCGAGTTGGGTATCTCCGGCGCGGCTCACTCTTGGATTGCGTCCTACCTGACAGGTCGCTCCTATCAGGTGGCGTGGCGAGAATCCGTCTCCGCACCATGTGCTCTCACCACTGGTGTCCCCCAGGGCTCCGTTCTAGGCCCTCTCCTATTCTCGCTATACACCAAGTCACTTGGCTCTGTCATATCCTCACATGGTCTCTCCTATCATTGCTACGCAGACGACACAAAATTAATCTTCTCCTTTCCCCCTTCTGATAACCAGGTGGCGAATCGCATCTCTGCATGTCTGGCAGACATATCAGTGTGGATGACGGATCACCACCTCAAGCTGAACCTCGGCAAGACGGAGCTGCTCTTCCTCCCGGGGAAGGACTGCCCTTTCCATGATCTCGCCATCACGGTTGACAACTCCATTGTGTCCTCCTCCCAGAGTGCTAAGAGCCTCGGCGTGACCCTGGACAACACCCTGTCGTTCTCCGCTAACATCAAGGCGGTGACCCGATCCTGTAGGTTCATGCTATACAACATTCGCGGAGTACGACCCTGCCTTATACTGGAAGCGGCGCAGGTCCTAATCCAGGCACTTCATCTCCCATCTGGATTACTGCAACTCCCTGTTGGCGGGGCTCCCTGCCTGTGCCATTAAACCCCTACAACTCATCCAGAACGCCGCAGCCCGTCTGGTGTTCAATCTTCCCAAGTTCTCTCACGTCACCCCGCTCCTCCGCACACTCCACTGGCTTCCAGTTGAAGCTCGCATCTGCTACAAGACCATGGTGCTTGCCTACGGAGCTGTGAGGGGAACGGCACCTCCGTACCTTCAGGCTCTGATCAGGCCCTACACCCAAACAAGGGAACTGCGTTCATCCACCTCTGGCCTGCTGGCCCCCCTACCTCTGCGGAAGCACAGTTCCCGCTCAGCCCAGTCAAAACTGTTCGCTGCTCTGGCACCCCAATGGTGGAACAAGCTCTCTCACGACGCCAGGACAGCGGAGTCAATCACCACCTTCCGTAGACACCTGAAACCCCACCTCTTTAAGGAATACCTGGGATAGGATATATTAATCCTTCTAACCTCCCCCCCCCCCCCCCCCCCCCCCCCCAAAAAAGATATAGATGTACTATTGTAAAGTGGTTGTTCCACTGGATATCTTAAGGTGAATGCACCAATTTGTAAGTTGCTCTGGATAAGAGCGTCTGCTAAATGACGTAAATGTAAATGTAAATGTACCATTCCAGTGTTTAATTGCTATATTGTAATTACTACGCCACCATGGCCTATTTATTGCCTTAACTTACCTCATTTGCACTCACTGTATTTAGACGTTTTGTTTTCTTTTTTTCTACTGTATTATTGACTGTATGTTTTGTTTATTCCATGTGTTGTTGTATGTGTCGAATTGCTATGCTCTATCTTGGCCAGGTCGCAGTTGCACATGAGAACTTGTTCTCAACTAGCCTACCTGGTTAAATAAAGGTGAAATTAAATAAATAAATAAATAAAAATATATTGGCTGATATAGCCCAGTAATACAGATAGCTTAATATAAGGGCCATGTGAGAATCTCTGGTAATTTAACCTATTTCGTAAGTTATTTTGTGCATTTGATATTGCCTAAAATTATGCATTTGTGCATTTGATATTGCCAAAAATTGCTGGGATCACGACTGGCAAGTAAGCTGCGTCAAATATGCCTAAAATAACATTGTGCGACTGCGGATAGGTTTGATACCCGTTCTTGCGGTAGTGAGTCGGACAGAAAGCCAGTGGGTGCTGACCTGGTGTGGAATGAAGAAATTGGTCCCAGACATCTACTATGCCCCATGATAGTGAAGCATTTAAATTTAGAGCTGTTTATTACTGTGTCAGTGGAAAAAATAGGGAATTAGCTAGGGAAACTGACAGATCAATAACGTTACATGCCATACTGACTAATAAAAACTCACATTGCACTGAAAAAACATCAAAAAATCGGTCTTCAATCTTTTGCCAGATGTTTGATTCAGATCTAGTGTGATGGAGGCAAAAAAAAACGTTAGACAACTTTTGGCCAGCTCTCTCTCTAAAGGTACATCAACTGACAAAAGCTATCCAAGTTAATTTACTTCTGTTGAAACGGGACAAAACAAAGGCTACAAAACATTTCCATACAATCAACAGCTGTTAATAACAATAGCCACCTCATATTCTATCTATCTGACAGATCGCTAGCTAGAGGCTAGAGCTGACCTGGCTGTGGTAGCTACTAGCTAGTGTAGTTAATTCAATCACCTCAGTTGAGAGGGCATGAAACATTAGCTAACGTTACTGTACATGTCAGTTACAATACTAGTTTTTTTCTGTTAAGTTAAACAGCAGTTACCTTGCCAGATACATGAGTAAACTAAAGAGTAGCCAGTTTCTGCTCTCCTGCTCTTTGCCTTCACACAGCCTGACAGCCCGCTCTGAGGCGTCCGCATAGTCCTAAAGCACACCGATGCCGCTTTTTGAATCACATTGCAATGATAAAACAGGGGGAAGAAATTCAATTTCAGAATGTGGGGGGACACCCCCCACCCCTCGCCCCTCTTTCCATGACATAGACTGACCAGGTGAATCCAGGTGAAAACTATGATCCCTTATTGATATCACCAGATAAATCTAGTTCAGTCAGTGTACATGAATGGGAGGAGATAGGTTAAAGAATGATTTTTAAGCCTTGAGACAATTGAGACATGTATTTTGTATGTGTGCTATTCAGAGGGTGAATGGGCAAGAAAAAAGATTTATGTGTCTTTGAACTGGGTATGGTAGTATGTGCCAGGTGCACCGGTTTTAGTGTGTCAAGAACTGCAACACTGCTGGGTTTTACATGCTCAACAGTTTTCCGTGTGTATCAAGAATAGTTCACCACCCAAAGGACATTCAGCCAACTTGACACAATGGTTAGCCCATGCTGGGCGATTGTGTAGGCTAGCCTTTGTTGGGCTGATGTGGGATTGTTGTGGGTTAGCCTGTGTTGGTCTTGTTGTGGGCTAGCCCATGTTGGGGTGGTGTGGGTTAGCCAATTCTGGGCTTGCACTGATGTAGGATTGCAACCTGGTCTCAGAGCATTTAGTATTGTAACGACCCGGTATTGTGTTCTGTGTTTGTGGGTGTGTTATGGTTCTCATGGCTACTAGCAGGGGTTAAATATGTCAGGACAGAGGGAAAGGTTGGGGGGGTATGATGGGTAATCCCGCGGGACTTGGAAATGATAAATAGGGATTACTGTCTCATCTTCTCTCTCTTTTCTGTTCGGGGCCTTGATCTGTTCCTATGGGAGTAAACATGAATTAGACTTGGTATAATTGTGTACGTTCGGCATTTAGCGGCGTGGGCTGTGGCCTGAACAATAGCCCAGTTTAGGAATAAACCTGTGTTCTGACCTGCACACCTAGAGTCCGTCTCTTTTCCCTTTATGACCCAGCCGGGTCATTACAGTATTATTCTGTATGTAAATCCGTGACACTCCATTTAGTACGATATGTTATGTTTGGTATGGTTACATAAGACAAATGGTTACTTAAAGATGCACTATGCAGAAATCATTCCTCCATTTCCTGGTTGCTAAAATTCTATTAGTTTGCCTAATTTCAGTTTATGTGGCAAAACAAGCAAGTATAGTGTAGACAATCATTGTCCCATCTAAACTGCTGTGGAATATCTTTTCCATCACCAAAAATACAGTATTTTCAGCTGGTGTACAAAGCTGAAAGTAAAAGATGCAAAAACGAGCACAAGAAGCATAGAAATAGTGAACATAGAACAGATCTACTCCTTCTTAGACTTTCTTTCAATGACAATGACAGATCTGTAACTCAAATTTCTATGTGAATTTGGTCTGGTTGCCCAAAAAGTTACATATTGTAGCTTTAAAGCAAAAACAAAAGGAGGGTGGTTGCGCGGGGTGGATGGGTAGCCGTATAACGTGAACATCTAGCAACCTGAAGGTTGCAAGAAAGAAATCTCCTTAAAGACAACTTTAGCATTTTAGCTAATTAGCAACTTTCCAACTACTTACTACTTTTTATCTACATTGCAACTACTTAGCGTGTTAGCTAACCCTTCACCTGCCCTAACCTTAACCCTTTTAGCTAACCTTAATCTTAACCTTAACCCTTTAACCTAACTCCTAAACCTAACCCTAACCTTAAACCCTAACCTCTATCCTAGCCTATGTTAGCGAGCTAGCTAACGTTAGCCACTTTGCTAGAATTTGTAATGTATCATATGTTTGCAAATTCGTAACATATTGTACATTTAGCCATTTTTTTACATATAATACCATTTTTCATTTGTAACATATCATATGTAATGGGTGATGGGACATACTGAAATTAATACATACCATAAACAATGTAATATATCATACTAAATGGAGTGTCTTCTATTTACGTACAGAATAATACAAAGTGCTTTGAGATCAGGTTAGGGATTGCTGTGGGATAGTCGGTGTTGGGCTGGTGTAGACTTTATGTAGGCTTGGTGTGGGCTAGCCCGTCCTCACCTTGCCCATCTAATACCCACATGGGGATAATGGGGTCATGTTTGCTGGGTAAGGGTTTGTGTAGAGCTGTTGGGTTTCTATATCAGTCTATGGCTTCAGAGCAGCATGTATTTTCAGTATCAATTAATTAGAATTAGAAGAGAAAGATGCAAACTGACATGCAGTGATCTGGTATTTTGCATAACTATATATTAGCAATGAGTTAAAGGAGAATTCCAAATGCATTGACCAAGATAATCACTAGATTATTTTTGAATTGCCTGAGAAGGTTATATGAATCATCACTAACCAGAGAGTGCAAACCTTAGTGGCTCATATAATTCAGGATCCATTTCCGCACTCTCTCTTTACTGGGGCCAAATAGAAAGATCATCTTTCTCCGTAAAAGACAGATTTAGGTTCCTCTCATTAAAATGTCTTCACCAATGTACTTTTGTGTTTGTGTGCTCTTTGAACACCAACATGATCTGAGCAGGAAAGTTTAGCATTGGGGACGCTCACCCACATCCTCGTCACAAAGATAAAATTGGAAGACAATTTACCACATGTCTGTGGTAAAAATGTCATTCTACTGGCTCTATTTTAACAAGCCTAACGCAATGTTATATCTAAGCGATGGCAGTAGAGATATAGGTTCACAAGATCATGTGTAGTTTGTGCTGTGTTTTTGTCTATTTCTAAGGGCAACCATTTTGTGACCATGCTGTTTTGAAGACCTAATGTAATGTATGCCATTTAGCAGGCGCTTTTATCCAAAGCAACTTGTGTGCGTTCATTTCTTTACATATGGGTGGTCCCGGGAATATAACTCACTATCCCACTATCAGTGACCTCATCCCTGCTTATCTGTCTGTGTTTTCCGACCTCTGATACCTCCCTGACTTCATTACCGGTTACTCTATTTCCAGACAACTCTCCAAAGTTGATGTGGGTAGACAGACAAGTGTTTGTTTTTCTCCACTCTGGTGCTTTTCTAGGTTAAGGGCCTAGTCCTTATGAATAGTCATTGTGACTGTACCACCCCGGGGGCCTGCGGACGCTCTTTACTGCTGCTCCTATACTGTTAGTGATGGTGACAGAAGAGATGCACCGAAATAGCAGACTGATGTCATGCAGAAAGAGGGGGAGGGGGAGAGTGAGAGAGGAGGAGAGAGAGAGATAGCAAAGAGGCAGGTAGAGAGAGGAGAGAGGTATAGAGCAGACTGAAAGGGAGGGTAAGAGAGAGCGGGTTTGTTAAGTTAACTCTTCATCGAGATCTTAATGATTCTAATGCAAACAGAAAAATGCGAGACAAGTTTCATATTGGTCTCATTGTTTATTAGCAATTAACAGGAATCTTTCATAACCCCTCGTTCTCTTGCATTGAGACTAACAAGGCTGTCACAACACTGCAGAGCAGCTGTCACTTGTCTTTATACATATCAAATCGCTACTGTTGCTTGGTGTGAGTCCTCTGTTTGATACAAAAAACACATTTCTGTTGTGATTGACAGACAACTCCACTCACTCTATCATGAATGGTCAATAGAGGGCACTGAAGCATAGTCTACCTGCCTGGCCTGGTCCCACAGAACAATAACATGTGCAGGCTATAATTCAACTGTAGTCCAGCATCGAAACACCCAAACCTCTTGTCAAGGGCCCAGAAGGAGAGAATATATTTTATAGATTAGGAAGACAGAGCATATTTCTGTCATGAATGTTCATGACAGACAGAAAGACATTCATCCATCTCTACTTTTGTTGACTGAATTCCTTGCCACACAAAGCGAAAGAGAGAAAGAGAGCTGTTCCTTTGAAGGAGGCAGTGGCGACCCATCATTCAGGGCAGGTGGGGCTTGCCTGTTTTCCATGTTATTTTGGCATTAATATGTGTCACATATCAGTTTGCAAACAATGTAAAAAATATATATATCATTGAGTTAATAAAGTCACATACAAACATGGTCTCTTTTTTGTTTTCTTGAGTAAGGCAGCTCCAAAATGTAGGTGTTTTCAACCTAGCTCAGTGCTTTCTGTGGTGGTGTGGCAAGCCAGCAGAAAATACGGAGCGTTGCACTATGATTGGCTCAGTGTTCTGTCACTCATGTGGACACTACGTCACCGCCAAGTCTCCGCCAAGGGTAGAGCTTGAAAATTCTAGCCCCTTGGGTGGTGCCATAGAGTTACATTAGAAGTGTCCATCCAAGAAGGTCCTTGGCCACAGATAAAAGGATGTCAAATCACATTATATGTACAGTAGCTTTGATTGGACTGATCATGTTAACATCATACTTTAAAAATCTTAGCTAGCAGTCATCATCCTGAATCAAGTCGACAATCTACTGGCAAATCATTTTTAATCCTTGTCATATGAAGAGAAATAATGAAGAGAAATTATAGATAAAACGTATCCGTGCTCATCGGCCATTGGACATAAACATTACACAACAAGTTGGTAATCGCTAATTCAACAATGAGTGGTTTGGAAGGAATCAGTGACAGTGGCTAACTGCAAGCATTGCAAAGCAATCATTAGCCTGCTATTCAGTGGAGTGGCTGTGTGGTCCCAAATCTGGGATTAAGGGGCTCTTTTCCAAGTTTAAAATGCGGCACTCAAAACAACTGTTAACTCAGGTATGCAAAAACTTGACTTCAGTGAGTTCAAGACGACTGGGAAGTCGGGAATAAACGAGCTTCGACTGGGAAAATAAGTTTTCAACGGTCATCCAACTCGAAATTGTAAATCCGGCCTCTTTCTAGAGCTACAACGTCATCATGATTCAGCCTTGTTATTTTCCTGAGTTCCCAGTTGTTTTGAAAGCACCATAAATCCAAAGAATGCCAGACTTTGATGACAAAATTTGCCCACGAAGGACCGCGGTGCCACCTTCCTGTTCAAGTGAGCACAACAAGGTGTATTGTATGCTGCTGCATAAATGATGTAATATGCCAGGGACTATTGCTAAGAAAGTAATACCAAGTATGTGTTATGTAGTAGTAGCCCATGTGCCTCACCCTAATAATTTGGTATATTTACCCCTCTTAATTTCGCCTACTGTTCTGACTTGGTGGTGCACATGTAGCCTATGACCTGTTTTAGAGAAATGAAATCATCAGATATTGTAAGAGCTTTCATTGTCTGGTTATATGCCCCCTTTATTTATCTTACGGTTCTGAATTGGTGTACAGGGAGAACACTGTAAAAACGGCCCATGTTCTGAATTCTGTCGCTGTATATTTCAAAAGTGCTAAACAAACAGTTTACTACGTCCGTCCTAGCTCGCTCATTAATGTCTTAATTGAAATTACGGATTGCCTCTTATCCGCTTGTCGTCCCCTTATGCCATAGTTTGTACATCTCAATTGACATTAGAAACCACATTTGTTTAAGCAAGTCAGCCATATCAGCTATGTTTTCTTTAAAGGCTGAATGAACTGTTTCGCTGCCAGACAAGGCTCAGCTGACAGCCAGGTGTAGCAGTGGAAAGATGTTGGGACTGCTGTTGGGACAGCTTGATGTAGGCCCTAACAGTTTGTTGGCACCATTTGTCACCGTTATAGTGCAATTCATGTATTGTTTAGTGTTTTTTTTTGTGTGTGTTGCGGCTTTGCTGGCATGCATCCCAGTTTATTTATTTTTTGCCCCACCAAGATTTACATGGTAATATCGCCACTGGAGAGAGGCATCTGTCATCACTGCTATCTTCAGAGCTCATCAATGTGTGTGTGCCTGTGTGTGCACACGTGCATGTGCGTGTGAGCTGGGCGTATTGTCCCACTGCAGTGTATGTTTGTAAGGGAAAAGATGCCTTTTCCGTCTCCATTTGGGACCGTAAGAGTTTTGTTTTGCTTTCCGAGCTGCGGCACCATTAAATGTTAATCCGTCTCTGAAACTCCCCAGTGGTGTGGATAAAGATGGATTCCCTCTCATTAAATCCTTCATAAATGTTATATTATTTGGCTTTCATTCACATTTTGGGCCTCTCGGGTTCTCATAGACACAGAACATTTTCACCTTGTGCATTGTGTTTACTGCAAAGTGCATTAATCAGTTTTAGACATTCTCAAAGTACCACATTTCCCCCCTATCTCCCTCAACCTCAACCACAAGCCCATCATCCCAATAATTTAGTCTCTGAGCAATGCACTTGAACTCGTTGGTAAGAAAACTTCCTTGGCATTTTTTCCTCACAGGAGTTTTGGCTCTTATCAGGCGACCTACATCTAACCTTGTGTGTGGAATAACTTTGCGGCATAATTCACTGGTAAATGTGTCAGTGTGATCGCGTCATTTCCTCCAGTCTCCCTAGGCACAGAGAAAAGCGTGAAATCCACCCTCCCTCTCCTATCCTCCTCCCTCCCCCTTGATCATGATTAAGATGTTGTTTGCTTAGCTGGGTGTAAACAGATCTGTCACAATTAGTGGCGTTAGAGAAGGATGGTATTCCTACTTCCCCTTGGCGTGGACCAACGGCACAGAACACCAGGGGTGTGATAGTGGGAGGGTCCTATAGCAAACAGGAGATGGATAGTATCCTTAGGGAAGAGCTGGGTTGAGTGGGAGTTCTGGGTGGGAAGGTGTGGAAAATATCCCACTTGAGAATAGATGCATGGGAGTAGGCCCACCCTACTCCAGCTATAACTCTCTAAATTTCCATAGCGTTATTACTATACATACAGTGTTTGCATTCCATTGCTCTAGATCATTGGTTCCTAAACTTTTTATAGTTCTGTACCCCTTCAAACATTCAACCTCCAGCTGCGTACCCCCTCTAGCACTAGGGTCAGCACACTCTCAAATGTTGTTTTTTTGCCATCATTGTGAGTTTTTGTCACAACCCGGCTCGTGGGAAGTGACAAAGAGCTCTTATAGGACCAGTGCACAAATAATAATATAATCATGATCAATAATTTTACTCTTTATTTAACCATCTTACATATAAAACCTTATTTGTACATCAAAAATTGTGAATAACTCACCACAGGTTAATGAGAAGGGTGTGCTTGAAAGGATGCACATAACTCTGCAAAGTTGGGTTGTATTGGAGAGAGTCTCAGTCTTAAATCATTTTCCACACACAGGTTGTGCCTGTATTTAGTTTTCATGCTAGAAGACAGTGAGGGCTGAGAATCCTCTCTCACATAGGTATGTGGTTGCAAAGGGCATCAGTGTCTTAACAGCGTGATTTGCCAAGGCAGGATACTCTGAGCGCAGCCCAATCCAGAAATCTGGCAGTGGCTTCTGATTAAATAACATTTTCACAGAACCGCTTGTTGCAATTTCGATGAGGCTCTCCTATACAGATATCAGTAAGTGGACTGGAGGCAGGGCATGAAAGAGATAACGAATCCAGTTGTTTGTGTCATCCGTTTCAGGAAAGTACCGGCGTAATTGCGCACCCAACGCACTCAGGTGCTTTGCTATATCACATTTGACATTGTCCGTAAGCTTGAGTTCATTTGCACACAAAAAAAATCATACAATAATGGAAAGACCTGTGTGTTGTCCTTGTTAATGCAGACAGGGAAGAGCTCCAACTTCTTAATCATAGCCTCAATTTTGTTCCACACGTTGAATATAGTTGCGGAGAGTCCCTGTAATCCTAGATTCAGATCATTCAGGCGAGAAAAAACATCACCAGTCATGTGAGAAACTCATCATCATGCAAGCGGTCAGACAAGTGAAAATTATGGTCAGTAAAGAAAACTTTAAGCTCGTCTCTCACTTCAAAAAAACATGTCAATACTTTGCCCCTTGATAACCAGCGCACTTCTGTATGTTGTAAAAGCGTTACATGATCATTGCCCATATCATTGCAAAGTGCAGAAAATACACAAGAGTTCAGGGGCCTTGCTTTAACAAAGTTAACCATTTTCACTGTAGTGTCCAAAACTCTTTCAAGCTGTCAGGCATTCCCTTGGCAGCAAGAGCCTCTCGGTGGATGCTGCAGTGGACCCAAGTGGCGTTGGGAGCATCTGCTTGCACGCACCTTACCACTCCACTATGTCTCCCTGTCATGGCTTTTGTGCCAACAGTACAGATACCAACATGAGCATTAGCTACGTTGGAATTCCCACGAGAGAGTAACGGTTAATGTGATTGGATGTTAATTTCACTAGGCTACCTGTATTTGACATTGTGCTGTTATTTCGCTGAACACTAGACGGTTGAATTTATTTTTGGCAGTGAAATGAGGCTACTCAGGTGAGAAAAAACCCAAATGTATAGCTCCGTTGGAAAATATAGATGGACTGTTTGAAAATGTGAAAAATGTATATATATATTTTTTTTTAATTTAAAATGTGAATCACATTTTTATTTGGCGTACCCCCGACGGCAGTATGCGTACCCCAGTTTGGAAATCCCTGCTCTAGATGATGCCCATACAGTGGTGAGGCATTGTGAATGATCCATGTACTGAATGGTGTGGAAGGTCCTATCCTTTTCAAACATGGTTATGAGACGTATCCATCATATTGTGTCGTGTGGGTTTTCTTAGCTCCCGAGAAGGTCAATTGACATGCTATTGTAACTCACTGTTAGATAATGTTGTTGACTATATTCACATTCTTAGTTGCAGTTAAATGGTTGCTTTGTGTGAAGCAGAGGCTACTAATGCTTTCCAGTCAGAGCCTTTACAGCTACAGGGAACATGCCAAAAGTAGCTCAAGGACCTTAGGTGCACTTTTTCTTTATTCACTGTATGCTGCCATGTCTCTCAGGTCTTTTGTACGCCCAGGGTGAGCATAGCATTTACCAAGGTCCTTCACTCATTTGCACCTATTATGGTGTGTGTGTGTGTGTGTGTGTGTGTGTGTGTGTGTGTGTGTGTGTGTGTGTGTGTGTGTGTGTGTGTGTGTGTGTGTGTGTGTGTGTGTGTGTGTGTGTGTGTGTGTGTGTGTGAAGTAGGAGAGAGTTTGATGTGTGTCAGAAAGAGTATGTTTGTGTGTGTGACTGTTCGCATACCCATGTTGTCACACCCTGAACTGTTTCACCTGTCTTTGTGCTTGTCTCCACCCCCCTCCAGGTGTCGCCCATCTTCCCCATTATCCCCAGTGTATTTATACCTGTGTTCTCTGTTTGTCTGTTGCCAGTTCATTTTGGACTCTGATCTGGATTACTGACCTCTGCCTGCCCTTGACCTGTCATTTTGCCTGCCCCCTGTTCGAGTAATACACTTTTGTTACTTTGACACTGTCTGCATCTGGGTCTTCCCTAAAATGTGATACCAAGTACTTTATATCCACATCCAGCACATCTACATTATATCCACAGACGACACTAAGCAGACACTCTGACTGGGTCTACGGGTGGTTGTGTGTGTGTGTGTGGGGGGGGGGAGGGGGGGGGTTAGTTATCAGACTAGTGGTGTTTAATCTCAGACGACAGAGCGTGACAGTGGCGGCGTGGAGCCCCAATGAGGGAGGCCGGGAGAGAACGACCCCCGCTTAATGGACGGTTACGGTCCTCACAGGGATACACACACACGCACACACTGACTACCCACCACACAGAACGAGTGTGTGCTGCTTAATGGAAGATTGAGGCCCTTGATGAGACACCCGCCGCACGGCGTAGATGAGATCCAGTGAGCGTTGGGAAGGGGGGTGAGGGGGTGATTGGTTTTAGACTAGCCCACTGAGGTAATTACTCCTCAGGTTACACGGGGTCAATCGCTGGCAGCCTCACTACTTCACTGGAACATCCCATTAAAATGTGTTTGAAATACTATTAGCACCCGATAAAGGTGTATGGGTCATGCTAGGGAATGGGAATGTATGACTATGTTATCACTGAAGTATTATATGCTGACATTCCAGGGTTGAAGATCTTGTCCTCTGTAGGTCAGTTGGTAAACCATGGCACTTGCAAAGGCAGGATAGTGGATTCAATTCCTGGGACCATCCATACGTAAAATGTATGCACGCATGACTGTAAGTCGCTTTGGATAAAAGCGTCTGCTAAATGTCATTATAATATTATTATTATTATATTTTAATTTAAGATGACGGGATATTGGCCATGTATGCGCTGACTTCAATGTAAATTTGGTTTCTTGGTTTTAGTCTTGAATAGGCCATCAATGAAATAAATACATTATACAGTTAAGTATCATATACACATAGGAACAGAAGAAACACAGATGTAGGATCTTAATTTGAGATAGTTTTCTACAGCAGGAAAATAATCCTGCAGCAACAGGAAATAGGAATTATTACACTATGTGGATTATAATTAATGGACATTTTTGTAGGCGTTGATACACAAAATCAAGTCTGACTAAGTGGAAATGACCAATTTAAACCTCAAATACAATATAAGTTTTAAATTACCTAACACTCGGAAAGTTTGTATCCAAACTGTTTGGCAAGGCAATGAAAAAGGAGTTGGCAAAATCTCAAACAGACTAGAAACCCAGACCAGCATTCCAATCTACAGTATTTATGCTGTATTCAATTGAGTAATTGTGTCAAGCTAAATAAAAATAATTGACATACAGACACCAATGGCGATAGTCAGTGACACTGTAGTATGTGTTCCCAATCCAAATTCAATAGCATAACCTTTTGGTGAATTTAAACTCTGTAAATATTTCAACACGCCATGGATGGTTGACTGTGACGGTGTAGTGTGTGAGTCTATAGTCAGTGATGATAGTTAGGGGTGAATGCCGAGGTCTTGTATCACATTAACACACACTGCTGCCAACAATAAACCCTGGGCCTGTGTTCCACAAGCATCTCATAGTAGGACTGCTGATCTAGGATCAGGTCCCATAAATCCATGTAATCTTATTCATTATGATCTGAAAGGTAAAACTGATTCTAAATCAGCACTCCTACTGTGAGGTGCTTTATGAATACAGGCCCTAGCCCATCTCTCCACTGAGAAAAGCACCAAGCTAACGTGGCGCTACATGCTGCGTTAAATGGGAGCTTTTGCTCCATGAACTGTCTTGGTAAGCTGGATGTTATTTTGATTCATGTGAAAGAGTAGGCCTATTCAGGCACTCTGGGAGTTCAATGAAATGCTTATGAATAAAAACAACAACATATATTTCAGCATTAAAATCTTCACCAGGCAAACAGCAGTAAGCAGTATACTTTTTTTCACTTTCACTATTAGAACGATAACGACAGCCCTATTGTAAGACCCACTGCATGCATCCCAGAATTTGTATTCATACCAGCCCAGTTAGTATTTTCCTCCCCCTGCTGCTCTTGTATGCAGCGAATTACAGCAGTATCAAATATTTACATTTTATCACCAGTTTAGGAGCAGCAATTTGAGGCAAGGATGCTGACAACAGAGGTCAACAGAGATATACACACACTCCCCACTGGGCACACACTGGTTGAATCAACGTTGTTTCCACGTAATTTCAATGAAATTACATTGAACCAACGTTAAATTTACGTCTGTGCCCAGTTGGTCATCATCATCTGTAATCTCCCACTGTGCTCCCAATGCAGTGTGTGTTGTGTGTGTTGTATTCTCTTGCATGAGCAAAACGCATAGAGATGGGGAGAGGGAAAGATAAGGGGTAGATGGGAAGTTAAAGGGCTAGGCAAATTCAGAAAAGAACACTAAAGGTAGAATGCATGACAAAAATAGAGAAAGACCCATTGATAACACAAAAAAATGGATACGAGGACTTCGGGGTGTAAGGACTCTCCTCACTCTCTCACACCCCTCATCCTGTCCTCTCCTCTCCTCCATCCCTCTCCCTGCAGTAGGTCCAACACCATCAAATATTCAAACTCCTTCAGCTCCTCCTAGACCTCCCTCGACACCTAAAACGGCTGATCCATGAACGGTAAATAGCCTGTGGTTCGCCATTTATTCTAAACCAACAAAAATGAACTAGCCCACAGACAAATTGGAGGACAAGGGGTACCTGGCAGTCATCAATATTTTACAGAGATTACCTTTTCCATATCTACATGTACAGGGACTGTACAGTGTTGTTAGTTGTGGGTTTACAGCATTTTAACCAAGGGTTAAGTACAGTGCTTTATAACTGGATCTATGTGGAACACAGGAGGTTGGTGGCACCTTAATTGGGGAGGATGGGCTTGTGGTAATGGCTGGAGCGGAATGGTGGAATTGTATTAAATACATCAAACACATGGTTTGATGCCATTCCATTTGGTCCATTCCAGACATTATTATACCGGCCAGGCTAGCGACCAGGTGCTTACCAAAGAGGAAGAGGTGAAGCGAGAGGTTTTACTCAGTACAAAATCTGTCCACGAAAATAATCCCACGAAGTGAGGAATTTTTATTTGGAGATCAGTGAGAGACTGTCAAATTTGGTCAACAAAAAATGTAATTGCTAATTTGCTATGTGAGGTTTATTTGATCTAATAGAAGTTTTGTACTGGTTATGTTGCAACAAGTGCGCTAATATAAGTGGACGCATGTGTCATTTTTGCAATTTTGAAAAAAACTGCTTTATATTGGAGCTGTACCTGTTGCCACTGAGATAGATAGAGGAATCATCATGGATATAACCCATTTTTAGCATGGACGTTGCCATTGAGGGCTTTTACCACTTTAAAGTAGTCACCTGGGTGGGGATTACAATTAGTTGGGATGCAATGTTAGCCAATGAAGAAGAAGAAAAGGTACTATTTTAAAATGGAGATATAATAGAATAGAATAGAAAATGAATAGAAAATGTTTGGCATTACTCAGGTGTATCATTCTGAACCCTGCAGATAGAAATGTGATGTACAGAGTCTGTACTCCCAAAAGCATATTCTACATGTTCTTCACACAATAGCCATGCAATGTTACGGAACCTCCAGATAGAAATGGCTATTTATTCACCCTGCTGTCCTTATTTTGTTCTTATGTAAATGTTAAATATGCATTTGTAACATTTAGTTTTATATACAGCTGATCTTCAACCTGGTTTCAGAGCATTTCGTATTTCTCTGTACATAAATCCGAGACACTCCATTTAGTATGATATGTTACGTTTTGTATGGTATGTATTAATTTCTGTATGTCCATCACCCATTTTGTATGATATTTTACGAATTACAACTTGTATTATATGTTATAAATTTGCAAAACGTGCAATACTCTACAAATTTGTAAAACATACTATATGTTACAAATTTGCTAAATGTTTGATATGTTATGATTTCTAGTTAGGTGGCTAACATTAGCTAGACTAGGCGTTAGGGTTATCAAATCAATGTGTCAATGTGAATAGTCCAGGTGAACAGTTGATTAATTGTTCAGCAGTCTTATAGCTTGGGGTTAGAAGATGTTAAGGAGCCTTTTGGACCTAGACTTGGCAGTCCGGGAACCATTTGCCGTGCGGTGGCAGAGAGAACAGTCTATGATTTGGGTGACTGGAGTCTTTGACAATTTTTGGGGCCTTCTGGTTAGTATATAGATCCTGGATGGCAGGAATCTTGGCCCCAGTGATGTATTGGGCCATACACACTACCCTCTGTAGCACCTTGCGGTCGGATGCTGAATAGGTCAAGATGCTCTCGATGGTGCAGCTGTTTGAGGATCTGGGGACCCATGTGTTTGGACCATGATTGTTTGTTGGTGATGTGGACACGAAGGAACTTGAATCTCTTGATCCGCTTCTCTGTAAATTGGGGCCTGTTCGGCCCTCCTTTTCCTGTAGTCCACGATCATCGCCTTTGTCTTGCACACATTGAGAGAGAAGTTGTTGTCCTGGCACCACACTGCCAGGTCTCTGACCTCCTCCCTATAGGCTGTCTCATCGTTGTCGGAGTTGTGTCATCGGTAAACTTAATGATGGTGTTGGAGTCGTGCTTGGCCATGTAGTTGTGAGTAAACAGGGAGTACAGGAGGGGACTAAGCACGCACCCCTGAGGGGTCCCAATGTTGAGGACCAGCATCACAGATGTGTTGTTGACTACCCTTACTACCTGGGGGCGGCCCATCATGAAGTCCAGGATCCAGTTGCAGAGGGAATGTGTTTAGTCCCAGGGTCCTTAGCTTAGTGATGAGCTTTGTGGGCACTATGGTGTTGAACGCTGAGCTGTAGTCAATGAACAGCATTTTTACGTAGGTGTTCCTTTTGTCCAGGTGGGAAAGGGCATTGTGGAGTGTGAGTGAGATTGCGTCATCTGTGGATCTGTAGGGGCGGTATGCGAATTGGAGTGGGTCTAAGGGTTCCGGGAAGATGGTGTTGATGTGAGCCATGACCAGCCTTTCAAAGCACTTCATGGCTACCGACGTGAGTGCTACGAGGTGGTAGTCATTTATGCAGGTTACCTACGCATTCTTGGGCACAGGGACTATGGTGGTCTGCTTGAAACATGTAGATATCACAGACTCAGTCAGGGAGAGGTTTAAAATGTCAGTGAAGACACTTGCCAGTTGGTCCGCGCATGCTCTGAATACACGCCCTGGTAATTCGTCTGGCCCCGCAGCCTTGTGAATGTTGACCTGTTTAAAGGTCTTGCTCACATCGGCTACGGACAGCGTGATCACACAGTGATCTGGAACAGCTGGTGCTCTCATGTATGCTTCAGTGTTGCTTGCCTCGACGCGAGCATAAAAGGCATTTAGCTCATCTGGTAAGCTCGCGGCTGGGTTTCCCTTTGTAGTCTGTAATAGTTTGCAACCCCTGCCACATCTGACAAGTATCAGAGCCGGTGTAGTAGGATTCAATCTTATTCCTCTTTTGACGCTTTGCCTGTTTGATGATTCGTCTGAGGGCATTTCAGGATATCAACTAAGCGTCCGGATTAGTGTCCCACTCCTTGAAAGCAGCAGCTCTAGCCTTTAGCTCAATGCGGATGTTGCCTGTAATCCATGACTTCTGGTTGAGATTTCTACGTACTGTAACTGTAGGGACGATGTTGATGCACTTATTGAGGAAGCCGTTGTCTCAGGTGTTATACTCATCAAAACCATTGGATGAATCCCGGAACATATTCCAGTCTGTGCTAGCAAAACAGTCCTGTAGCGTAGCATCCACGTAATCTGACCACTTCCGTATTGAGCGAATCACTGGTACTTCCTGCCTTAGTTTTTGCAGGTAAGCAGGAATCAGGAGGATAGAATTTTGGTCAGATTTGCCAAATGGAGGGCAAGGGAAAGCTTTGTATGCGTCTTTGTGTGTGGAGTAAAGCTGGTCTAGAGTTTATTTTCCTCTGGTTGCACATGTAACATGCTGGTAGAAATTAGGTAAAACATTTGCCTGCATTAACGTCTCCGGCCACTAGGAGCACCGCTTCTGGATGAGCGTTTCCTTGTTTGCTTATGGCCTTATACAGTTCGTTGAGTGCGGTATTAGTGCCAGCATTGGTTTGTGGTGGTAAATAGACGGCTACAAATAATATAGATGAGAACTCTCTTTGTAGATAGTGTGGTCTTCAGCTTGTCATGAGGTACTCTACCTCAGACGAGCAATACCTTGAGACTTCTTTAATATTAAACTTTGCGCACCAGCAGTTATTGACAAATAAACACACTCCACCGCCTCTCGTCTCACCAGACGTAGTTGCTGTGTCCTGCCGATGCACGGAAAACCCAGCCAGCACTATTACCCATGTCGTCGTTCAGCCACGACTCGGTGAAACACAAGGTATTTGTCACGCCCTGACCGTATAGATACTTAATATTCTGTATGTTTGGTTAGGTCAGGGTGTGACTCGGGTAGGGAAGTCTATGTTTTTTGTTTCTTTGTTTTTGGGCTGAGTGTGGTTCCCAATCAGAGGCAGCTGTTTATCGTTGTCTCTGATTGGGAAGGTTGCTTTCTGTTTAGCATTCTGAGCCTGACAGAACTGTGCGCTTTCGTTTTTTCACCGTTTTTTATTTTGTTTGAGTGTGTTGTGAAATAAATCATCATGAACACTTACCATGCTGCACCTTGGTGCACTTCTCCTTCTTACGATGAGCATTACAGAACCTCCCACTAAAAATGGACCAAGCAGCGTGGCCAGGATAGTTGGACGTGGGAGGAGATCCTGGACGGCAAAGGGCCCTGGATGCAGATTGGGGAGTATCGCCGTCCAAGGGAGGAGATGGAGGCAGCAAAGGAGGAACGGCGACGCTACGAGGAATTAGCACGGCAACAACGGAAGCCCGAGAGGCAGCTCCCCCAAATGTTCTGGGGGGGGGGGGGGCACACGGGAGATTGGCGGAGTCAGGGTTGAGACCTGAGCCAACTCCCCGTGCTTACCGTGGGGAGCGTGTGACCAGTCAGACACCGTGTTATGCGGTGATGCGCACTGTATCTCCAGTGCGCATTCATAGCCCGGTGCGCTCTGTGCCTGCGCCCCGCATTTGCCGTGCTTGAGTGGGCATTCAGCCAGGACAGATTGTGCCGGCTCAGCGCTCCTGGTCTCCAGTATGACTCCTCGGTCCAGGATATCCTGCGCCAGCTCTATGCACTGTGTTGCCAGTGCGCCTTCACAGCCCAGTTCGTCCTGTGCCAGCACCCCGCACTTGCCGGGCTAAAGTGAGCATCCAGCCAGGACAGGTTGTGCCAGCCCTATGCTCCAGACCTCCAGTGCGCCTCCACGGCCCAGTATATCCTGTGCCAGCTCCACGCACCCGGTCTCCAGTGCGTCTCCCCAGTCCGGTGAGACCTGTTCCGGCTCCATGTACGAAGCCTCCAGTGATGATCCATGTTCCGAAGCCTCCAGTGATGATCCATGGCACGAAGCCTCCAGTGATAACCCATGGCCCGGAGCCTCCAGTGATAATCCATGGCACGAAGCCTCCAGTGATGATCCATAGCCCGGAGCCTGTAGTGATGATCCATGGCACGAAGCCTGCAGCGACGGTCCCCTGTCCGGAGCCTGCAGCGACGGTCCCCAGTCCGGAGCCTCCAGCGAAGGTCCCCAGTCCGGAGCCTCCAGCGACGGTTCCCAGTCCGGAGCCTCCAGCGAAGGTCCCCAGTCCGGAGCCTCCAGCGACGGTCCCCAGTCCGGAACCTCCAGCGACGGTCGGCAGTCCAGAGCCTTCAGCGACGGTGTGCAGATCAGAGCCTCCAGCGGGGGGTCCCAGTTCAGAGCCTCCGGCGACGATCTACGGTCCGGTTCCACGAAAGTGGGGGGAGCCCCAAGCGGAGGGGGATCTGCGTCCCGCACCAGAGCCTCCACCAAGAGGAGATACCCACCCGGACCCTCACCTATAGGTTCAGGTTTGCGGCCAGAGTCAGCACCTTTGGGGGGGTCTGTCATGCCCTGACCGTAGAGATCCTTAATATTCTCTATGTTTGGTTAGGTCAGGGTGTGACTCGGGTGGGGAAGTCTATGTTTTTTGTTTCTTTGTTTTTGGGCCGAGTGTGGTTCCCAATCAGAGGCAGCTGTCTATCGTTGTCTCTGATTGGGAATCATACTTAGGCAGCCTGTTATCCACCTGTGTTTGTGGGAGGTTGTTTTCTGTTTAGCATTCTGAGCCTGACAGAACTGTGCGCTTTCATTTTTTCACCGTTCGTTATTTTGTTTGAGTGTGTTGTGAAATAAATCATCATGAACACTTACCACGCTGCGCCTTGGTCCACTTCTCCTTCTTACGACGAGCGTTACAGTATTACTGTTTTTAATGTCCCGTTGGTAGCATAGTCTCGATCATAGATCATCGAGTTTGTTTTCCAGTGATTGCACTTTGGCCAATAGAACCGATGGTAGTACTTCTGAATCCTCACAAGGCACCGCAACCTTCTCCCTCTGTATCTCCATCTTTTCTTCACGCGAATGACGGGGATTTGGGCCTGGTCTCTGGGAAGCAGTATATCCTTCGCGTCGGACTCATTAAAGAAAAAATCTTTGTCCAGTTCGAGGTGAGTCATCACTGTTCTGATGTCCAGAAGCTCTTTTCGGTCATAAGAGACGGCAGCATCATTATGTACAAACTAAGTTACAAACAATGCGAAAAAAACAAACAAAATAGCACAGTTGGTTAGGAGCCCGTAAAACGACAGCCTTCCCCTCCGGCGCCATTATCTGAAAAGGGGTTAGGGGTTAGGGTTAGGGTTAAGCTTAAGTTTAGGTGCTTAGGAGTTGGGTTAGATAGGTTAAAGGGTTAGATACTACTGCACTGTTGGAGCTAAGAACCCAAGCATTTCGAATCACCCGCAATAACATCTGCTAAATATGTGTATGTGACCAATACATTTGATTTGATTTAACTTTAGGAGAAGGGTTAGCTAAAATGGTTAAGGTTAGGGTTAGGGGAAGTGTTAGCTAACATGCCAAGTAGTTGCAAAATAGCCTAAAAGTAGTACGTAGTTGAAAAGTTGATAATTAGCTAAAATGCTGAAGTTCTCCTTGGTGAGATTCAAACTTGCAATCTTTGGGATGCTAGACGTTCATGTTATATGCCCACCAAACCAACCTACTTTAGTTTTGCCGTAAGTAACCATACAAAATATAACATATGTAGGCCTACAGTATCATACTAATTTGAGTGTCCCGGATTTATGTTTACTATATTACATTTAGTCTTTGAGTCCAGACTGACAAATTGGAAACCCCTGGAACACTATAAACACCAAGCCATTGTCAGAGGTTAGCAAAACAACAATAATACGGCATGGCTGCTATTCAATGGATTGTTGCTCTCCAACATAACCTGCGCAGGCAGCTCAGTCTGTTGGTGTAGACTATATGATGTGCATTTTCTCACGGAGCCCGTTGCAGACTCACAATGAAGGGGGTATCCTTCCAAAATACGGGCTTTCCCGGGATACTCGGATTAAACAAACCATATGTGTGCAGTAGAGTAGGGTCAGTTACTGTATAAAAGGAAATTGAGACCGATATATTGTGATGCTGTGTGTTAAAGCACTGTGGAGGTAAGAAGACGCCGGGGGTTCAAATCTTGAAATGAATTAACGTTACATGACGAAAATGGTTAGTTTGTAGATTATGGTGTTATTTATTTTCATTCATAAAAACTATTCTGCGAAATGTATAGGCCTAGCTTACGTTTAACATTAAATGTGGGCTATTAGTCGATTCTGCTTATGATACAAGTGGCATCGATTTCAGCACCTGGGAATTGGACAGCTAGGCCAACAGGATCGTGTGAAAAACCGAACACGGCCCCAACGACGCTCTTGGTTGTGGCACTAACCGTTTCATTCTACACGCTTGTCATCGTAATGTTTAAGTTATATCGCAGTTGGGAAAGAGGACCAGACCCAACTGCTATCACACCAATGGGATAGCCACCCATTAAGCAGACTGGAACTTCAATATTTTAATGGTCAACGGCCTGAGTGAACTATCTTCATTTATCCACCATCTTTGAGGATAGTAGGCCTATATCATCTAGTGGGAAGTGATCAAGTCAAATAATTTAGTCTCGTAGAAACAGCAATGGTTTTGCAGTACGAGATGCGTCACCAGATGGCGCCCATGCTATGTACACGGCGCGCGTCCTCTAGTTGGCACACATAGACGACCACGTTGTTACCAGTGTCTGCCCTCGCTCCAGTTCCACTCCCTCTCTCCCCGCCTCCCTCCCTCCCTCTCTCTCCGCTGACAGTATAGCTATCTATCTTCCACTCACATCGCAGTCTCTGTCAGTATCCGCGGTATGAGCGCTATAGGCCTAATGGCGCGAAGCATGGTATCTCTGCGTCCGAAAGGAATCGTTTCAGCGCACCTGTGCTTGGCGGTGGTTATCGCCTGGATGTCATTGATGAGACCCGTGCTATGTGACAGCGGCGTTTTACACCGGAGCGACGGGGATCGTATGCTTGACAGCCGCGGCGCTGTAGGCATAGACGGGGTTGACGGAGTGTTCGGACCGGGCTTGGGTGATAATGATGGGGACGTGGAATCCCCGCGCTTCAGGAGAGCACTATCCCAAGAGAAAGTGTCCCTGCTCAGCAGCTCGTTCGTGCTCAAAGGGGATGCTACTCACAACCAGGCGATGGTGCACTGGACTGGGGAGAACAGCAGCGTAAGTACCGGTCCCGTCCCGGTTCCACTCAGTCGCGATATGTCGGGTTCCCTGCTTGTAGCCTACACAACCCACCAGTCACCAAGACACCCAATGCCGATTGACACAAGTTATTGTCATTGCAGTAGCTATACATGCGTAAATTATTTTCCGTCATGGCATTGCGCATGGCATTGAATCTATGTAGAAAAAATTATTATTCGAGTGCGCATCTAAAAGGATAGGCATATGGTATATGTTTACAACAGCTTATTTTCCTATTGTGTGTCATGCTCCGACTGGTGAGAGAGAGGGCATGATTAGGTGCGGAGAAATGCGCCTGTCTTTTGTTTAGCTGCACATTATCATGACAGCCTGTTTGAACGGCGCGCACACTGGAGGCTGGTTTTTCTGTCCCATTCGGTGCCACTAGGTTAGTGTTGTTGACTGACATTGTCATATATGATACGAAAGTGTGTAAATAATATGTATTAGTAGCCTATCAACCTCGAATGTTTCAGTGTATTTACGGCATTTGTTCCAACAATGAATGGCGCATAATTAGAGGTTAATAACCTAGTTTAATTGACATGTAATTAATTGACATCTGTAACTGTATATTTTGAGCTTCGCAAGGCCGAGGTCAAGTCAGAGCAGGCCAATGTAAACAACATAAGAGGAGGGCTTTGTGACTGGGTAGCCTATTGTCAGCTGCCCGGGACCTCGCAGTGTCTACCGGAGACATCACTTCAATACGATGCTATTGTCATCAGCTAAGACAGAAATTGCCCACTCCTGCAAACACAATCAAGACTGCTCTCTAACATGCCTTGAAATAGACGTCAACTAGGTTCGGTAGCAGTTATTTAAAGCCACAAACAGCAACATGCTAGGCCTATAACATTGAAATCACATTTTGACTTGGCATTGAATTTGATTGATATCTATTAAAAAAAACTGAGTGTGTAGGCTAGAACACACAATTTTGGCTTAAAAAGTGCGATTTTTATTCCCGAAGAACTTCTCTACTTCAATATGCACTGATTCAGTACTGAGCCAAGTGTGAATCTGTCAGTCAGTCAAACGTACACTGACAGCCTAGGAGGACATGTTTGAGTTATCCTAAATTAACTTGGCAATGTCCTACTTTGAAAGGTCGACTGTAAGGAGGCCTCCCCTTATATAACGCAGGCTAATAAAAGAAGACAAATGCTGCCATTCAATATCACCAGGTCTGACATTTAGGCCCCCAGCACAGATTGATAGGTATAAAAAATGAATTTCACCCCCCCCCCCCCCACCCTATTTGAGAAATTTGTATGGATTGATTTGAGGAAACCTCAGAATTTGTGTGTATAAATGGCTATTGGGGCATCATGATTTGGAATCCCTGAAGAATACAGCCACTTCTGAATCTTTGCTTTCTATGAAAGGGGAAATGATGGAGCAATCATGGGCAGAAGATGTGTTTTTTGCTCCGAGCCAAGATAAGATAGAAGAGTCCAAGGTGGGTGTTCTTTGTTAGTGTAGTAACCCATTTAAAAACCCACTCTACCTGTCTCTATGTCTTTAAAGTGATTATTATATGGCTTGATGAAAGCACTTATGCCCTCTGCTTTGTCTTCTCTGTGCCCATATTACAATCACATGTGCTGTGCTCGACTCACTCACTTATGACAATGACAAGATGCGTGCTGTTATTTCTCTGAGAAGCCTTGATTGATCAAGTGCCACTCAGAGGAGAAAATCACTCTCTCTCTCTCTCTCTCTCTCTCTCTCTCTCTCTCTCTCTCTCTCTCTCTGTGTGCATACGTTGTCGCTGTTGGAGATCGATGATGCCTGTGTTTAATAGGGAGGTGGTGGGAGGAGGATGTCCTGTTTAGAGAGAAAGAGAGTGGTGGGCGGCTTTCACTGATGGTGGAACATCACTTGAACAGAGAGAAATGGAAAAGGGCGGATTCAGGAGGTTGAACAAAATGGAAATGTAGAGCAAGACAGAGAAAGAAAGGGAGAGGGGAGGTTGAGAGAGCGCTGTCTTCTTTGAATTGGTTGCTAGAGATGCTGCTGGTACATGTGCATTTTATTCACGCATACACACACACACACACATACACACACACACACACACACACACACACACACACACACACACACACACACACACACACACACACACACACACACACACACACACACACACACACACACACACACACACACACACACACACACATGGGATGGGAAGTATTTGAGATTCGTATTTGAATTACTTCTGAGTATTTTGTCATTTGAGTTACACTGGGCAGAACTACACTCCAATGTACACTGCTCAAAAAAATAAAGGGAACACTTAAACAACACAATGTAACTCCAAGTCAATCACACTTCTGTGAAATCAAACTGTCCACTTAGGAAGCAACACTGATTGACAATACATTTCACATGCTGTTGTGCAAATGGAATAGACAACAGGTGGAAATTATAGGCAATTAGCAAGACACCCCCAATAAAGGAGTGGTTCTGCAGGTGGGGACCACAGACCACTTCTCAGTTCCTATGCTTCCAGGCTGATGTTTTGGTCACTTTTGAATGCTGGCGGTGCTTTCACTCTAGTGGTAGCATGAGTCGGAGTCTACAACCCACACAAGTGGCTCAGGTAGTGCAGCTCATCCAGGATGGCACATAAATGCGAGCGGTGGCAAGAAGGTTTGCTGTGTCTGTCAGCGTAGTGTCCAGAGCATGGAGGCGCTACCAGGAGCCAGGCCAGTACCACAGGAGACGTGGAGGAGGCCGTAGGAGGGCAACAACCCAGCAGTAGGACCGCTACCTCCGCCTTTGTGCAAGGAGGAGCAGGAGAAGCACTGCCAGAGCCCTGCAAAATGACCTCCAGCAGGCCACAAATGTGCATGTGTCTGCTCAAACGGTCAGAAACAGACTCCATGAGGGTGGTATGAGGGCCCGATGTCCACAGGTGGGGGTTGTGCTTACAGCCCAACACCGTGCAGGACGTTTGGCATTTGCCAGAGAACACCAAGATTGGCAAATTCGCCACTGGCGCCCTGTGCTCTTCACAGATGAAAGCAGGTTCACACTGAGCACGTGACAGATGTGACAGAGTCTGGAGACGCCGTGGAGAATGTTCTGCTGCCTGCAACATCCTCCAGCATGACCGGTTTGGCGGTGGGTCAGTCATGGTGTGGAGTGGCATTTCTTTGGGGGGCCGCACAGCCCTCCATGTGCTCGCCAGAGGTAGCCTGACTGCCATTAGGTACCGAGATGAGATCCTCAGACCCCTTGTGAGACCATATGCTGGTGCGGTTGGCCCTGGGTTCCTCCTAATGCAAGACAATGCTAGACCTCATGTGGCTGGAGTGTGTCAGCAGTTCCTGCAAGAGGAAGGCATTGATGCTATGGACTGGCTCGCTCGTTCCCCAGACCTGAATCCAATTGAGCACATCTGGGACATCATGTCTCGCTCCATCCACCAACGCCACGTTGCACCACAGACTGTCCAGGAGTTGGCGGATGCTTTAGTCCAGGTCTGGGAGGAGATCCCTCAGGAGACCATCCGCCACCTCATCAGGAGCATGCCCAGGCGTTGCAGGGAGGTCATACAGGCACGTGGAGGCCACACACACTACTGAGCCTCATTTTTACTTGTTTTAATGACATTACATCAAAGTTGGATCAGCCTGTAGTGTGGTTTTCCACTTTAATTTTGAGTGTGACTCCAAATCCAGACCTCCATGGGTTGATAAATTGGATTTCCATTGATTATTTTTGTGTGATTTTGTTGTCAGCACATTCAACTATGTAAAGAAAAAAGTATTTAATACGATTATTTATTTCATTCAGATCTAGGATGTGTTGTTTAAGTGTTCCCTTTATTTTTTTGAGCAGTATATTTTGTATTATCCAAATACTATAATTAGTATTTTCCAAATACAAAATACTTTTCTATAAAACAAAATTAAGCGGTTCACATTTTGTGTCCCCCCCTTTCACCCTGCAGAAGTCTGATAGCACAATGATAGCACTATAGTGTGATAAAAGTGTCTAATAAATGAACTAAATATAAATGTAAATGTGAAAATGAACAAATACACAGCATGCTGAGTATTATTCTAATGAGCTCCGCCCCAAAACAATATACAGTGTGCTTTGCAGTTAATTTTGTTGTGTTCATTTTTACATATACATAAACATTTTGGTCATTTAGTAGACATACTCATCCAGAGTGACTTGGTCAACTAAGGTAGTTAAACAACAACATATCACCGTCATAGCAAGTAAAAACATTTTTTTAACCGTTAATGAGAATGTTGTTGCTGTTAGGGCCGGCTACTAATTACATTTTGTTTTTTAATATACAAAATATGTTTTTTAATTAAATACATTACAAAATACAAGTATTTTGTTGTTTATTTTGATACATTGATTTTGTATCTGCATTTTGTAATTGTATTTTGTAATTTTTGCCCATCTTAGCACACACACACACCCACACCCATAGGATTCGGTACATCTTCCCTGCCTCTCAAGTTCTTTAACACCGCTCTGAGTGGTGAGTATCAGCCTCTTTCAGGAAGTGGCATTAGCTATGTACATAATGCATAGCCCAGCCAGTCTGGTTTGATACAGTCTATAGGGCCTTCAGAGGTGGCTGTGGCCAGACAAAGGATACAGACGATTGTCAATGTCAATAAATGTATCCCAAGATGCATCATGCCTGGTGGTATCTGGAGGTCAGACTCTATGGGACTGCCCAATTAGAATTTGACCTTTTAATTGTGTGTACACAAAGCCGCATTGCCCTTTACCCCCTATTATTACATATTTATTACACATCTAGACAAATATTGCCAGTGTACTGAAGGGTCATGCACATTGTCATAATGGTAATGTAGACATGAACTTTTCTTCATAATGACGCTCAAGACATGCACGCGCACACACGCACACACACACACACGCACACACGCACAAACACACGCATGCACACACACACGCACAAACACACGCATGCACACACACACACATGCACAAACACACGCATGCACACACACGCACACGCACGCACACACATTTTCCTTGTCATTAAGTTAACGAGACAGGGTTCAGACGCTTGGTTGAACCAACAAGACTCTGTTCAGCAGGGAGTCCGGGTTGACATGTGGTGTAATGAGGGCATGGTCGTGTTTGGACCGCACACAGTCTGACCGGAGCCAGAGGAACATTCCCGTACATGTCCCCAAGAACGGTAATTAATTCCAGAACCCCTTGTTGTCAGTTCCGGAAGACATTCTGGGAACGGTCGGGCACCAAGCCCCATAACTTGATACCAGCATTCCGAACAGAGAGTTTGCTTCCACTGTTGAAAGAGCCTTCTTTGTGCTTCCCTATGCACTCTGTCACTCTCTCTCTCTCTCTTTCTCTCTCCCCTTTCTTCTGGGCTTTGTTGACTAGCTCCAGGGCTCTGAGAAGTCGGGTCCGCTCTATTTCTGCACTCATCTTTCGATCGCGTTAAGCTCAGCATTTAGCAAGTGTTCTGTAGTATCCAGGGCCTCTACTCTGTGAAGGAGATAGACATGAGGGGGAGTGAAAAGGATAGAGAGAGAGGGAGAGCGAGAAAGAGCGCGAGAGAGATTGGATGATGGATGAATGCAAAGTGAGAGTTTTAGAAAGGGAATGAGTGATTGAGAGAGAGAGAGAGAGAGAGAGAGAGAGAGAGAGAGAGAAAATATATATATATCATAAGCACACACTCTCCGATATTTTGGTCCTCCCTGAAGAGTGAGTTTCTGACCCAGGTAAACACACCCCCCCCTGTGTGCTTCTTGTTTTTTCTGATGACTGCACACACTTGCATTGTTGTGTTAAAAGAGTGTGTGTGTGTGGAAGGCAATGGTGATGGTGGTGATGAAAAGTTTCAAGATGATGAAGAAAGACCACAAGGAGGCACACCGGAGGAGGCTCATGGGAGGAGCTGTAGGAGGACGGGCTCATTGTAATGGCTGCAATTGAATTAATGAAACCCTGTCAAACACATCAAACATATTGAGACCACATGTTTGACTTGGTTCCATTTATTCCATTCCAGCCATTCCAATGAGCCCATCATCCTATTTCTCCTCCCATGAGCCTCCTCTGGTGTGCCTCCTTGTGGTCTTTCTTCATCGTCTTGATACTTTTCATCACCATCATCATCACCATCAAACATAATTTTCCTCTTCTTCTTATCGTTGTTTCTGTTGGAAGGCCTATAGGGATGGGTGTTTACGAGTGTTGTTCACCACGGTGTCTGTGTTGATGACCCTGTGTCCCACTAAATGACATTAAGGAGACATAAGATGACATCACCTCCTTACCCCTTCACCCCTGTCCTCCCCCCTAACCCCCCCTTGTTACCACGGCGATGCATTCCGCCAAGCTGCCAGATGCTGTCAGGAGATTGCAGGGATCATTTCAGCCAATCATGTCAGGGGTTTATCCCCTGCAGCAAACATGTAATATAAACATGATATTTGGTGCATTTAGATTGAGAATTGAAAAACATGTTTTATGATAAGGTGCTTGATTGCAATTTGCATACATAACATATTTTGTCTCCCTCCCACCACCACTTCCTGAATCTGGTCGTAAGCTGAGGTGCTGACTTAATGCAAAAGACATTTGTTCACGCTTCGCATACTAAACAGACAGTTCATTTAGTTCCACTAGACTTCGGTTGGAAATTGTTTGTACATGTGAAGTGAGTCCTCCAAATCGTTTATGTCATCTCTCTCGATCCATCCTCTGCGCACTTTTCTCCAACCAGGCTGTAAGTCAATGCTAGGTCTGGAAGTTTAGGGCTGATCTAGTGTGTGTGTGTGTGTGTGTGTGTGTGTGTGTGTGTGTGTGTGTGTGTGTGTGTGTGTGTGTGTGTGTGTGTGTGTGTGTGTGTGTGTGTGCGTGCCTGTGTGTGCCTGTGTGTGTGTGTGTGTGTGTGTGTGTGCGTGCCTGTGTGTGTCTGTCTGTGTGTGTGTGTGTGTTTGTGTGTACAGTTGACATGAATCATGGGTCCGACTGGAGACAAGGTCTTTGCCAGGGAGTTCAGAATGACTGGTTCTGCCACCAAAGATGCCTGCTGGCCCGTGGCTTAGAGTGCCCTCCCTCCCTCCCTCCCTCCCCTCCCTCCCCTCCCTCCCTCCCTCCCTCCCTCCCTCCCTCCCAATGTTTCTGTCACTGATTGTCTCACAATAACAATGACAGGGCAGCATAAGGCAATGGTTGCAATGTTTTATAATTATAACATAGATTTAGACTTAATGCATGTATTAACTAGTAACTACTTACTGTTAAATTGATGCTATCACCTATTGCTTGATCTGAATGATGCACCTTAGAAAGTCTGATGCAAAGTTATTATCTCATTACTGTGGGTTGGTTCACAATTTGGCTTGGTACACTATTTTGCTTGGTACACTATTTGAGTTGGTACACTATTTGGCACAGACCATCTATACATAACACCTAAGGCTACTTTACTTTAGCAGGGTGAGGCTTCCAGGTCAACCCCATGGGGAACCAACCAGGCAGGCTAGGCTAGGCAGGATGCTGCACTAGCATTAGAGATGAGAGCTAATTAGGTTGTGTTTTAGATGTGTTTTCCTTCCAGATCGTTCTGATCGGGCTGGCAGCAGCAGCGGGCTGATAAGATAAGGGAGAGTCCTAGGGTGATGTGATTGTTATCCAGGTTCTGTTGCTACTGATGAGGTGGATAAATTCCACTCTTTCGTGATTTCTTTCTTTCTTTCGCTCTCTCTGTCTCCTTCCTGTTATTCCCTTCCATCCTGGGCTCAGCCCTATCGTTCTAGCTCGAGGCAGTACCCCCTCTCTCTCTCTCTCTCTCTCTCTCTCTCTCTCTCTCTCTCTCTCTCTCTCTCTCTCTCTCTCTCTCTCTCTCTCTCTCTCTCTCTCTCTCTCTCTCTCTCTCTCTCTCTCGCTCTCTCCCTTTTTTTCTTTCCTTTTTCTCTCTCTATTTGGCGGTCTCACAAATGAACACATCCCCATCTTGGGGAGCTGAAAACTATTCAGACTTAAATAAACTATTCTAGGGATGTGTGTGTGTCCCGGCAACGGGAAAAACAACCACTTGGCAGGCCTTGGCCCTATGGACACTTACGCTTTCCTCCTCCTCCATACTTCCTGCCTTCTTTGATTGACTTTCTTTACAGTGAGTGCTCGCGTCTTAGACGTGGTTAGTTTCTTCCTGGATTTGGGGACTTGTTTTAATTCCTGCTCATCAAGTTGTTGTTTGTGTTGCCTCTCTTGGAAATGCTGAAATTCTGTAAGGGTCTTCCAGTGGATGTGAGATGTTCATGAGAAGCGTTCAGATTGCGCTCGTGCCTCTTGCCGCTTTGTAGACCTGCATATTTCATTCTGACTCCAGCTAATAATACAGCCGCAAGAACTACACTCTTTCACCGATGGAAAAGGCCTTCGGATTTGAAGTGTGTGTGTGTGTGTGTGCGTGCGTGTCACGTGCGTGTGTATTTGTCTGTCTGCGCGTGTGTGCATGCATGTGTGTACGTGCATGCACGTGGATGTGTGTGGATGCCCTACTGCTGCTTTAGTACAGTAGTGAGAAATCTAATATGAGGGGAAGGGATATGTTGCGGCACAGTGAGATAGATCCCTTAGTGGCTCAGCGGGGTTACCTCCCTCTCATCTGCTCCTCACTAACACCACAGATTGGAGATTGGATTCTGGCCAGGCACTCTATACTCTACCTGTCTGTCTCAGCAGGTGTTACTGCATAGCTTTTCACACTATTTCTCACTCCTGCACTTGACCAGATCGTTTGTCAGTATTGAAATCTCCATCTGTTTTTGGTTTGTTTCAATATTATACAGAAACCATTTCTACTGTTAGGAATATCATCTCCTTCCTTTTTCATTGGACTTGTCAGTCTCAATTGGTGGAACAGTCTGCGTTATCCAAATATTCTGTGCCCTGCCCTTGGGCCTAATGGGTTCTATTGGCAGCAGTCGAACTAGGACCAGGAGCCCAGACCCTAACTCAGGAAAAATTCAAAAAAGTTGTTAAAACGCAGTTCTGCCGCCCAAGTTCTCCTACGGTGATGTACGTGCCCAGCTGCCTTGCCAAACCAGCACTCACACACCCAGATGGAAAATATGCATGAGTTGACCGACGGCCGTTTGCCAGCAATCATTTTCCCCCGGAAAAGGTGAACCATTTGTGACTCACATTGATAGCAATTAGCGCACCCATGTACCGGAGGAAGGGGAGGCTGGAGAGAGAAGAATGAAACAAATGAGAGAGAGAGACGCAGTGGGCTCTTTTTTTTAATCTCAACTTCATGTTACTTGGGCAGTGTGACAAACACGCTTGTCAAAAATAGATCCCTGTTTTACATGAAAAAGACATGGCCGATGCTATGATCTCACAACACGACAATGCCGCCACATTCTTTGGTGGGCTTCCATAGTGTTGGTTATTACATTCATTTCTCTCCCCTTCCCGCTAACTGTTGCCTGTATGATTAGATGAAGACATGGGAGACGACAAGAAAAATGGAGAGCGGCAACAAATTGAATTATTGTTTTGAACGCTGGCTTGTCAAAGCATCGGCTATAGAGAAATCCAGACGTTCTGCACAGCATCCAAGGAAATCCATGCCATGCTTTTAGTTATAACCAGACTGTCACTGTGAAATATTATATAGCCTACCATAAGGTGTACCATGATAGGTTTCCATTATAGAGTTTTGCAGTGCATACATTGAAATGTAAAATAATGTCATGACCTTTACATCAGCAGCACCTATAGATTCCAATATGCATCATTTATGATTTTCAGTGAGCCCTATTTGCACTGCTCTGTCTAGCCTAGCAGTCATGAGGTGGAAATAGCCCATATCTACCTATAGCACCTCTTTTAGACTCTCCAATATAACTACATGACAGTCAGCTGCTTGTTATCTCGAAATTCTCCCTCCATCCTGTCCAGGTTGTTTATGATCTTGTGGTCCGTCCATTTCCCAGGTGTTGCCGTGGTGCAACTTTAGCAATGCAATTCCATCAGTGTCCTATCCGCGACGGCCCAGGGATGAGTAGAGAGTGATTTGATCCCTGAACCTCCTCTGGACTGTTTGCTATTGCAATTGAAACTTTGTTTTTCCAAGGGAGCGCAGGACGGGAGAGGAGGTGAGAGAGAGAAGTGGCTCTCTCCTCGGAATAATGCGAGGGTAAACAGAGAGGCAGTGCATCACACAGTTAATGAGATTCTCCACGTTCAATCCAAAGCTGTCAGCATCAGGGGAGAGGCAAGCAAAAACACACATAGGAATACACAAATGTACATACTTGCAGGAATGTACTATCTAGGCTAGCACGCAAGCGCACACACAATCCCCCCCCCCCCCCCCCCACACACACACACACACACACACACACACACACACACACACACACACACACACACACACACACACACACACACACACACACACACACACACACACACACACAACACAGTCTTGTAAAGCTAACCTTGTGGGGACACAATTCAGTCCCATTAAATCCTATTTTCCCTAACCCCTAAACCTAACCCTAACCCGTACTCTTACACTTATCCTAACCCTAACCATAGCCCAAAAACCTAACCTAAACCCAAAAACCTAACCTTAACTTTAACCCTAAACATTAGCCTAGCTCCTAACCCTAAAACGAACCCTAGCTCCTAACCCTAACCCTTAACGCAATTCTAACCCTAACACTAATTCTAACCTTAACCTTAACCCTAAACCGCCTAGAAATAGCATTTGACCTCGTGGGGACTAACAAAATATCCCCAGTTTGTCAAATTTTTGTTTGTTTACTATCCTTGTGGGGACTCAAACACACCCTCCTCTCCCTGTCCGTCTCTTCCTACCTTCCCCTGTGTGTATTTGGGCAGGCTGTTTGTATGCAAATGCATTGTCCGGCGCGCGTTGGTTGCGATGGGAAAAGCCAATTGATTGTCACAGTGTGCTGGGACTGAGGTAAACCCTGCTAGGAGAGGCAGGCCTTGAGGAGTGTTTGCTCGTTTTTCTATTTGTCTGTATTCAAGCAGGCCCAACTGGTTTTCCTTTGTGTACTCCCCTTTTTCCATGATCATTTATCTTTCCGCACGACATCGCCAAGCCAACAGACATAACCAACAAAGACTTTCAATGGTGGTTTCAGTCAAGGAAGCAAAAGCTTCTTTTAAATGATGTCCATTTAATTTGCATGATCTGGGAATATTGTGAAACCGTTGTTACTCTTTCTTTGTTCATCTTAAGTCTAAGGCCTCTGTCATACATGGGAGTACAAGCACTATGGTGAATACACGCGGACACTAGATTATCCAAACTGTATCCATCCAGTCATGGAATTTAACACCTTGGCCCTCTGTGACAGTTATATAAAAAGACAGAGAGAGTGTGTGTGTGTCAGTGTGTGTGTGTGTGTGTGTGTCAGTGTGTGTTTTTCCCATTCCAGTGGCCCATGGAAAGAGGACATTCCATCTGGTGTGTTACAGGTCTGTAAAAGCATTCCCCCTTTTCCTTATAAACCTCAGCCCCCATCTGCCACACACACACATACACAGGCACACACATACGCGCACACACACACACACTCCGCTGCTCTGGTCTGTAGGTGAAGATTGCTGTTGTATAAATTAGAGTGTAGTGTATACTTTTATTTGACGGTTTGATAGCAAATGTTTATATGTTTGAGTGTGGGGGTGTGACAGTAGGGTTTTATAGTACTTTGAGTGAGTGTGTGTGAATACGAGTTTGTGTGTAATGTGTAGGTGTATTGCCTCCCCCCCTCCCCCCTGTCACAGGCCCCAAATAAATCCCCTTACTGGACCCGGTCTTCAACATGGCCGCCAACACGGTTGCCTAGGAGAATCCCCAGAAGCCCCCACATTCTGCAGCCAGCTGTTCTCCCTCTACCCCACCGCCTTGTGTTCTGTTTTGGCCACACTGGGGGGGGGGGGGGCTTTTTGTGTCTCCTCCAAACCCGTCACAATGGCCGTCCGAGTCCCTATGACCTCATTCTCATTACAGAGAAGTCGCTACAAAGCGGGGGGAGAGGAAGAAACAAGGGGAAGGGGAAGTAACATCCGTTTGAATGTCTGGTTGGTGACGGGTGGAGGAGAGAGGATGCCCACTGCATCTTTGGGGGGGGGGGGGGGGGGGGGGGGGGCACGGGATGTGTGAGTGTGGAGAGAATGGAGAAAGTCCACTCTCGGGCATTTGGGCCAACTTTGGCACGCACTGAATGGAAGAGGGAAATCACACATACCAGTTAAAGCATGGACTGAGTTCGTTATGTCACTCGTCATGGTGATTGAACGCAGAGTCTCTGCATGTTTCTCTATTCACTTAACTATGGCATGTTTGTCTTGGTCGGACATTGTATTAGACTGCATCTTAATCAAACATTTGGCTGCACTATCAACACAGAATTGGTAACACAGATACAGTGGGTGCAGTTTTATCAATTGTAACTAATCATAGCTGATTCCTGATGATGCAGACAGAGATAGTGGAGAGGATCCGTTTACGGAAAGGCCATTAGCTATATATGAATGGGGAGAGATATCTTCACACATATCTTCACACATACAGAGGGATTATATCTGCCTGTCCCCCCCCCCCCCCCCCTCTGTTTCTCTCCCCCCTCTGGAATCTCAGGATATCTCTTCAGTCTTGTATCTAGTATCTCCCTCCCTCCCTTCAATCTTTTTTTTGCTCCGTCTCTCTCTGGGAATCTTTCGATATCTGGGGCCCTTCCCCCCCCTCTCTATCCCCCTCTCTCTCTGTTTCTCTTTTTTTCTCTCTGGGAAGCCATGGGTATCCCATCGGTCTTGTCTCATTTTACGCCCCGTCATCAAAACCCGAACTGTAGCATACCTGGGGCAGAGCTTCGCCTCGGGGAGCAGGAAGACCCTCGTCTGAACTCCCACAAGGCTCTGTTCCTGGTAACCCCTGACCCTGCCTTGTTAGAAGAAAATCCTCCATAAAGAAAAAAACCTTAAACACCATGTTTAGGGCAGCACCACTTGGGGGGAAATGGGGGGAGAAAAATGAGCTAAGCATTGTGTTTAAAAAAAATATCATCTTATTATCTTCCGTCAGTGTGAGATGTTGATTGGCTCCAATTAGTGTTCCAGCATCTGCACAAGGTGTCTCACGTTGCTTTACCCATTACTGTCATGACGATTACTTATCTGTCTGGCAGACGGTCTTATCTGAAGATGGGGTGGAGGGAGGGGCTGTGGCTTCCAATGACAGATGTGTGTGGGAGGGGGGCCTCTCCTGGAAAATATATCTATTTCAAATGCCTGGGGAGGAGGAGAGGAAAAGGGGGATATTGCAAGGCGATTGCTGCACTACACTGTACTGTTGTCAGCATCTATAAGAATAGACAGTCAAAATGAGCTTCCTCTTACAATGGGCAAGTATATAACAAGTGGAATTGGTTAGGGAAGCCATACTTTACTATTAGAAAATCTCATATTAACTATTTTTCTCCAGCTCCCCGACTATTTTCTTTCGCACTCTCGGCCCATTGTGTAAAATACTTTCTCTGTCGGCTTTTCCATTCGAGACACAATTTGCTGGATGAGATAGAGCCCTGTGTCTGGCCAAATCATCCCAGCGCGGTGGTGGAAGAAATTGAATTTTCCTATGAATATGTGATTGGCTGGGATGTGGTCTCAGTATTCACGGAGTTGTGCTAATCCACGGCGGGGAACACAAACATAGCCGTGACGCTATGGCGCTAACACCGGCCAGCAGCTGCCGTCACACACACCCCAGGATGAAATGCACACACACAAACACACACACACACACACACACACACACACACACACACACACACACACACACACACACACACACACACACACACACACACACACACACACACACACACATTGTACATACATACACACGAGACGGGAGGCAGCAGCTGTGTGTGTCTGTGTGTGTGTGTCTGTTTGTGTATGCCTGTCATTGTGTTGGAGTCGTGTGTGTGCGCACATGTGTGTGTAAGTGCACATGGGTGAATATGTGTCTGCTATTTATGCTAGACTTATGATTAATATAGTCGTTTGGGACTCTTGTTCAGACATGCTTGTGCTCTCTGTCCACTCATAGACCTTTCATAGACCACTTGTGAGCCCACAGTAATTCAAATCCATACCCAGCTAGCCCATTTGGTTCCTTGGAAGTTGTGGGAATGTATGTTTTTGGTTTCACGTTCGTTGTGGGAATGAGGCCATACGTTTCCTTACCGGTAAAACAACATTTTTAAACATTCTGAGAACAGAAGTGCAAATTTTGCCTGTTTTGGGAGCTTTTATTTTTAGGTTGCAGAGAGATTCTGAGAACGTTTTACTCTGGTTCCTTGAAAGTTTTCCTTGGAGGTTTTATGAACCTTTTACTGCAGTGGGCTAAATCAGGGTCACACAGAGTGTTTCTTGGTAGTCTTTAAAAAATCTACTTTGAAATAAAAGTGTACACCTCACACACATGGCTATGAAAAAAATGATGGCACATGTACCATGTCAGATATAGAGTTGAAATGTATTACATTTTGAGTTTTCATCCCAATATTACGCTTTATATACATCACAGAAGACCGTTTGACATACAAACACCGGATTTTGTGTGTTTAAAAAAATATATATATGTTTCAATAAGACCTTTAATAACAGTGCTAGCTTATTTTGGGGTCACCCTTTTTGAACTCCAAGTACAGATAGAACACAAGGAAATTATTGTCCTTAGGCATTGATAATGCAAACACATTTATTGTGACATGGTATCAGTGAGATTTGAACCTATAAACATCTGTTCTCTATCATGGAATTAGTCCACCAGAATGGAGCTAGTATGCCATGTACTTTTACACATAATATGCAATTTAGCAGACACCTTTATACAGTCATACGTGCATACATTTTACATATGGGTGGTCCCAGGAATCAAACCCACTACCCTGGCATTACAAGCACCAAGCTCTACCAATTGAGCTACAAAGGACTCATTTTAGAAAACTGTTCATTTTAGTCTATTCAAACAGACCCCATTTCAAAGCAAACAAGCTCTCATTAAGACCAGGTGTGGCCAATTCACACACCTGAACACACTTAAAGGACAAATCCACCCAAAACCACTCATTTCTATAATTTGCAGTGAGAATATGTGAGAACAATATTTTGGTGAACAAATGGCTCATTTTGTCATTATAATAAGATTGGTGACAACATGTGAATATTGTTGTGGAAATCTGTTGCAGCTCAAGTCGACTACAAAACCCACAATGCAATGCTTTCTCTATGGCTAGCTAGCAAATGTAGCTACACACAATAATGCCAAAGCCAATATCAGCACGTGAAGTAGCTTGTTAGCTGTAAAATCACTAAATTGCACTATCAATTTAGGAGTCTAGAATCTCACCATGTTTAACCTGCAGATTGATGTGCCTCACAGAGAGGAGTCTGACATTCGCAATGGCACCATGCAAAGCACCCTGGTCTGAAGGGGCAGACAAATAGGAGAAATGTGTTTCTCTAGGTAGGAATATCACAAAAATATGATCAATGAGGGAAGACAACCTGCCGCGTTATGACATCGGCCAGTATTGAAATCTGACATGTATGATAGATTTTTCTCGCAATCTAAAAGTCTGTATTCCTATTAACTTCCAGTGTAGTGAGAATGGCAATAGGCCAGATACTGTACACTTGAAAACATGAAATGACCCAGGGAATCGATAGAAGATCGCTCAGAGATGCACAGAAAAAATGTACAATTCTAAATGGGTGACTCTACTTTAACAAGATCGTTTTTTTGATGCTGAGTTACGGGATGGATATGTTTTTAAATAACGTCCTTAGTATGTTCTCTGAACATTACAAACATTTTCTTGTGGTTTTTATGGAATGTTTTATTAATGTTCTCACAACAATTTGAGAACATGACTTTAGATAGAATCATGAGGACGGCGCACAGTTGGCCCAGTGTCATCTGGGTTAGGGTTTGGCCGGGGTAGGCCGTCATTGTAAATAAGAATTTGTTCTTAACTGACTTGCCTAGTTAAATAAAGGTTAAATAAATAAAAAATCTGTAGGAAACGTTATGCTGAAGTTTTGAAATGACCACAGAAGAACATTGTTTCTTAACCTTCTTGGAACAATTTGAGAACATAACTTTAAATAGAACCATGAGGAAATCTGTAGTAAACATTATAGTGAAGTTCTAAAATTCCCACAGAAGAATGTTGTTTCTTGACATTCTTGGAACAATTTGAGAACATGACTTTAAAATAGAACCATGAGGAAACCTGTAGGAAATGTTATGCTGAAGTAGAGGAGAGTGGGGTAAGTTGAGCCATTTTTTACATTCAGCATCACTCCATTATGGAAAATATAGCATTCTATCTAACAAAGATATCTACATATATTTCAGGATATTGTGTATCCCTGGAAATAATCAGAATTAATTTAAACATTACAATTTTGAAAACATAACTTAAAAAAGTGGTCTCTTGGCACAATTTACCATGGGTATGGGGTAAGTTGAGCCACGGGAAAGGATAAGTTAAGCTGCCTACACATTTCTGTACTGAATGAAATATTACCATTATCTTTTAAAAAAACGTACCCAGGTTTGCATCCAACCTTTTTATGCGACTGAAGTACGTCGGATAAAAAAATGTCATTACAGGCCTGATAGAAACAGCAACTTTGTCGGTAAACTTTCCAAATGTTGACAAAAACGAAATACTCTATGCAAAATAAGATATTTTTGTGTCTGTAAAATGTATTATGCGATAAATTGTGGTGGAAACGCTTTTAATGCGCAAGTATTGATAAGATAAAAATCATATTGAAGTAAACTTGGAGTCACACAATGATATGTCGTGTGGTCCTCCCACTACAACTTGGGAATATGAATTATGAAAGACACGGTGATAAGTTTGATGCTCCTTTACAATACATATTGAGAGTCTTACTCTAGTGACATGATGGTAGATGCTTGGCTGCCATCTGACAAATAAAAATAATCTTGCTCTTTTGTCCATAACAATCTCATCATGTAGACTACACCCCACTGTATCTGCAAGCCGTTGGCTAGAGTGCACGTGCCAAGACCAGAATGGCACATTCCCTATATAACGCAACATTTTTATCGACAAAACCATGGGTAGAGTAGAACATGCGATGGAAACCCATTTAACTTGTATTTTTTATTAGGTACATGCAAATTTAACTGCGTAAGTTATTTTTTTACATGCAATACGTCATCATGTACAGCCTTTTATCTGCAACAAGTCAGTGTGATTGAAACACCCCACTGCTGGGAAAATGTGCAAACTGTTTTTATGCAGATTTTAGAATATTCACATGAAAATCTGTCGCCAATTGGATGGAAACCTAGCTCATGTATATCTTTATTTCCCAAACACAATTCAACACAATTACATAAACTTTTTGTCTGGTAATCATTTTAAGAATATTTTAACACAGGCTTAACACCTAACACAAACTTTGTACTTTTATTTAACACTTTTAGCATAAGCCAGGCCCTGTTGTTACCTTATATCCCAGTGATAATGCCTTGTATTACGCCTAGGAAGAAAACACTTCAATTTGCTCAACTTGCCATTGGCTCAACCATCGGCTCAACTTACCTCATGGCCATTGGCTCAACTTATCCCAAGGCAAATGTTTTGACTATATTAGCCCACACAGCTGCAAGGATGCACTTTCATGCTAGGACCTCCCATTGAAGCTTATAGAGACCCCAACTGATGTATAGAAGTCTTAAAATGATCTACTTTGGTTTAGATACAATTATCATGAAACCTCTAACACAATACATTTATTTGACTTGACTTTTTTTATCTAACTTGCTTACCTCTTTTTCCATGTGGTTTCTTCCTTCACAGACTCCATGAAATGATAATATATTCCTAAATATTTTGTCAAATGATACACTTTGTGTATTATTTCCTATTAACAAGTATGGCTCAACTTACCCCCTTGGTTCAACTTACCCCACTCTCCCCTATTGAAATTCTCACAGAAAAACATTGTTTCTTAATGTTCTCTGAACTATTTTAGAACATTCCCAATATCAAACCAGCTGGAGAATGTTCCTAGAACTTTACCAACATTGAAATGAAACGTAACCATGTTTGATGTGCCAAGTAACTATCCTGCACCATTCAAAGAAAGATGTGGGAAAGTTATATGCAAAATAACCATCGGACAACCACACTCTCACCCAGCTCTAAGAAACATATTGTTTTCAGAACCTTATGTTCTAGCTGGGTAGTGTCTGCTTGGCTAATGCCTATCATATATTTATCTTTATGCTAAGTACCTCTTGAGTTTGCTCCTATGGCGGCATTGGCGTCTCCACTGAGCACTTCAAACCACTTCCTTTGTAGCACCTGTGCTGCTGCAGAAAAATGATATAATTCTCAGATTTATTTTAGGGAAGCAGTAATGAGTGTACTGCAAGGCGAGCTAATGCCTCTGGGCTTGTCTCCCATGTTAGACAATGCTACGGAGTATGAGTCTCTCTCTCTCTCGCTCTCTCGCCTGCTGCCATATCCTCCACCACACACACACACACACACACACACACACACACACACACACACACACACAGACACACACACACAGTCACTGTGGGATAACACCTGTGAGTCAAACTCAATGGATCTCCCCCTCAGCACCAGCTCGGCTTTGTTCATAACTGAGTGGGTTTGTTATTTACAATCATATATTTCTCTCTCTCTCTATCTCCCTCTCCCTCTCCCTCTTTGTCTCTTTCCAGCACTTCACAGTTTCTGTCCCTCAAGTCAAAACTGAGCCTTCAGGAGTTAGCTCGATTCTCCGTCCACCCGAGTGACCTTTAAAACTTCTCTCGTAACAATGGAGAGGCATTCACTGTTTGCCAGACTGTATGCCACTCAACAGGGCAGTTCTGAAAGCCCTGTAATACCACTTGACTCCAGCGATTGTAATAAAGAGCATCAGCTGTCATCAGCCACGCCTTTCCACATGACATTCATGTGCTACACATGAATAACCGGATCCGTTTCCTTGTAGCAGATCTCTGTAATTTGATAAAACTGTGGATATTAGTTGAAGCAGAACCTTCCTGTCACTCTATATACCTAAGGGCATTGAATCTCCTCACTAGGCTGGAATCTTGTCAGTTGACTAGAATTTATTCCATATGACCCCTCTGTAAGTTTTCCTATATCAGGTATCCGAATCAAACTCGGGTTCAAAACCTTTAGATGTGTGTGATTGAGCTCACCTGGCGCAGTGGAACCAATGGAGTAGTCACAAAGGGCAAACTCAAGCTAATTCAAGCACACACTCTTGAACCTAGGTCTGGTCAGAATGGTGTAGGCCCGCTGTTGCTTGTGTTAAGTCTGACCATGCGTAAGATTGCAAAAAGTCCTTTTGACATAGTCGAAAGTTTTACAATCCCCCCCCCTCCCCCGACTGAGACAAAGCACGAGGAGTCTTTGGAAGAAAGTGAACTCCGATCCCGACCAAACCCAACGACTGAAAAATGTACTCAAATCATAATCCAATGATTTGAGACATTACGAAGAAAAACTCAAAACAGCCGGCTGACACCATATTTGACGGGCCTCTCAAGTGTAACTAATCACACGCCCTCTGAACGGGATCCCCTTTTTTCATTCTCTCCCATCGCATCACAGATCTTACCCTCTCTCCCTCCTTTCCTCCCTCTATCCCTCCTTCCATCCTGACTTCCATTGTGTCCGCCCAGAGCCCCTATACCTACCCAGACAATAAAATGTAACCTGGCACGTCTGAGAGCCAAATGCTCGGGGTAGAGAAAAGATTGCACCGATGCCCACACACACAACAAAAGAAAGGGGGGAGGGGTAAATCTGATAATGGCTTCCTCTGCAGAATATAGGCTTCTTCCTGGGAGCATTGTGGCACAGCACCCTATTCATCTACCAGGCTTAGGCCCTGTCCTATAATTACATATTCTTCATGGGGTTATATCAGTGAAGCCTGGGTATATGAGAACGCTGGTCAACAGACATAGGCGTGGGATGATTAGAAACAAGCTCAAAAGGTGGGTTTTTGTACCCCCCCAGACCAGATAGGAGACATGAGGGAGCAGAGGAAGGGAGCAAGAGAGAGGGCTTCCTTGTATGTCACAGAGATAAGAGTGAAAGAGGCCATCAGTGGAGTGTACAGTATCATTGAACAAACAGCTATTGTTTGGCCAGTTTCTCACCCCACATTACATTGTTGCCCACTGTTCCTGAATCCTGGCACAGAGGACTGAATATCCATGCCTTTCTTCTCAGTCTTCTCACGATCCCCTTGGCTGAATGAAATAACATGACCTATGAAATGTGACCACTTCCTGATACGGTGACTGTTTCTATATGGCACCCTATTCCGTATTGCACTACTTTTGACCATGGCCCATAAGGCTAACGAATAGGGTTCCATTTGGAACAGTCACTATGATCTATGAGAAGTGCAGACCGGCTACTAATTGTTTTCGCTAAGATCTCCCAATGCACGAGTTAGTCAACTCAAGTTAGGGTTTGGCCGTGTGTATGTAGCATTGATGCTTGGATGAGTTTTTCGTTTCTATCTATTCTGAAGAGTGTAATTAAAAGGGCAACACTTCGCAATCGCTGTTGCCTGCGGTTATGGCAAATGTCTTCATTTGCCTTGGTGGTTGCATTGTCTACAGAAAGGTGAACTAAGGTGCTTTCACCCTCAGCAGGTTGATGGCCTCCTGTCACACTAGCCCAGGGGGCTGGATATCTGACTCCCCATTCACAGTGATCCACTCCCACGTCTCCTTGTGTTGGTGTGTGTATGTACAAAAAAATATAAAACATGTATGCACTCACTACTGTAAGTTGCTCTGGATAAGAGTGCCTGCTAAATGACTACATTTTTGAATACAATATCTAAAGGTGTGTGTGTATGAACATTTTGAGGAGCTCTGTCTCCAATCAATTGGCCTGAGAGAGGAAAACACCATGACTTTCTTTTCTCATGCTCCCTTTCTTTCTTTCTTTTTCCTGAATGGAGGAATTCTCTGAAGCTCTTTCCCAATTGGGCAAATGGTTGTGGCAGCTCCCACAATCTCCTCTGTCTGTTCCTTTTTCGACACAGATATGAACACAATCACGAACACACACACACGTTTGTTTTACTATCCTTGCGGGGACCAAACAATTGAGTCCCATTCAAAATCCTATTTTCACTAACCCTAAACCTAACCCTTAACCTTAAATCCAATTAAATTAAACATTACAATTGTTTTGGGGTCATATGCACCAAATATAACTGGTGTAAACCTTCCCCTGAAATGCTTGCTTACGAGCCCTTTGCAACAATGTAGAGTTTAAAGATAAAATCAACGAGTAACACAAGAGGATTCAAATAAAATACACAAGAATGGAGCTATATACAGGGAGTTGCAGTACCAGATCAATGTGTATGAGGTGTTGGAGGTAGATACAGCATCAGGATAGATAATAATAACAGTGAAATAAAGAACAAAGCAGCAGCAGCGAATGATGAGTGTAAAATGTGTGTGTGCGAGTGAGCGTGCGTGCGTGCGCATATAATGTGTATGTGTGTGTGTTTGTGTTGTGTCGGTCTGCGTGTGTGTGTTATGTGTGTGTGCATATGTAGTGTATGTGAATGTGTGTGGGTTTTGTGTGGGAGTGAGTGCATATGTGGTTTCTATATATAGTCTAGTGCAGGGATAGGCAACTCTGTTCCTGGAGTGCCACAGGTACTGCAGGATTTTGTTCCAACTAGGCACCACACCTGACCAACTAAACTAATTGATCAGTTTAGTGATTGCCTAAATTCAACACACCTGGTCTTCCAGGTCGATTAGAATCAGGGACCAGGGTTACTTCCCCTGGTCTAGTGAATGTGCGTAGGGTCAGTGCAAGATAGAGTCAGTGCTGGTAGTCTGAGTACCATTAATTTACTATTTAGCATTCTGGCTATTTAGCGGACTTCTGGCTTGGGGGTAGAAGCTGTCTCGGAGCCTGTTGGTCCGAGAGCCGATGCTCCGGTAGCGTTTGCTGGACGGTTACAGAGTGAACAGTCTATGGCTTGGGTGGCTGGAGTCTTTGGCAATTTTTTGGGCCTTCCGCTGACACCGCCTGATAAAGAGGTCCTGGATGGCAGGGAGCTTGGCCCCAGTGATGTACTGGGCTGTCCGCACCACCCTCTGCAACACTTTGCTGTCAAGGGTGGTGCATTCGCCATACCAAGCAGTGATGCAGCCAGTCAAGATGCTCTCGATGGTGTAGCTGTAGAACGTTTTCAGGATCCGAGGGCTCATGCCAAATCTTTTCAGCCTCCTGAGGGGGAAGAGACGCTGCCGTGCCCTCTTCACGACTGTGCGGGTGTGTGTGGACCATGTTCAGTTCTTCATGATGTGGAGTCCAAGGAACTTGAAGCTCTCTAATCGCTCCACAGCCGCCCCTTAGATGTGGATAGGTGTGTGCTCTTCCCTATTTCTCATATAGTCCACGATCAGCTCCTTGGTCTTACCGACGTTGAGGGAGAGGTTGTTGTCCTGGCACCACACTGCTAAGTCTCTGACCTCCTCCCTGTAGGCTGACTAATCGCCCAGGGTGATCAGGCCTACCACCGCTGTGTCGTCAGCAAACTTGATGATCAAATCAAATCAAACTGTGACATTGGACGCTGTAGGTGTCCAGGAGGGCAGGTAGTTTGTCCCCGGTGATGCATTGTACAGACCGCACCACCCTCTGTTGGGTGCCGTACCAGGAAGTGATACAGCCCGACAGGATGCTCTCAATTGTGCATCTGTAAAAGTTTGTGAGTGTTTTATTTGACGAGCCAAATTTCTTCAGCCTCCTGAGGTTGAAGACACTGTCTGTGTGGGTGGACCATTTCAGTTTGTCCGTGATGTGTACGCCGAGGAACTTAAAAATGTCCACCTTCTCCACTGCTGTTCCGTCGATGTGGATAGGGGGGTGCTCCCTCTGCTGTTTCCTGAAGTCCACAATCATCTCTTTTGTTTTGTTGACGTTGATTGAGAGGTTGTTTTCCTGACACCACACTCCGAGTGCCCTCACCTCCTCCCTGTGGACTGTCTCGTTGTTGTTGGTAATCAAGCCCGCTACTGTTGTGTCGTCTTCAAACTTGATGATTGAGTTGGAGGCGTGCATGGCAGTCATGGGTGAACAAGGAGTACAGGAGGGGGCTGAGCACACACCCTTGTGGGGCCCCAGTGTTGAGGATCAGTGAAGTGGAGATGTTGTTTCCTACCTTCACCACCTGGGGGCGGCTCGTCAGAAAGTCCAGGTCCTTATTGCACAGGGCGGGTTTGAGACCCAGGGCCTCAAGCTTAATGATGTGCTTGGTGGGTACTATGGTGTTGAATGCTGAGCTATAGTCAATGAACAGCATTCTTACATAGGTATTCCTCTTGTCCAGATGGGATAGGGCAGTGTGCAGTGTGATATAAATCAATGTTATTCTCTGAGGCTGCCCGGAACATTTCCCAGTCCGTGTGATCAAAACAATCTTGAAGTGTGGATTCCGATTGGTCAGACCAGCGTTGACTGGTTCTTGTCACAGGTACATCCTGTTTTAGTTTCTGCCTATAGGGAGGGCCTTGTATGCATCGCAGAAGTTAGAGTAGCAGTGATCCAGTGTATTGCCCACGTCAGTGCTACAATCAATATGCTGATAGAATTTAGATAGCCTTGTTCTCAAATGTGCTTTGTTAAAATCCCCAGTTACAATAAATGCAGCCTCAGGATTAGAGGTCAACCGATTATGATTTTTTTCAACGCTGAAACCGGAAAAGATTATTGGAGGACCAAAAAAAGCCGATACCGATTAATCGGCCAATTTTTATATATACATTTGTAATAAATGACAATTACAACAATACTGAATGAACAATGAACACTTTTATTTTAACTTGTAGTTATTATAGGAATTATAGGACTATTTCTCTCGATACCATTTGTGTTTCATATACCTTTGACTATTGGATGTTCTTATAGGCACTTTAGTATTGCCAGCCTAATCCCGGGAGTTGATAGGCTTGAAGTCATAAACAGCGCTGTGCTTCAAGCATTGCTAAGAGCTGCTGTTTGAATGAATGCTTACGAGCCTGCTGCTGCCTACCACCGCTCAGTCAGCCTGCTCTATCAAATATCAAGTAATTACGGTCTTTGTTAGGAATAAATGGCCTTTCAACAGTTCGCAACGAGCCATGCGGCCCAAACTGCTGCATATACCCTGACTCTGCTTGCACTGAACGCAAGAGGTGACAATTTCCCTAGTTAATATTGCCTGCTAACATGAATTTATTTTAATTACATATGCAGGTTTAAAAAATATACTTGTGTTTTGATTTTAAGAAAGGCATTGATGTTCATGGTTAGGTACATTATTGCAACGATTGTGCTTTTCTTAAATCATCACCTGTTTGGCGAAGATGAAGTAGGCTGTAATTCGATGATAAATTAACAGGCACCGCATTGATTATATGCAACACAGAACAAGCTAGTTAACCTAGTAATATCATCAACCATGTGTAGTTAACTAGTGATTATGTGAAGATTGATTGTTTTTTTTATAAGATAAGTTTAATGCTAGCTAGCAACTTACCTTGGCTCCTAGAAGCTACAAGGTCCTTTTGATACTGCACTTGCGTAACAGGTGGTCAGCCTGCCACGCAGTCTCCTCGCGCAATGTAATCGGCCATAATCGGCATCCAAAAAGGCAGATTACCGATTGTTATGAAAACTTGAAATCGGCCCTAATTAATCTGCCATGCAGATTAATCGGTCAACCTCTACTCAGGATATATGGTTTCCAGTTTACATGGAGTCCAGTGAAGTTCCTTGAGGGCCATCGTGGTATCTGCTTGAGGGGGGATATACACGGCGGTGACAATAATCGACAAGAATTATTTTGGGAGATAATATAGTCAGCGTTTGATTGTAAGGAATTCTAGTTCAGGTGAACAAAAGGACTTGAGTTTCTGTATGTTATGATTACATCATAAGTTGTTAATCATTAAGCATACACCCCTGTCCTTCTTCTTCCCAGAGAGATGTTTATTTCTGTCTGCGCGATGCATGAAGAAACCCGGGGTCTGTACCGACTCTGAAAAACATATCTCAAGAGAGCCGTGTTTCCTTGACACAGAGAATGTTACAATCTCAGATGTCTCTCTGGAAGGCAACCCTTGCCCTAATTTCGTCTACCTTGTCTAGAGACATTGGCAAATAATATACTCGGAAGCGGTGGGTGATGTGCAGCCATCGAAGTCTGACCAAGAGGTGTTGGTGTTAGAGTCAAGCGTGGCCATGCATTTGTGGGTGAACAGGGAGTACAGGAGTGGACTAAGAACACACCCATGATCCCTAACTTTAACCCCAAACCCCTTTAAAGCTAAACCTCACCCTAGTTTTTTAGTTTATTAACTACCATTTAAAAAAAACAAGCACACATAAAGCTTGAAAAAGTCATACATGCACATGAGTAATATCATCGAGGATAACACACAATAAAGTCTGGGACTTATTTCCATTGTGGTCCTCTTGAGACAAGATTGCTAGACAAGATCGAACACAGTTAAACACAGTATGGCAGTGAAATAGTAAAACAAAAACAGAGAAGAAGAACATCTATCTCATCATTGCAGTTACATCATAGGGGTTATTCATATGGGCACAGAAGACAAAGCATATTTTTACTTTATTTTTAAAGCTGCCAAGAGAGGACATTGTTTTTATGGGCAGAGGCAACTTATTCCATTCTGAGTTTCCAGTATACAAGAAAGTACCTTTCCCAGCATTACTCCTGAACCTGTATAAGCACACATAAGCAACACCTGCTGCTGTGATTGTGTGCATCCCTAACACTAGGAAAGTAATCACTTAGATATCTGGACGCAGGACCATAAATACTCCTGTAAACCAAACCTAGTCTAATCTGGGACACCCTAGCCTCAACAGGCAGCCAGTTTAGTTCCTGAAAGCAGCTCCTGCCTATGTGTGCCTAGACTCACCTTTAATACTACCCTGATCAGCTTATTCTGGGCTATCTGGAGCGTCCCCTTCGTAAGTTTAGATAAGCCCCCAAACCAGGAAGTACTAGCGTAGGCAAAGTGGTATTGAATGAGGGCAGTGGCTAGCACTTTCATGGAGTCCTTATCAAGCAGCTTGGACTTTCTAGCAAAACCTTAGTCCTGACGTAAACCTTCCCTAGCACTTTATTGGCCATGCTCACACCTCCCAAGCTTCCATCAAAGATACATCCCAGGTAGCTAAGAGGTTTTAGTAGTCAGCACCTCACCCTCTAACTCCACTCTGATTTCAGAGGACCTACCCTAACTCCTAAGCCTAACCCCAATTGTAATCCTAACCTCTAAGCCTAAAATAGCCTTTTTACTTGTGGGGACCAGCGAAATGTCCCCACTTTTGCCTTGTTTAACTATCCTTGTGAGGACTTCTGGTCCCCACAAGGATAGTAAAACCAAAAACACATCAGGTCCCATGATCTCTGTGCGGTTCCAAATCAACGGCGATCTCAGCAACGGGATGTCAACTGATCGAATTCTGCTCATCCTCCAAGTCCTATTCGCGTAATTCCATGGTAATAGAATTACACTTTGATTTCACTTTAAAATGTATGCCAAAAAACAAACATTGATTTCAAAGTTTAACAAACCATACAACTCTATGCACAAGGACAACTTTGAACAATTTAACAGAAAATGTCACAAACACATTTACTGGAAGAACTGCAGATGCAAAGTTTGGTAACAGAATTACGGTAAAATCTGTTTTGTGACAACATTTTCCAAAAACTGTTAAATATCTGCTAAAAATTAAGATTCACAGATGTCTGCAGAAAGAATGGGGTGTCTATGACATGACACCTTGTGTTTGAAAAAATGTATTTTGATTGAGCTACAGTAGTGAAGTGGATTTACATCCAGTAACTGAATTACATCATGGGTACCTGATCTGTACTATACAGAAATGCATAATTATGGATATGAATATCACTCTCTTCATGGCGATGTATCCTGAATAGGTACACAGAGTTAGAAATTCTTATTTTGCATATTATTTTAATAAGCTCTGCCCCCAAACACCACCACATTTGGTTGGTCCGAACCAGACCAAATCTGAAACAATCACAGCAGAGTCAAAATCAAGCTTTATTTATATAGCACATTTCAGACATGAATAGAACGCAATGCGCTTTACAGGAACAAACATATTTAAAAACCAATGAAAATAAAAATAGAAATATTTACTACACAAACATAAGAGAATAAAAAAACTCAATAATAAAATCTGAAAGACTAAACACCCTAAGGAAAAGCAAAAATAAAAAGGTGTGTTTTAAGATCGCTTTTAAATACGCCCACAGTTTTGGCCCCCCTCAGGTGCTCGGGCAGACTATTCCAGAGGCACGGGGCATAGTAACTAAAGGCTGCTTATCCATGCCTCTTGGTCCTAGGCTTTTGGATAGTTAAAGGGCCATGCCAGAGGACCTGAGGTACCTACTGGGTACATAACTCAAAAGCATGTCTGATATGTATTGGGGTGCACAATCATGGATTGATTTAAAAACCAATGGAAGAATCTTAAAATGTATTCTAAAACTCACAGGTAGCCAGTGGAGACTAAAAACCGGTGTAATGTGTGCTTTCCATCCGGTCAGTACCCGTACAACCAGAACCAGCGCCTTATGCATATTTTTTGCAGTTGACCAATTACATTTCAGTCATTTAGCAGACGCTCTTATCCAGAGCACTTGAATACATACATTTCTTCTCTCCATACTGGTCCCCCGTGGGAATCGAACCCACAACCCTGGCATTGCAAACACCATGCTCTACCAACTGAGCCACACGGGACCAATGGCTTTCTTGGGTAGACCAGACAAGAGAGCATTACAGTAGTCAAGCGGGCTTTTAATAAAAGTATGGATGAGTCTCTCTGTATCAATCTGAGATAGAAACGTCCGTACCTTGGCAGTGTACCTCAGGTGGTAAAAAATATATTTTGGTCACATTCCTAATGTGTGATTTGAAATTGAGTTCAGAATCTAAAATGACACTGTTACGAATCCCTTTGGCCCTGCAGTCTAGGGGGGATGGAAACGAGACCCGTAACATAACTCATGCAAATCATAATAGTGATAAAGAACAGTGAGAACAAAAACCACAGACAACTTAAATCTACCGTCAAACACTATAGGTTTATTTTAAAACACACGGTAAAGGGGGGCGGGAAAAGGGGCTGAGCTGGACCCAAGGAAATAAATAATAAGTATTCAAAAACACCCCTAAGCTAGTCTACCTGCTTCAAGCACAGCTAGCTAACTAACCAATAAAATACAGTTGGTGGTTTGCCCAGTTCTAACTAGTGTACTTAGACCAAGTATTCCTACGGGTATTGTATGCCCATGGGCGACTTGTCTTGGTACCCCCTTCTCCCACCATCAAACAAACAGTCAACACTTTAACAAAAACAATACTCACAGGCTGACGGACAAAGTGACATGTAGTTGCAAAAACAAAAGAGAGATCAATCCAGCGAGAGATTGAATGATACAGAGAGGTCGAGCTACAGAGAGAAAGATTGAACTGTTGAGAAAACTACTGACTGGTTTTTTAAACCAAGGGAAAGGGGATGTGATTGGTTGAGGGAAAAGGAGCAGGTGTCTTGGTTGGTGACTGATTGAGGAATGATAATTGTCACCTGTGAGGGGAGAAGGAGAGAAAAGAAATACACATACAGGATACACACTACCAGTATCCGTAACACTCCCACCCTTAAAAGAGCAACCCTAAGGGGGATTGCGAACAAAGTATACTCACAAGATCAACACTCAAAGTCAACTTTACAAAAATCATTATTTTACACACGAGACAAAGCATCTGCTAACACATTATCAGAACCCTTTTTGTGACGGATCTCCAAATTATAATTTTGCACAATAAGCGCCCAACGCATAAGGCGCTGGTTCTGGTCGTACATCCGGTGGAGAAACACTAAGGGGTTATGATCAGTATATACGATCACAGGTAGGGCACTAGAGCCAATGTACACTTCAAAGTATTGCAGAGCTAACAAAGCTAGAGCTTCTTGCTCGACGGTTGCATAGTTTGCTTGACATTTGTTAAATTTTAGTAGAACAGCACCAGCACCTCAGGCACTAGCATCTACTTCAAGTTTAAACGGCCGTTCAAAATCCGGAGCAGCAAGTACAGGGGTATTACATAAGAGTGCTTTAGCAGTATCAAAATCTACCTTACAATCCGGGGACCACTCAAACGATCTAGCCAGACTGAGCAAATCGGTCAAGGAAGCAACTACCGCAGAGAAGTTTTTACAGAAACTACGGTAGTAGCCAACCATCCCTAAAAAGTGGCGTAGCTCTTGTCTGGTGGTAGGTGCAGGGAATGCAGTTATAGCCAAGACCTTGGCATCAACAGGGCGCACCTGTCCATGGCCGACCTCTTTGCTGAGATAGGTAACAGTAGCCTTCCCAAACTCGCACTTTGCCAAGTTCAGGCTTAGAGAAGCAGCTGCCAAACTTTCACATACTACCCTTAGAGAGTTAACATGATCTGACCACTCAGACGAATAAATCACTAAATCATCAAGGTATGCACTACAATTGGGAACGCCAGATAATACTGCGTTAACCAGTCGTTGGAAAGTGGCTGGTGCATTCCGCATCCCAAAAGCCATGACTGAGTATTGTAGGAAGTTGTCTGGGGTCACAAAGGCAGAAATCTCAGAAGCACGTGAGGTTAATGGAACCTGCCAGTAACCTTTTAAGAGGTCCAACTTTGTTACATAAGTAGCAGCACCAACAGTGTCAATGCAGTCGTCCAGTCTGGGTAACGGGAACAAATCTGGCATTGTGACAGAATTTACCTTTCGATAATCCGTACATAACCTGGACGTACCATCAGGTTTAGGAACCAGAATGCAAGGAGAACTCCAGGGCTTGAACTTGGCGTAGCCAGGTCGTTCTCCAACAAATATCTCACTTCATCCCTCATTATTTTCCTCTTAGAAGCGTTGACACGATATGGGTGTTGTTTGATAGGGGCAGCATTTCCAACATTAATGTCATGTTCCAACATGTTTGTGCGAGTAGGAACGTCATTAAAGAGACATGGAAAACTGTGTAGTAGCCTCACAATATCGTTGGCCTGTCTGTCCGTTAAATGAACCAGACCTGACTGGAGAGACAGCAGCATTTCTGAGTTGGGCAATCTAACGCAATGTTGCTGAGTATTGCACAACTTTAATCCATCAACATCATTAATATGACAGCCCACTATCATAGCAGTAGAAGCAGAAAAGACATCAGTACCTTCCGCTGTTTTTGAACTATCTACCTGGGTGATGGGTCGGGTGTGGTATGCTTTCAACATGTTAATGTGGCACACACTTTGTTTGCGTTTTCTATCAGGAGTTTGAAGCACATAATCAGTTTCACTTAATTTCTTTCCAATCAAATAAGGACCAGAGAAACGAGCTGACAGTGAAGATCTTGGAACAGGCAATAACACCAGTACTTGGTCACCTGGCTGTAGTGGACGAGAAACAGCCTGTTTATCATAGTGTCTTTTCATACTCCTCTGTGAGGAAGACAGAGCTTCCTTTGTGAGAGAACAGGCTTGGTGTAGGCGCTCACGAAAGCGACTAACGTAGTCCAACACATTCTCATCTCCCGTACACAACTCTTGGGACAAAAACTGTTCTTTAAGGACTTTCATTGGTCCTCTCACTGTGTGCCCAAATACTAGTTCAGCCGGGCTGAACCCTAGGGACTCCTGTACAGTTTCACGAGCAGCAAACAAAACTAGAGGAACTCCCTCATCCCAATCTTTCTCAGATTCCAAACAATATTTACGTAGCATAGACTTCAGTGTCTGTTGCCATTGTTCAAGCGCACCCTGAGACTCTAGGTGATATGCGCTTGACACACGGTGCGTAATTGACAAGGATTTTAACACCTGCTTGACGAGCTTTGATAGGAAATTTGTACCTTGATCAGTTTGTACCACCTTAGGTAGCCCAAATGTCGCGAAGAATTTAATTAAGGCTTTACTCACTACCGGAGCTGTAATCCTACGCAGAGGAATGGCATCGGGGTATCTTGTTGCCATACACATAATCGTTAACAGAAACTGGTTACACGTAACAGACACCTAAGTTTTTTACCTGGTGTGTGAATTAAAATGTGCTGCCAGATCCTCTCTCTCTGCTTTGGCTCCAATAATAAGTACCTCGGTCTTGTCTTGATTTAGCTGGAGGAAGTTGTGAGTCATCCAAGTATTTAAATCACTAATGCAGTCGAATAATGTGTCTGTTAAACTAAAATCCTCTGGTGACACAGAAATGTAAAGTTGTGGTTCGTTTGTGTAGCAGTGAAAATCAATGCCTTGCTTTCTGATAATGCTGCAATGGGTAACAAATATAACCTGAACAGTACCAGACCCAGAACCGAACTTTGTGGAATGCCACATGTGCAGTGACGTGTAATCATGGATGCCAAGGGAAGTCAAGATTCTTAAAAATAAATAAATAAATAAATAAAAATATTTAGTCTCTGTGTTTCATACATTTCCTTTAATTCGTAAGAGGCTGAATGTATCTCACCGGAGAAAGCATTTGAGCGAATGAAACAGCGCCCCCTCTGTCTCAGTATGTTTAGCACCTCCATCTGATGCTGTCTGGTCAAAAATAGTATGACACTGTTGTCGCTCGTAGCATTGAATGCAAGGGAAGCCAGCGAGCATTTGGCCTCCCTTGATGAAAAAAAAGTATAAAATAATAGCCAGTCAGCATTGAGGTAAACTGAGTGAGCTCAGCTGTGAATGGTCCTGGCGCACCAAAAAAAAAAGCGTCAAGGGAACCCAATTTAGATTTGGCTTCACACCAATCACTTCACATGCCAAATGTCATTGACAGAAAAAAAATAGAATTGTTGCATCTCGTGGAGTTGTTGTCCTCTGGTGGCTAGCTAGCTAGCTGGATAAAATCGTTAATTTCCTAACTTAGCCATGGATTGAGATAGGGATTTGGACTTGTGGTTTTAATTAATTCTCCGTACTGGTAACAATATCTACCAAGAGAATTATAATCTATATTATTAGTAGCCATCTATTTACCACCACAGACCATTGCTGGCACTAAGACCACACTCAACCAACTCTATAAGACCATAAGCAAACAAGAAAATGCTCATCCAGAAGTGGTGCTCCTAGTGGCCGGGGACTTTGTGCAACTAAAGGGAAAAAACTCTAGACCACCTTTACTCCACACACAGAGATGAGCTCTCCCCCGCCCTCCACTTGGCAAAACTGACCATAATTATATCCTCCTGATTCCTACTTACAAGGAAAAACTAAAGCAGGACGTGCCAGTGACTTGCTCAAAATGAAAGTGGTCAGATGCTATGCTACAGGACTGTTTTGCTAGCACAGACTGGAATATGTTCCGGGATTCATCCAATGGCATTGAGGAGTACACTACCTTAGTCATCGGCTTTATCAATAAGTGCATGGACGATGTCGTCCCCACAGTGGCCCTGCGTACATATCCCAACCAGAAGCCATGGATTACAGGCAACATCCACATCAAGCTAATGGCTAGAGCTGCTGCTTTCAAGGAGCGGGACACTAATCTGGACGCTTATAAGAAATCCCGCTATGCCCTCAGACGAACCATCAAACAAGCAAAGCGTCAATACAGGATTAAGATTGAATCCTACTACACCGACTCTGACGCTCGTCGGATGTGGCAGGGCTTGAAAACTATTACGGACTACAAAGGGAAACCCAGACGTGAGCTGCCCAGTGACGCGAGCCTACCAGATGAGCTAAATGCCTTTTATGCTTGCTTCGAGGCAAGCAACACTGAAGCATGCACGAGAGCACCAGCTGTTCTGGACGACTGTGTGATAACGCTCTCGCTAGCCGATGTGAGCAAGACCTTTAAACAGGTCAACATTCACAAAGCCGCGGGGCCAGACGGATTACCAGGATGTGTACTCAAAGTATGCGGACCAACTGGCAAGTGTCTTCACTGACATTTTCAACCTCTCCCTGACCGAGTCTGTAATACCTACATGTTTCAAGCAGACCACCATAGTCCCTGTTCCAAAGGAAACGAAGGTAACCTGCCTAAATGATTACCGCCCCGTAGCACTCACGTCGGTAGCCATGAAGTGCTTTGAAAGGCTGGTCATGGCTCACATCAACAACATACTCCCGGATACCCTAGACCCACTCCAGTTCGCATACCACCCCAACAGATCCACAGATGACGAAGTCTCAATCGCACTTCACACTGCCCTTTCCCACCTGGACAAAAGGAACACCTATGTGAGAATGCTGTTCATTGACTACATCTCAGCATTCAACACCATAGTGCCCACAAAGCTCATCACTAAGCTAAGGACCCTGGGACTAAACGCCTCCCTCTGCAACTGGATCCTGGACATCCTGACAGGCCTCACCCAGGTTGTAAGGGGAGGCAACAACACGTCTGCCACGCTGATCCTCAACACTGGGGCCCCTCAGGGGAGTGTACGTAGTCCCCTCCTGTACTCCCTGTTCACCCACGACTGCGTGGCCAAACATGACTCCAACACCATCACACAACAGTGGTAGGCCTGATCACTGACAACGATGAGAGCCTATAGGGTGGAGGTCAGAGATCTGGCCGTGTGGTGCCAGGACAACAACCTCTCCCTCAATATGAGCAAGACAAAGGAGCTGATTGTGGATTACTGGAAAAGGTGGGCCGAACAGGACCCCATGAACATCGACGGGGCTGTAGTGGAGCGGGTCGAGAGTTTCAAGTTCCTTGGTGTCCACATCACCAATGAACTATCATGGTCCAAACACACCAAGACAGTCGTGAAGAGGGCACGACAACACCTTTTCCGCCTTCAGAGACTGAATAGATTTGGCATGGGTCCCCAGATCCTCAAAAAGTTATACAGCTGCACCATCGAGAGCATCCTGACCGGTTGCATCACCGCCTGGTATGGAAACGGCATCTGGTCGTAAGGCACTACAGAGGGTAGTGTATACGGCCCAGTACATTCCTGGGGCCAAGATTCCTGCCATCCAGGACCTATATATAATAGGCGGTGTCAGAGGAAAGCCCAAAAAATGTACTCCAGTCTCCAGTCACCCAAGTCATAGACTGTTTTCTCTGCTATCGCACGGCAAGCAGTACCGGAGCTCCAAGACTAGGACCAAAAGGCTCCTTAACAGCTTCTTCCATAAGACTGCTGAACAATTAATCAAATGGCCACCGGACTATTTACATTGACACCCCCCTCCATTTGTTTTGTACACTGCTGCTTTTTGCTGTTTAATATCTATGCATAGACACTTCACCCCTACCTATTTGTACAAATTATCTCGACTAACCTGTTCCCCCGCATATTGACTCGGTACCGGTACCCCCTGTATATAGCCTCGTTATTGTTATTTTATTGTGTTACCTTTTTACAATTTTTTACTTTAATTTATTTGTTAAATATTTTCTTAACTCTTCTTGAACTGCACTGTTGGTTAAGGGCTTGTAAGTAAGCATTTCACAGTAAGGTTTGCACTTCTTGTATTCGGTGCATGTCACAAATAAAGTTTGATTTGATTATAACAGCGGTTCTGATCCAACCATAAATTCATACATTGTGCCCTGGCCTGAGCGGATGGAAGTTCAACATGTAGCTAGATGTAGTAGGCTAATGTTAACTAGCTGGCCTGGCGCATCATCTGGCACTAGAGTCCTGCATCAGGCAACAACAAAAAAACTGTCAGTGGTCCTGGAGTTAAGAGTGAACTTGGGTAAATACAATGGGGGAATTTCACTTGACATGTGGACTGATGATTTTAGAAAAATAGGCACGGTGGGCTTTTGGTTTATCTCACACTAAAAACAGAAATAAATTATTCTATATAACAAACTGGCTTTATTTACAAATTAGTAAGAATGTCTCACCCCATGTTCAAGAATGGCCTTTTTTCCTTTATTCAGATTACAATCGCTCACATTCGGTTATCTGAAATGAAATCATCTCCAAAATATTGTTATTTAAAAAAAAAAGCTATAGAAAGTTGGTTGGAATTTCAATTTTAAAAAAATGAACTTGTCTGTTAGCCCTACATTAAAGACCAAAATTGGTTCACGAAAATTGTGATCAATAAAAATATTTACCAGTTTCATTTAAGGACCTAAACATTTACAGCTGTATAGATTGCAAAATAGTTGGGAAGAGATTTTCGATGTACCAATTCCATGGCACATGGTTTCTGAATTGACACGCAATTTTCAGTTTATTATAACCTACTATATTATAACCATAAGTCCACGCAAGTTTCTTCCAGGGTTAGGACTGTAACCACCAAAGGACTTGAAAATGAGCCGGAACTGAGAGGATCTCCAAAACTAAAGGTATTTTTGTTTCAGTGCATTTTCTTTAAAAACATGTATATAGCCTATCAATGTGTAGGTATACTGTATAATAACATCGATAATTGTGTACTAAAAATGTGAATGTGTTTTTGCAGAGCATACAACCATGCCGACACCCATCCGTGGAGATCATTGGACAAAGGGCTAGACAACGGGCCGCACCGAAAAAAACGCATGGTTCCCAAGAAAGTGGTTAGTTTTGCTCGATTCTTAAAATGTCTTTCTATACACAGTATTGTGTGTTGTAGTCACTTTTAATTCTTAATTGATCTACCGTTTCTATCATAGGCCACTGTAATCAATTGGGGCTCAGGGCGGGACCATTCTGTTCATCTGATGAAGGTGGACATGGATCAGATTCAAACTTTGAAGACCGAGATCGAGTCATTTGATTCTTTTACCTTTATTTAAGGTAGACCAGTAGAAAGAGCAACATTCTCTGAGGGAAGAGATACTGGTGACAGCTGATGCATTGGTCCAGAGCCAGGCGGTATTGGCGGAGAGTCAAGCGGCATTGGCGGAGAGTCAGGCGAAGAATGGCGCGTTGAAGAGGGCGAGGAACAAGATGGAGTCATAATCCATGCCAGGCATGCCAGTGAGCTCTGGAACTCTACCTCCGACAGGCAGTCAACATACTGTACGTGGCGGGTTCAATCGCTTTATTGTTTAATTATTTAAGGCTCCTTTCTATTCTCCGTGCTGGAGTTCTTTTAAGAATAAAGTAGGCTAATGAAGGCAACACATTGTTGCTTACTGGAACACCCAAAGTCATCCACTTGTTATAATAGGATTTGAAGCAATAGCTTACCCGCGTGTGGTCAACTATTTCAGCACTGTTTCGCACTGCTCTGAGACAAGCATGGGGACTGGTCTTGATAAATCAATGAGATTTTTATTTTCACTGAATCTCCGTTTGGGTATTGGTTAGCCTACAATTAGGGTGTGGAAAAGTTAGGATTATTTTTTGCTGTCCGTCAATGATTCCCAAACCAAATGTAAAGAGCTTGAGCAATTTTGACAAAAACTATGAAAATGCATGTAAATGTGGCCCTAAGGGTTGTGCACAATCTCACATTCAATTCGTGCATATATGTACATAATGTATATCTGCAGATGTGAGTTTTTGTGTGTTTTTGTGTGGCTTTACAATGTTTACTATGTACTGTAGGCTATGGGTACTTGTTAGATTGCACATTAGCCTAATAAACATCTGCATTTTGAAATTGTTTTTTTTACCATGGTAGATGCTGTGTTTTTTCTTGATGGCCAATATTAAAAACTGTCATATGCATTTGTGCAGTCAATCGCTTTATTATTTAATTATTTAAGGCTTCTTTCTATTCTCCGTGCTGGAGTTCTTTTAAGAATAAAGTAGGCTAATGAAGGCAACACATTGTTGCTTACTGGAACACCCAAAGTCATCCACTTGTTATAATAGGATTTGAAGCAATTGCTTGTGGTCAACTATTTCAGCACTGTTTTGCGCTGCTCTGAGACAAGCATGGGGACTGGTCTTGATAAATCAATGAGATTTTTATTTTCACTGAATCTCCGTTTGGGTGACCTAGTAGCCTACTCCCTAGTAGCCTACTCCCGACCGGCCGCGTTGTACAGCGTCAACTTTTGAAAGCCAGTCACCGCACCCCTCCCCCCCACACCCCACCATGTTAACAAAACTTTTTCTCTCTTTCTAATTCTCCTATTTTCTTCTCGCTAAATAAAAGGTACTGTAGTTGCCCTGATACTTCCCACCTTTCCCTCAGCTATACATCCATGGCTCTTCCTATAGCATCTGCCTCCATCTAATCCTTGTTTAGAGTTACTGAATCTGGCGCTGTCTGTCAGATGTATAATTTTTGGTTTTTCTTGTAATATAAACACCATTATATTAATCAAATTAATTAAGCTACATTTCTTAAAATCAATCCCATATACTATGTTCTTACAAAAAAAGGTTTTAAATTCTCTAGTACAGCCAATATTAAAAACAGTCAAATTCTTCTCAAAGATGCCCTCTGGTGGTCAAACTGGCACTAACTAGCATTAATGGCAACAATGGCTGACACTTAAATAATGTGCCATAGAATTCTGCGGCAGCCTGCAAGCAGTGCTGCAGTACGACGCAATTTTTAAAGAACCACTGTACACAGAAATCGGAAACATGGGCAACCACATAATTTAGCTTACATTGATTGGACTAAATAGTTGTTGGTATATTTTAGTTGTCACTGTATTAGACTAAGCATAGTTGATGAGATGATGTTGAAATTTTGAAGTTGAAATGGTGCTGTAATAGTGGAGGCAGTGCCTGTTTTTTTGTGACTTGCGGTAACTCTCCGTAAATCAATAGTAGTTTAGTAGTCTGAAAAAGTCCGAAACATTAACTTGCTTGACCATGCTGTAGGTCATGTAACTGTTTGTTACATACAATATGTTTTGTGGACTTTACCGGACAGATGTTTCTCTCCGGTTTTGTGATGAAACAAATGTGTGGTTGAATATATTCTGCAACTGTCCTCTTATTGTCTTGTCCTTATGCCTATATATCATGTTGTCAAGGCATATGAACTAACAGGTTATAGAGCAAACAATGCAAATATCACAACACATAGGTTGTTATATGAATTGGCATCCCCGGTTATTTTACCCATGCACCGCTACTGCACATGTGATATCAATTTTCTTTGAAAACCAATTTTTCCAGAATTTTGCACATTTAAGTTTGGAGATTAGCCAAAAATAGCTAAGAGCTGAAGAATCTAGGTTACATTTCTTCAGAAGGGGTTTCACCATAGCAGTTTGTAGTGCAGTGGGGAAAGTGCCTGTGAACAATGAGTGATTAACAATAGCTTGTACTTCTTCAGATATGCAATTAAAAACTGTTCTGAAGAAGGTGGTGGGGATAGGATTGAGAAGGCAGGTAGAAGGCTTAAGTTGTGATATCACTTTCCTGAGCATGTCTGTGTCAACCAGGGAAAATAAATCCATAGTGCTTTTGCGTGGTAGGCTAGAGCACATATCATCAAACTTCTCATCAGGTCTTGCTTGACTAATACCCAGCCTAATGTTTGCTATCTAATCTCTGAAATATGTCGCAAACTCATCACATTTAGATGTGGATGAAAGTTCACATTGATTTGCAGGGGTAGGATTTATCAGGCCATCAATGGTCAAGAAGAGTACTCTTGAATAATTCTGATTATTATTGATCAAGTAGTAAAAATGATCCCGTCTGGCATTTCTAATTGCCTTGTTATACAGTTGGTATAGAAAGTCACCACCCCCTTTCAAAATGTTCACCTTTGTTGCCTTACAGCATGAAATGAAAACACATAAAAGGGGTATTTTTCCGGCTTTATTTACACACTGTAACCAACAATATCCAAGTGAAAAAAGGTGGTTCCACAAAGGGTGCTGTTCACTTATCCAAATAGGGTATTTTACTGTTTTAGTTGTAAGTCATTTTCAGAGTTTTTTCGCCAAAAAAAATCACTTGGATACTGTGTGTAAATAAAGCCGGACTAAGTCTGATTTTATGTGTTTTCATTTCAGGCTTAAGGCAACAAAAGGTGAACATTTTGAAAGGGTGTGGTGACTTTCTATACCAACTGTATAACAAGGCAATTAGAAATGCCAGACGGGATCATTTTTACTACTTGATCAATAATAAGAATTATTCAAGAGTACTCTTCTTGACCATTGATGGCCTGCCTACGGTCTGTGGACCGACCAAGGTCCGACCAAGGTCCATGACATCAACTCCCTCCTGCCCACGGTTCTGGCCAACTACTCCAATATTGACACCGTCATCACTCACGTAGGTTTTTATCAAGGGGCTTTCTATTGACATATCCTCTATTGTTGATGCTGCTTTATCTGATCACTACTTTTTTAATACCTTGATGCCCATAGCACAGGGTAATACTGAACGCATTATTCCGCGTCCAGCTCCCACACAACCGGCGCTACCAGAAAAGAGGCCGGGAGTATGGGAGTCTGATCCATGGGCCGCTCCTCTGTGTCATACAGCCGGGACAGCGCGTCTGCCTTTGTATTCTGGGAACCTGGTCTGTCGGATAGGGTAAACAAAAAACGGGTAAAGAACATGGCCCACCTTGCCTGATGAGGATTCAGTCTCCTCGCGGCCCGATGTACTCCAGGTTGCGGTGGTAAGTCCAGATGAGAAAACGGTGTTTAGCCCCCTCAAGCCAATGTCTCCACGCCTTCAACGCTTTAACCACAGCCAACAGCTCCCGGTCCCCTACATCATAGTTACACTCCGCTGGGCTGAGCTTCTTCGAGAAGAAAGCACAGGGGTGGAGTTTTGGTGGCGTACCCAAGCACTGTGAGAGCACGGCTCCTATCCCAGCCTCGGACGCGTCCACCTCCACTATGAACGCCAAAGAGGGATCCGGATGGGCCAGCACGGGAGCCGAAGTAAACAGAGCTCTTAGCTGCCCAAAAGCCCTGTCCGCCTCAGCCGACCACAGCAACCGTACGGGACACCCCTTCAGCAGTGAGTTAATGGGAGCAGCCACCTGGCCAAAACCCCGGATAGATCTCCGGTAGTAATTGGCAAACCCTAAAAATCGCTGCACCTCCTTTACCGTGGTGGGAGTCGGCCAATTACGCACGGCTGCAATGCAGTCACTCTCCATCTCCATCCCTGATGTGGAAATGCGATACCCTAGGAAGGAGACAACCTGCTGAAAGAACAGGCATTTCTCGGCCTTGACGTACAGGTCATGCTCCAACAGTCGTCCAAGTACCTTGCGTACCAAGGACACATGCTCGGCGCGTGTAGCGGAGTATATCAGAATGTCATCGATATACACCACTACACCCTGCTCATGCAGATCCCTGAAAATCTCATCTACAAAGGATTGGAAGACTGATGGAGCATTCATCATTCACTAAGTACTCATAATGCCCTGCGGTGGTACTAAACGCTGTCTTCCACTCGTCCCCCTCCCGGATACGCACCAGGTTATACGCACTCCTGAGATCCAGTTTCGTGAAGAAGCGCGCCCCATGCATTGATTCAGTCGCCGTGGCGATAAGAGGTAGCGGGTAACTGTACCTCACTGTGATTTGATTTAGACTTCTATAGTCAATGCACGGGTGTAGACCTCCATTCTTCTTCTTCACAAAAAAGAAACTCGAGGACGCGGGTGAAGTGGATGACCGAATGTACCCCTGATGCAGGGATTGAGAGACATATGTCTCCATAGCCACCGTCTCCGCTTGCGACAGGGGATACACGTGACTCCTGGGAAGCGCAGCGTCTACCAGGAGATTTATCGCACAATCCCACCGTCGATGAGGTGGTAATTGAGTCACCTTCTTTTTACAGAAGGCGAGAGCTAAATTGGCATATTCTGGGGGGATGCGCATGGTGGAGACCTGGTCTGGGCTTTCCACCGTGGTAGCACCAATAGAAACCCCTACACACCTCCCCGAGCACTCTCGCGACCACCCCGTGAGAGCCCTCTGTTGCCAGGAGATAGTGGGGTTATGCTGAGCTAACCAGGGAAGGCCTAGTACTACGGGAAATGCAGGAGAGTCAATGAGGAAGAGACTGATTCTCTTCTCGTGACCCCCCTGCGTCACCATGCCCAAGGAGATGGTGGCTTCCCTGATTAGCCCGGACCCTAATGGTCGACTATCCAGAGCGTGAACCGGGAAAGGTCTAACTACAGGAATAATGTGGATCCCTAAACTAAGATCTAACGCTCTGTCGATAAAATTCCCAGCTGTGCCTGAATCGACGAGTGCCTTATGCTGGGAATGCAGGGAAAAATCTGGGAAACAAACAGGTGGTCAACAGAGGACTCTGGATGAGTGTGGTGCAGCCTCACCTGGGGTGACGCCAGAGTGCTCTGCCTGTTGCCTCTACTCCCAGAGGAACCGACATGGCACCGACCAGCAGTGTGCCCTCTGCGGCCACAGATGGTGCACGTGATGGCTCCTCCTCCAGTCTCCCTACGCGCAGCCCCCTCAACTCCATGGGCACACGAGCGGGAGTGCTGGAAGATGGCATCGACAGAGCCCCCTCTGGACGTCCGCGGGTGACCAGCAGGTTATCCAACCGGATGGACAAATCCACCAGTTGGTTGAAGGAGATGGTGGCATCTCTGCAGGCCAGCTCACGTCGGACGTCCTTGCGCAGGCTGCACCAATAGTGGTTGATGAGGGCCCTGTCGTTCCAGCCTGCTCCGGCAGCCAAGGTCCGGAATTCCAAGGTGAATTCCATGGCGCTCCTCGTCCCCTGCCTCAAATGAAAGAGCCGTTCCCCCGCCGCTCTACCTTCGGGTGGATGGTCAAAGACGGCCCGAAAGCGATGGGTGAACTCCCCGAAGTGGTCCAACGCCGCATCTTCTTCTCCCCACATGGCGTTTGCCCCCTCCAGAGCTCTCCCCGAGAGGCATGAGACGAGGGCAGACACTTTCTCCCTTTCCGAGGGAGCTGGGTGCACAGTGGCCAGGTAGAGGTCCAGTTGTAGCAGGAATCCCTGGCACTGTGCTGCCGTCCCATCATACTCCCTGGGAAGGGAGAGACGCATCCCATTGGGACTGGTTCCGGACGGGATGGGTAGAGGTAACCCCGGTTGCGCTGGTCGAGGCACTGGGGAGACTTCCTGTCTCTCCCAGTGGTCCATAGTCTGGACAACGCGATCCATCATGGCACCAAGATGATGTAACATAGCAGAATGTTCCTGGACGCGCTCCTCGACTCCTCTAACCGGGGTCCCTGCTCCTGCTGACTCCATGGTTCGGTGTGTAATTCTGTCAAGGGTGTGTACGGGAGGCGAAGTCAGGTGCAGGAGAGCAGAGTGTAGTGAACAGGCGCACTTTAATTCCGTACCAAAAATGACAGCACATAAAAACAATAACGTGCCAAAAACACGGAACATAGCAAAAGTAAAGCGCCTGACAATAATCCCCATAACAAACAAACAATTACACACAAAGACAATGGAGAACAGGGGAACAGAGGGGAACAGAGGACTAAATACATGCAGTAATTATGGAATGAAAAACAGGTGTTTAATGGAACAAGACAAAACCAATGGAATATGAGAAATGGAGCGGAGATGGCTAGAAAGCCGGTGACGTCGATCGCCGAACACCGCCCGAACTTCGGTGGAAGTCGTGACAGTACTATGTTGGCTGGCCAAACTTGTGAAACAGACGTCTATGATTGGTTCAGATTTGGTCGGGCCAGGACAGACTGACCAAATTTCAAGTACTTTTCAACATCCATGGACGTCTGGTGTCGGTCGGTGCTCAGTGGATGAGGATGCTTGTTGCAGTAAGTGGAAAGAGGGTAGGTGGTAGGTGCCATGGTAGGTGTCAGTAAGAGCTGGGAGAGGTGACATTAACTGGAGAGAGTGAGAAAAGTGAGAGGGAAAGTGAGGAGTTGTCCAGACTGCTTTCACAATCTTGCTTTGACCACTAGATGACAGAAGAGAAGAAAAAAACGTTTTTGGAGCTTAACATAACAGTATGTCAGTGGAAGGGAGTACAGTAGCAGGTGACTTAACTGGTTTGTGACTACTATGATTTCCCATTGTAGCCAATTCAATTACATTAATTCCGTTACAGATGTTTTGGTAATTCCGCTACCGATTTGGTAACAGAATTTCACATTTTAATCACTTAACAATTCATAAATACACGTGACATCAGTAAAAACACTATAACTAATTGGTAGGACTACCTTTACATGTTACTTCTGTGAACTTTCACTATCCTCGCTCCACATGAGGGAGAGAAATTAGAAAATATGTTAAAGATACAGTATGTGTGTTTTTGGTAACAGAATTACAAGGCACATACAGAAGGCAAATTATAAGTGTTGCTATTAGTTGGCAGGGGTCTTTACTTCAGCATTATTGTGTTTTGATGTATTTCTAATATCTTTTAAGACATTTTCTTTTATGTTTGACCAGAAATCAAGTACTTTGCTTTTTCCAAATGTTTAGGATGGGAAAAAGGTTAAACTAATTGACATACCTTAATATAGATTTGTATCTTTCATTTGACACCCAATTTGACATGCTCCTATGAACTTCACATGTTGGTGCTCATGGGTCCTTTTAGATGGAAATGCCCACTGTGTTCTTAACTCGCCCCTCCTTATCCATCTATGGGCTCCACTGCTCAACCTCTCAGGGCTCTGGGTTAGTGGAGGAGACCTTTTCCCCGATAGCAGTTTCTCTATGGAGCTTTATATTGTTGTGACCTCCGAGTAACAGCAGGCTCTCTAGTGGAGTGATCCCCTCTGAAACTCTCTTTGTGTGGCTGTCTGAGGGGTGGGATTCAGGCTGAAAATGAAAGTGGAAGCTGCAGGCTAGTAGATGGGGAGGGGGGCTCCAGAATGTACTCCCTTTGAAGCCAGTCTGACCCTGGAAGTGGAGATGTGAAGGCCAGTGAGAGGTTCTATGGTGATGTGAGGGGTTCTGAATGGCTGGGTGGAATACAGACCAGACATCGGGCCTTTAGTGTAAGGTGCCGTCTTTCAGATGGGACGTTAAACGGGTGTCCTGACTCTCTGTGGTCACTAAAGATCCCATGGCACTTATCGTAAGAGTAGGGGTGTTAACACCGGTATCCTGGCTAAATTCCCAAGCTGTCCCTCATACCGTCACAGTCACCTAATCATCACCAGCATACAATTGGCTCATTCATCCCCCTCCTCTCCCCTGTAACTATTCCCCAGGTTGTTGCTGTAAATGAGAATGTGCTCTCAGTCAACTTATCTGGTAATATAACGGTAAAAAAAAATAGGGCCTTTAGTAATGACCCACTGGAACTCTGTTGATTTAAAGGGGATTGGGTCAGCTGAACTTGGTGGAATTCGTTTTTCCTATTACCATTTTGGTGAATTTGGCCTAATTTGAGGAGAAAAAAAAACTAAAAAAACATGGATAGATGTTTTATGGATAGAACATTTCTAACTATTACTTTCTCTTTCTCTGTGTGTATGCATCCCACATCGGTTGCTATGGGGTAATGTTGTTAGGAACAATATAGGATTAATCACAGTAATTGTTTGTCAAAATAATAATAAATGCCAATCCTGGTTATAGGTAAGAATCCTTTGTAAGAACTGGTTACATTATTACACATATTATTTGTTAATTGTGGAAACAAATTAAGATATGCACAATTTATATATATATATCTATACAGTATATACAGTACCAGTCAAAACTTTGGACACCTACTCATTCCAGAGTTTTTCTTTATTTTTACTTTATTTTTATTAGATGCATGATAATGGTCCATTCTAAATCAAAACTAATTTCACACATTATTTAGTACATGTAAAGACAAGATTAAATCAAGAATAGTCTGATGGGTGAATTATATATTGTCAACTGTGAATGATGCTCAGCTTGTGTGGAGTAAGGTATGAAACAGAAGCCTTTTTTTTGTGACTTTTTCCAATCATAGTCCCACACCTCATGCAGCCTAGCCCATAGGCCTATGTGTTTTGATAAGGTTTGTATCACAACTAAAGTGACCAAATAATTATTAACATTAAGCACATTAATCTGCTTTACAACCGGTGTAGAGCCTTACTTGCATACATTGGCAGCGTGTGTTTAAAGTTTGGGGAAGATCATTTTCACCATAAAAATGCACCTTTATAATAAAGCATTGAATGCATAATCACATTTGTGTTTACTTTTGAGAATGGTGTTTTCCTGCTAATTGATCGCATGTTGGAACATTCAAGCTTATATGTGTGCATTGCTGCGCTTATAATGTGAGGAAATAGCCGAATGGTTTATTAACATTTTATTAAAAAATGGGATCATTTTTATTTTACCCCCTTTTTCTCAATATCCAATTGCGATCTTGTCTCATCCCTGCAACTACCCAACGGGCTCGGGAGAGGCAAAGGTCGAGTTATGCATCCTCCGAAGCATGACCACACCCAACCGCGCTTCTTAACACCCGCCCGTTTAACCCGGAAGCCAACCGCACCAATGTGTCGGAGGAAACGCTATTCAACTGACGACCAAGGTCAGCCTGCAGGCGCCCGGCCTGCACAAGGAGTTGCTAGAGCACGATCAGCCAAGTAAAGCCCCTGCTGCCAAACCCTCCCCTAACCCAGACGACGCTGGACCAATTGTGCGCCACCCTATTGGACTCCCGGTCAAGGCCGGTAGTGACACAGCCTGGGATCGAATCTGGGTCTGTAGTGACGCCTCAAACACTGCGATGCAATGCCTTAGACCGCTGTGCCACTCAGGAGGCCCCGTTTATCAACATTTTAAGCTAAGCGTTCTGCTCTGTTGCATCAGCCTCATTGCTTAAAAATAAAACAATTGTACTATTGGGGATAGTAGATTAACATAGGCTAGTGATTTTGCTGTTCGTTAGGCCTTTTGCTGACGAAAAGTAAATGTGGACAGTTCTAACATCTTCAATATGAGCCGTGGAATTTGATATGAAGGATGTATGCAGTTGCATCCCCGATGTGTCTGTCTTCACTTGTAGCCTACTTAGGAGCTGAGATAGATGCCTGTGAGGAGAACCGGATCATGTGACGGGAATTGGCTAATAAGAATTGAGATATCTGAGAGAGCCATGTGAGTGAGAGGTTCTTCAGAACACCCCAACCGGGAGAAGGGAATTCTAATTATTATATTCAGCCAGAGGGCACAACTGCCACTGGCTGCAAAAGGCATGGATTTTTTTAGGTGGCATTACGGCCACACTAGGGGGATGCTGCCGGGAAATTCGAGGCATTATCAAGTGCTTGTGAATGAGAGACTGATGAAGTGTGTGCAGCTTGTGCAAGAAACAAAGCAGAGCTCATGTCTTTCATTCAAGTTTTATGAAATAATCATTAGAATGTATTAAAAATCAAAAATAGAAATAAAAATAATAGTCATTTACAACAATAACAATGTCTACACTATATTTCTGATCAATTTGATGTTATTTTAATGGACAATTTTTTTTTGCATTTCTTCCAAAAACAAGGATGTTTCTAAGTGACCCCAAACTTTTTAACGGTGGTGTGTATATATATATATACAAAAAAAGATATATCGGGGATTGGAAATGATGCAGACAATTACATTGACGTAAGCCTCAATCTATATAAAAAATATAAAAAAACGGTTACTTTATCTTCAAGAAGATTATAAGACCCATTCATATTTTGACATCCTTGGAATTGAACAATGCTTCTGTTTTCCCTGCAGAAAAGTACCTTAATATCTTAAAGGAGTCAACCAGCTGTGTCTTTACTGGAAATACAGTGATGTTAAAGCTTTATGAGTGATAATGGAAAAGGAGTTGTGTCAACGAAAGCAGCCTGGGTTATCTTGCGGGGACATCACAAAGGGCAAAATGGCCACACAGAGAGAACAGGTGTTCCAGCTGAATCACCTTCAAGAATAAACCCCAAAGGTGTGGGAGTTATTCCATATGTCTCTGTGCTTGGGATTGTTTGTGCTCTCTTGATTCTACAGTACACATTGCAACATTGGCAGAATGTTGGTATAACGTTACCGAAGCTTGTGAGCTTTCTTCTGGCCAGTGTCTGGTAAATCAAAGTGCTCAGCCTGTAGCCTGTAGTCTGTGGTGATTGGCTTTGATGAGTGGTTGTCGACATGCAGCGAGTAGCTTTCTGTGTCAGAGGCTACAGCCTTGACCTTTTTAACTAGACAATCCAGCAGAGCTCTCACAATGCACAGATTGACTTCACCATGCTCCCGAGTGGCGCAGCGGTCTAAGGCCCTGCATCTCAGTCACTACAGACCCTGGTTTGATCCCGGGCTCTATCACAACCGGCCGTGATCGGGAGTCCATAGGGTGGAGCATAATTGGCAGAGTGTGGTCCTGGTTAGGGGAGGGTTTGGCCGGGGTAGGCCGTCTTTGTTAAATAAGAATGTGTTCTTAATAGGCTAGGTGGGACGGTATTGCATGAAAATACACATGCAATATGTCAAAATAAAGCTTAACTTCTTGTTAATCCAGCCGCGGTGTCAGATTTCAAAAAGGCTTTACTGCGAAAGCAAACCATGCGATTATCTGAAGACAGCACCCCACCATACAAATACATAACAATCATTTTCAACCAGGCAGGTGGCGACACAAAAGTCAGAAATAACGATATAATTCATGCCTTACCTTTGAAGATCTTCTTCTGTTGGCACTCCAATATGTCCCAGAAACATCACAAATGGTCCTTTTGTTTGATAAACTCCTTTCTTATATCCCCAAAAAGTCAATTTATTTGGCGCGTTTGATTCAGAAAAACACCAGTTCCAACTCGCCCAACATGACTACAAATTATCTAATAAGTTACCTGTAAACTTTGTCCAAACATTTCAAACAACTTTCCTAATCCATCCTTAGGTATCCTAAAACTTAAATAATCGATAAAATTTAAGACGGAATATATTGTGTTCAATAGCGGATAAAATCAAAGTGGAGTGAGCTACAGGTCGCGCGCCCCAAACAAAAGAGTCCACTTGGCTTGACACTCATTCTGAATAGCCGTACTTCTTCATTTCTCAAAGGAAAAACATCAACCAATTTCTAAAGACTGTTGACATCTAGTGGAAGCCATAGGAACTGCAACCAGGTTCCTCATAAATCTAGTTTACCATAGAAAACAAATTGAAAACACAGTGAAGTCAAAACAAAAAAAATCCTGGATGGTTTGTCCTCGGGGTTTCGCCTGCAAAATAAGTTCTGTTATACTCACAGACATTATTTGAACAGTTTTAGAATATCCTAGCTTCTGGGCCTGAGTAGCAGGCAGCAGGTAGCAGGCAGTTTACTTTGGGCACGCTTTTCATCCGGACTTCAAAATACCGCCCCCTATCCCAAAGAAGTTAACTGACTTGCCTAGTTAAATAAGGCTGAGAAAAAAAAAACATGAAACTGATATTTGCTTCCTGTCTTCGGTATGTAGCAGGTACTTTATTTAAGTAAAATGAATCAGTTCCTGATTATTGGATCAAGCAGGGATCAACTTACAGTGGTTGCTCCACTAAAAGTTTGGCGATTATGCTGCGGGACTTAGAGGTAATTTGCGGTGTAGTACGGTACCCTGCATCACCACTTCATTGCTCCAGACCAGCACAAGGGAGAGTTAGAGCGCCGATTATGCTTTTGGGTCCTACTGTGTCTCTAACTGACAATGAATGGGCGACATAAACCTAAATAGAAACTGATAAAGTGTGCACAACTTCAGTATTACGTACAAAAACTGTTGTTACACCAAGGTTTTTATTATTTTCTTTTGTTAGGATTATTTTGCTCTTACTGTAGTACTGTAGCCCCACTCCCGACATGGTCATGTTGTACAGTGCCTGACACTGCATAGCAGTACAAGCTGTGTTGCTACAGATGCTGGTTCAATACCTGTGCTGTCCTCGACTGGGAGACCCATGAGATGACTGTAGCTTTTTGGTTTCTCTCCCTCTGAAAACATAAAATAATTCTAAATAACAAACTGGCTTTATTTATAAATTAGTAACAATGTCTCACCCCATGTTCAAGAATGGCCTTTTTCTCGCTCATTTTACTTTATTTGAAAACAAAATTATCTCCAAAATATTGTTATTTTTTAAACAAAGCGATTATTATTATTAATCATTTAGAATTATATAAAATCCCTTTGGATATTCTCACAGATATATTATTAACCCTGTTATTAGCAGGACAATATATATTGGTCATATTGGTCATGGCTCCCGAGTGGCGCACAATGGGATTGCCTTGCAGTTCTCCAGCTGTATCCACTGAAAGCGCACGAGGTTCAAGGCATGAGGGCAGGGGGCACAGAATGTGCCACAGAACCACGTTCAGAAGACGGACCTAGCCCATGGGGAAGGGAGGAAGAGGAAGGGAGAGGGGGGGGGGGGGCATTGCACTAAGCAACACTTTAAGGGGGGGCATTGCACTAATAATGGCTCTGACTAATTACCGCTTTCCCCGTCGGGGAATTGAACCCCAGTTTCCCGCATGCCCGCACAACATGGGGATTTCTTAAAATCAGTCCCATATACTGTACTATGTTTTTACAAAAAAGGTTTTAAATTCTCTAGTACAGCCACTATTGAAGGCTATCAAATGCTTCTCAAAGATGCCCTCTGGTGGTCAAACTAGCACCAACTAGCATTAATGGTACTAGTGGTTGGCACTTAAATAACATGCCATAGAATTCTGCGGCACCATGCAAGCTGTGCCGCAGTACGCTGCAACTTTTAAAGGACAAACCACTGTAATTGGTTTTATTGTGTCTTTACATTGTGCCAATGCTTCTGGAGCATTAATATATCTGGCAACATTGGCCCTAATTGATCGTCATTGTCTAAGAAGCAGTGGCTCCAAGCAGGTGCCCAGCCATGAGCCCTTCCCGTCCTTTCCCCCAAATGGGCCCAGATCAGCCAGTGATAGGGCTGTGGGGTCAGACTGAGGTTATTAAGGGAGATGTTTGGAGCCACAGAGTGGGGGAGGGGCTTGGAACAGTGGATTACTGGCTTAATGTTTTGACCGCAGCTGCCACCTCCAACAATGCGTACACACACACACACACACACACACACACACACACACACACACACACACACACACACACACACACACACACACACACACACACACACACACACACACTAATGTATCCCATCAGAAGGGATAGCAGGCAGGCGGCCCCTGTAAATTAACAGTACAAAGCTTCTTTGTGGATGTTGACAACAGCTTTCTCTTTAAAGGGCCTACCTGTCCCATAACACCTGTAATTACTCTCTGTAACCCCAGGGTCAATACCGTGGGTGATTAGAGCCAGGCTGAGCTGTGATGATAGTACCTGGGACGAGACCCCGAGGTATGGAATGCTGTTGCTATGTTCCCACAACGTTCTATCAACTGTTAATAGATGGGTTGCCTCAGCAGACGGGTTTGTGCTAATGCTAAGTGAATACCACATGAACTTCTGAAGCTGAAAGTATTCTGAAGTGGTTTTAGAGGAGTTGTTCATATGGTACATTGTGTGACTATTGTGTGACTATAATAATTTATATAATATAATATATTCCTTTTAGCAGACGATTTTATCCAAAGTTACTTATAGTCATGCGTGCATACATTTTACATACAGGAAGTCCCGGGAATCGAGTCCACTATCCTGGCATTGTAGAAATGTGAACACACAATAACAATAAGTCATTTTACACTGCCTAAAGCACCTACAGAGCTCACTGTGTGTGATGAAAAACATAACATTCTATTCTAAATGTTCACTGTCTCTATTTCTGGAGGTGTTAAGCCAAAATAATAGGTGGGTAGAGCTTTTCCTGTTTCTTTCTAAGGCTGCTGTGCTGGGTAATGCAATCCTTATGCACAGAGCAGTTTCTCTCAGGAACTCCATTGTCTCCCTCTGTTAACTTCCGACCTCGAGAGACTATCGGTTCGCTCATTCAGCGTGGAGCTACCAACCACTTACAAAAGCCTTTAGATCCTAATGATCATGTTACTGTAACACTGTATGACTTTGAGGTAGGAGGTAGGAGGGTCAAACTCCCACAAGTCATAGACATGTGATGTTCTTGTATAAAACCAAGATAAAAGGAACCCGATAACTTTCGTCATAGAACAACGCTTGCTTAATTAAAGTCATATCACCACGGAAACGGATGAAGATACATACTGTAGGTATTCTAGTACAATGTTGGGAGGAATTCACCAAACGACTCTGCTAAGGAGGAGGAGGAGTAACTTGGACTTTTGAGTGCGAGTAGCACTATCCGTCACGGTTGGTTTCGACCGTGATTGGAAGTCATTGCGGGAAATGTGGGGAATGCCTCGAGTCAGGCACGAGTGCTGAATTGAACCGGGAGACATTTGCATTATGAACATGCATGTCCTCAGTGTGTGTGTGTGTGAGTGAATGAATGTCACTCCATGCATGTACATTGAGAAATGGTTTAGTCGTTCAGTGTGTCTGCGCAAAGGGGAAACCTGGGAATATGAATATTTCGCCAGTAAACTGTGAAAATTGTAGAATGAGAGAAGGATACGAATGTCTAGTAGGAATTATCCACTGCTCTTGTACAATACCCAGCTACAATTATTGATGTAGCTATTTGTGTCTAGACAGCCCTGTCAATGTAGAATAGACAACATATGAATATGGTAATATAAATTAAACTATACATCCACCTGTCCGGTTGGATGATAAATACCATGTTGTATGTACAATAGAGACGGCTTATCATGGAAACCTTGTCAGGCACTGTCAAAGTAAATGAAGCAGGAGCAGCCAACTAAAACGAAAGAGGGACACTTTCTTGTACCAGGGATAAAGATATGTGCATTACCATACATACATGTTGAAGGTATGAACAGGTGTTAAAACACAATGTTTACTCTAAAGGAGTTCCCACTTCTCAGTGGCGTATGGCTATTTAAGGCTTAGTAATGAACTTAAGGACTGTCACCCAGAGCTTAATTAAGCCCTTACCCTGCATGGCAGCCTGGGGCTTAGGTGTATCGTATCTAATTAACACATGGTAATTAATTTGCAGAGTGGGAAGTGGATGGGATGTCGCTGAGCTGTAAGGAAGCCTCTCTAAGAGAGGCAAGACTCACTGAGTGTGTTAACTTGGAACAGATGGTTCAAGAGGATGGTCTATGGCTAGAAAATATTCTGACCCCAGAGCAGTGAAAGTAGGTTTCAAGTTCATCCAGACTTCAGCTAGGATTCAGTTCCACTAGAGAAACTTTCTTAACATAACCTGTGCTCCATCTGAGACTGGGATTTTAACTAGACTTTGATTCAGGAATTGTTGATATAGGCGGTTCAGCTGGGTATCTGAAGCGATTACAATCATTGTCCAAGATAGTTCAGAAAAGGAGCAGGGCGAAGAGAAGGTGAATGTTTCTCAATAACTTTGAGTCTTGCCTTGTTCCAGAGCTGTTTATCGTGTTCATATTTGAGGCATTCTCATAATAGTTGGAGAAAAATGTCTCTACTTCTCAACTGTCCCTAGGACAAGAGTGCAGTGTGAACAACGGAAGTCTAAAGAGGTCTGGGAGGAACTCACGGCCAGGGAGGAGATCCGAGGGATGTTATCCGTGCTTGGTGTGTGTTCAGGTGCCCGTGGCTGTGTGCGCAAAGATTAGCCATGTCTGTGTGTTTGCGTGTTTGTGTGTGTGCGTGTGTGTGTGTGTGATAGGTTCTCACTGCAGTGAACTGGTGTGTTTTTCTGGGGGTATGAGAATTAGGAAGGTAAGAAGGTAATTCAACGGGCATTGGAAGGGAAGGTGCATGATTCACCTGCAAACTCATTCCTAAGAGAACAGAAAACCCCAAGGCACAAAGGTTTAGTTCATTACATAGTATTGTGTTCCTGTGACAGACCATACAGTATCTCTCTCTCGCTAGCCTTCTCTCTCCTGTTATCTTTCTCTTTCTCTGTCCCTTTCTCTATATCACCCTCTCTCTTTGATCAGGGATTTACACAGATGCACACATACACACAAACACACACACACACACATGGCATGGCGTCTGTGGTGGACAGATATGGCTGCAGTACAGATTAGTCCTGTGGATGTCATCCTTGACAGGCCCTGAAACAATGGGACCAGACGCTCCACCACTGATAACCACCACGTATTGCTAACACGCTACAAATCTCTGACAGACAGCACCTCACAGAGATGCTGTGATGTTTATGCACCCCACTGATAGCCACCATTGCTAACAAGCTAACAGATGAAAACAGACAATGCCTCACGGGGATCCAACGATATTTCCTGTCTCGTTTGGTCATGGCTACCTTCATGTAAGTTTATGTCATGTTAGGTGAAAGTAGCTGGAGTTTAAAAAAAATAAAAATAATAATGTGTACTTTTTAGCCCTTTTTCTCACCAATTTCGTGACATCCAATTGGTAGTTACAGTCTTGTCCCATCTCTGCAAATCCTGTACGGACTTGGGAGAGGCGAAGATTGAGAACCACGTGTCCTCCGAAGCACGACTGCCAAGCCGCACTACGTCTTGACACAATGCCCGCTTAACCCGAAAGCCAGCCACATCAATGTGTCAGAGGAAACACCGTACAGCTGGCAACCGAAGCGTGCATGCGCCCGGCCGCCACAAGGAGTCACTAGAGCGCGATGGGACAAGGACATCCCAGCCAGCCAAACCCTCCTCCAACCCAAACGACACTGGGCCAATTGTGCGCCGCCTCATGGGTCTCCTGGTTGCGGGCGGCTGCGACACAGCCCAGGATCGACCCCAGATCTGTAGTGATGCATCTAGCACTGCGATGCAATGCCTTAGACCGCTGTGCCACTCGGGACGCCAAGCAGCTAGAAGTTAAGCGACTTGATCATGGGACGAAAAACCTTGATTTTAGGATGAATCAGGTTGTGCTCGCCAAATTGAGTGATTGAATGGTAAAATAGTCATTAACTCTTATAAGTCCTATAAATGTATTGGTTCATAGAGTGTGTAACCAATATTATCACAGTCCTCAAGACCGCAGTAGAAACTAATGTAAAAAACAGAATTCTTCAAGGGAAGCTTGTGTGGTGGCACCGGTCCAGTCCTGCTGTATAGGAAGAAGAGAATCAAAGAGTGGAGGTAGTGGAGCTACTAGCTAGCTACTACAGTGCTGTGTGATCTTGCTAGGCCCCAGCTAGCGCTAACTGCCTTTGTTGCTGCTCTGGGCCTCCCACTTTGATCACAATATACCCTGCTGCGTCAACTTCCTTCTACAGTCTGCCCACAGCGAGAATCTCTCTCATCTCCAGTCCCTTGCTTACTATACTATCATGACAGCATTTGCCTATTATGTCTAGACATGAAGTGAATTTGGTACAGAGCCTAATGTAATGTTAACATGAAAAGTGTTTAGATTGAGTTAGTAGTCCAAGGTGAAAAGGTATCTGTGTGTAATAATATATTTACCCATCCCTTTTGAAGTTCAGGTTTTATCCCACAAGCGATGTAGAGAAAATGCCATCAAAGTAAGAGTCTTGGTCTGCTTTCGTGTGTGTGATGTAGGGAAAGGGTAATTTTCCGGCAGCCCTCTCTGCGGTTCTCAGACAACGGCAGTAGGAAAGCTAGGAAAGAGAGGGATCAAAGTAAACAGATATATGCAACTGTCCCGTTTATTACCGGTCCCCCTCTAGACTTAAAAAACAGATGTATGTGCTTGCAACGCACTCCTGGATTACTGTGGCGACTCCAAACCGACACATTCAAACAGGCGGCCATGGGAGGGTGGGTTCTGAGGAGTCTTAAACCCCAAAGCAGGCTGGGTATGGGGTGGTGGACGCTCTGAGAGGGTGTTGGACAGAGCAGCTGTCCTGTCTTTCTCAGAATACTTCACCTGTATCCAACCCTTAGCCCTTACTTCCTGGTGCCTGGCTGACTACTGACGATAGACACAGATCTGTGCATACGATAGACACACATCTGTGCATGCAAATACGAGTAGCCTACATGAGCACACATTCCTGGTGAAATAGATTTGGGAGCTCTATGGTTAAATCATCATGCCTCCGCATATTACATGGGGTAATACAATTATACCTCTTCTTATTACAGTAGACATGTTCATATCATATAAACCCCCTGTCCTCAGAGGTTCCGATATGAACATGATAAGTTCGGGTCAATCCATCTAGGACCAGGGCTAAAGAGTTGACTGGACTGCAAGGCATGTACTGTATGTCTGAGCATCTGAGCATACACCCTCACCCCTCTACACCTCCCTTTTCTCGCTCCCTTCATCATATTTTCGTCTTTTAATAGCCCCTTGTCCCTGCTTCCCCTTTCTACCCTTCCCTCTCACCTGTCTACCCCTGGCAACAGAGACAGGGAATGAGACGGTGTAGAACTATGACCAATCGGGGAAAGAGTGGATATGTAGGTTGGCCAATGGTGTAGGATGAAGTTGACCCTATAGGGGCCAGAACTTGCTGCATTACCCTAAGGTAAGATATAACCTGCGCTGTTGTATGCACAACATTCTCTGTGGAACAGAGTGGTGTATAATAGTGTCATATTGAAATGGAAAAGCTGTGTAGTGTTCAGCTCGCTGTGTGCAGATCAGATGTGTGTGACAGCCAGCAGGGGAGTCATATAGGAAATGACAGCCACACTTTCAGTGTGACTCACAGTTGTTCATGCGTCACTGCTGGGCATAAGTGGTGCAGGTGTATGTCATATGATGTGTGTCTGTGTGTCTGTGTGTGGTGTGTGTGTGTGTGTTCATGTGCGAGTATCTGACATGATGTGTAGTGCATTCGGAAAGTATTCAGACCCCTTCCCTTTTTCCACATTTTGTTACGTTACAGCTTTATTCTAAATTTGATAAAATACTTTTTTCTCCTCATCAATCTACACACAATACCCCATAATGACAAAGCAAAAACAGGTTTTAGGAAATTTTAGCAAATGTATGAAAAATAAAAACAGAAATACCTTATTTACATAAGTATTCAGACCCTTTGCTATGAGACTCAAAATGTAGCTCAGCTCAGCTGCATCCTGTTTCCATTGATTGTCCTTGAGATTGAACTTGATTGGAGTCCACCTGTGGTAAATTCAATTGATTGGACATGATTTGGAAAGGCACACACCTGTCTATTTAAGGTCCCACAGTTGAGCACGTCCCCATTCTCATCGACGGGGCTGCAGTGGAGCAGGTTGAGAGGTGTCCACATCACCAACAAACTAACATGGTCCAAGCACACCATGACAGCCGTGAAGTGGGCACAACAAAACCTATTCCCCCTGAGGAGACTGAAAAGATTTGGCATGGGTCCTCAGATCCTCAAAAGGTTTTACAGCTGCACCATTGAGAGCATCCTGACTGGTTGCATCACTGCCTGGTATGGCAACTGCTCGGGCCTCCGACCACAAGGCACTACAGAGGGTAGTGCGAACGGCCCAGTACATCACTGGGGCCAAGCTTCCTGCCATCCAGGACCTCTATACCAGAGGTGTCAGAGCAAGGCCTTAAAAATTGTCAAAGACTCCAGCCACCCTAGTCATAGACTGTTCTCTCTGCTACTGCACGGCAAGCGGTCTTGGAGTGCCAAGTCTTGGTCCAAGAGGCTTCTAAACAGCTTCTACCCCCAAGCCATAAGACTCCTGAACATCTAGTCAAATGGCTACCCAGACTATTCGCATTGCCCCCCCCCCCCCCCCCCCCCCACTGCCACTCTATGTTGTCATCTATGCATAGTCACTTTAATTAATTAACTCTACCTACATGTACATACTACCTCAACTAACTGGTGCCTCCACACATTGACTCTGTACCGGCACCCCCCTTGTATATATTGTTATTTTTTACTGCTCCTCTTTAATTACTTGTTACTTTTATCTCTTATTCTTATCCATATTTTTTTTAACTGCACTGTCGGTTAGGGGCTCATAAGTAAGTATTTCACTGTAAGGTCTACACCTATTGTATTTGGCACATGTGACTAATACAATTTTATTTGATTTAATTTTATTTGACTGTGCATGTCAGAGCAAAAACCAAGCCATGAGATCGAAGCAATTGTCCATAGAGCTCCGAGACAGGATTGTGTCGAGACACAGATCTGGGGAAGGGTACCACAAAATTCTGCAGCATTGAAGGTCCCCAAGAATATAGTGGCCTCCATCAATCGTAAATGGAAGAAGTTTGGAACCACCAAGCTCTTCTTTGGAACCACCAATCTCTTCTTAGTGCTGGCCGCCCGGCCAAACTGAGCAATCGGGGGAGAAGGGCCTTGGACAGGGAGGTGACCAAGAACCTGATGGTCACTCTGACAGAGCTCCAGAGTTCCTCTGTGGAGATGGGAGAAACTTCCAGAAGGACAACCATCTCTGCACCACTCCACCAATCAGGCCTTTATGGTAGAGTGACCAGACGGAAGCTACTCCTCAGTAAAAGGCACATGACAGCACGCTTAGAATTTGCCAAAAGGCACCTAAAGGACTTAGACCATGAGAAACAAGATTCTCTGCTCTGATGAAACCAAGATTGAACTCTTTGGCCTGAATGCCAAGCATCATGTCTGGAGGAACCCTGGCACCATCCCTACGCTGAAGCATGGTGGTGGCAGCATCATGCTGTGGGGATGTTTTTCAGTGGCAGGGACTGGGAGACTAGTCAGGATCGAGGGAAAGATGAACGGAGAAAAGTACAGTGAGTTCCTTGATTAAAACCTGTTCCAGAGTGCTTAGGACCTCAGACTGGGGCTAAGGTTCACCTTCCGGCAGGGCAACGACCCTAAGCACACAGTCAAGACAACACAGGAGTGGCTTCGGGACAAGTCTCTCAGTGTCCTTGAGAGGCCCAGGCAAAGCCCGGACTTGAACCCGATCGAACATCTCTGGAGAGACTTGAAAGTAGCTGTGCAGCGACACTCCCTATCCAACCTGACAGAGAAACTCCCCAAATACAAGTGTGCCAAGCTTGTAGCGTCATACCCAAGAAGACTCTAGGCTGTAATCGCTGCCAAAGGTGCTTTAACAAAGTACTGAGTAAACGGTCTGAATACTAATGTAAATGTCATATTTCAGTTTTTTATTTTTTATAAATTTGCAAACATTTCTAAAACCTGTTTTTGCTCTGTCATTATGGGGTATTGTGTGTAGATTGATGTGGGGAAAAACTATTTAATCCATTTTAGAATAAGACTGTAATGTAACAAAATGTGGAAAAAGTCAAGGGGCATGAATACTTTCAGAATGCACTGTATGTGAATGTGAGTGTGTTTGTCTGTCTGGTATGTGTGTGCATCTGACATGATGTGTGTGTGTGCGCGCATGTGTGTGATGTGTCAGATGTGTTTGATTGACAGTAGGCCAACAACAGCTAATCAAGTGGGGTTTAGGAGATGCTGCGTCTGGACTGAGCTGTCCGTCAATAAGGCCTCATTTTCATGTTTTAATGAACATGGTTGGTGTCTGAGGTATAGCTTCTCTCCCATTGGTCTGCCTGACCAGCAGAGCATGAGAAGGTTCAGTTAGCGTGCTTCTGACATTTATTTAAAGTTTGGTTTGTGTGTGTGCATGTATGACTCTGACATACCCTCTAATTATGTGTGTGAGATAGGTGGTTGTCTGCGTCTTCGCGAAATGCAGTGTGTGTGGGGAATGTATGTGTGTGTGTGTGTGTGTGTGTGTGTGTGTGTGTGTGTGTGTCTGTGTGTGTGTGTCTGTGTGTGTGTTCTTTGGTCCGGGTCTTTCAACATGTATAACATAGCCAGGTCACCCGTGATACAAGTCAGTATTCGATGTCCATCCATGTCTGAGGACGTCGGGAGATGAAATTAGCACTGTTACCTTTTAGTAGGTTTTCGTTTTGTCAGGGTGTTGTGGACAGGGATGGCATCTGCTTCTGATTCCAAAGATTGCATGTTCGAATCCAGCAATAGAAAGTTGTTTTTGATATTTTTGTTTTAAGCCTATCCCAAACCTTAACCCTTACCTTAACCATTCAGAGTTATTGCCTAACCTTCCAAATTTGAAGTCAATTTCCTAAACTTAACCCTGACCTAAAAAATGCGGAGTTAATTCCTAACCTTAACCTTAAACACTTAGAAATTTGACGTTTGGAACAACTTCAAAATTGGACATTTGAGAAACATGGATGAACGTCTAATTCTGACGTGAGACTGTGAGAGCTGGTAGGTATAACGAGCAACGTCCCACACCTTCATTTCACCTTGTTGGAAACATGCCGTTGACAGATTCATCCATCTCCCTTTGAGAGTGTGTTAAAAGTGCCGCTGCGCATCAAAACTGCAGACACAGATGCTTATAGACATTCACGGACACACACAAGCACACAAACACGTGCACGAAGGCATGCATGCACACACCCTGACTTGGCGCATACTGTACAGCAGCCACAGACTCATTTATTACCCTAATCACTGCCTTTCTACATGGGCTCTAACAAAGACTAAAATAGTAATTCTGGGGCCATAGAAAGAGAAAGAAGGCTGTAAAAGGAGACATGAAACTAAATAGACTCCCTGCTTCCTTTCCCCATCTCCTCAGACGACGTCTTTACATTTTAATCAATATGAGTTTAGCATCATAGCGCCACTGCTCCGCAGCGCAAACATATGAGGGGGCATAATTAGAGTTAGAGGAGCGACAGGGAACCCAGCACGCACACACACACTATTTACAGCTCCAGTCTAATGGCACCCAGTGGACCTCTATTACAACCTTTATTTACTCTCTCTTTCTCTTTAAGGAGTTATTACCCAGAGCAATGGGGCCCCTGTCACCTCTCACCCCTGAACCCTGGTGTTACACTGTGTACGGTCCTCAGGGAAACACAGGCTAATGGTTCCCACGGGAGGTGTCTCGCATGCTGTGTGGGCCATCGCTCATAAATAATTAATTTGGTGTGTGCTTATATTTGTCCTATTTCACACATGTACAAGTTTGTATAAATACATGTGTGAATTGGGAATGTGTTCTTTGCATATCACAACTCTCCCTGAGACATCCTCGAAGATTGTGGTCACAGCCAGGATCTGCAATTATAAACGGCGACCCTGGACCAATTTGTCCTATGCCTTGCTCAAGAGCACATCGACATTATCGGCTCGGGGCTTCAAACTAGCAACCTTTCAGTTACTGGTGCTAATCGCAAGGCTACCTTCCGGAGTGTGTATGTGTGTGTGTTGGTATAGAGGCTGAGTAATTGAGAATGACCCCCTAGGTCAGAGCTGTGTTCACCTGTCAGTAAGTTAAGCGACCGTATCTATCACCCACATATACTTTCTTACCCTCAAACTCACACATACATTCTCAAACACACACCCTCCCTCAGCTCACGAAAAATACTCCATATACAACGCGCATGGCATGCATATTATCGGGCAGAATGAATGTGAAATGTCAGTTCCGCCAAGGACATACTGTAAAACTGCCTTAAAGAATAATTAGAAAAAAAAAAATTTTCCATGTAAAACTACCTTTGAAACGCTGCCTTGATACAGCCAAGACAGGAGACAATCGGATGATTTATTCAGTTAGAGTAGCTAGGTTTCCAACCAATTGGCAACAGATTTTCATGCAAATATTCAAAAATCTGCATAAAGAAAATATGCAAATTTCCCCACCAGTGGTGTGTTTCCACCAAACTGACTTGAAAGCAGATAAAAATCAGTGCATGATGACGTAATGCACACAAAATGTACTTTTCCGCTTAAGTTAAGTACCGAATAAAATTTGAATGTTCAATGTGTTTCCAACGCATTTTCAACTCTACCGATAGTTAAACAGCAAATGTGCCTACTCTGGTCTTGGCACGTGCACAGTCGGTGTAAAGTACTTACAGTTGAAGTTGGAAGATTACATACACTTAGGTTGGAGTCATTAAAACAGATTTTTTCAACCACTCCACAAATTTCTTGGTAACAAACTATAGTTTTGGCAAGTCGGTTAGGACATCTACTTTGCGCATGACACAAGTAATCTTTCCAACAATTGTTTACAGACAGATTATTTCACTTATAATTCACTGTATCACAATTCCAGTGGGTCAGAAGTTAACATACACTAAGTTGACTATGCCTTTAAACAGGTTGGAAAATTCCAGAAAATTATGTAATGGCTTTAGAAGCTTTTGATAGGCTAATTGACATCATTTGAGTCAATTGGAGATGCACCTATGGATATATTTCAAGGCCTACCTTCAAACTCAGTCAAACTTTGCTTGACATCATGGGAAAATCAAAATAAATCAGCCAAGACCTCAGAAAAGAATTGTAGACCTCCACAAGTATGGTTCATCCTTGGGAGCAATTTCCAAATGCCTGAAGTTACCACGTTCATCTGTACAAACAATAGTACGCAAGTATAAACACCATGGGACCACGCAGCCGTCATACCGCTCAGGAAGGAGATGTGTTCTGTCTCCTAGAGATGAACGTACTTTGGTACGAAAAATGCAAATAAATCCCAGAACAACAGCAAATGCCTTGTGAAGATGCTGGAGGAAACAGGTACAAAAGTATCTATATCCACAGCAAAACGAGTCCCATATCGACATAACCTGAAAGGCCGCTCAGCAAGTAAGAAGCCACTGTTCCAAAACCGCCATAAAACGCCAAACTACAGTTTGCAACTGCACATGGGTACCAAGATCGTACTTTTTGGAGAAATGTCCTCTGGTGAAACAAAAATAGAACTGTTTGGCCGTAATGACCATCGCGATGTTTGGAGGAAAAAGGGGGAGGCTTGCAAGCCGAAGAACACCATCCCAGCCGTGAAGCACGGGGGTGGCAGCATCATGTTGTGGGGGTGCTTTTCTGCAGGAGGGACTGGTGCACTTCACAAAACAGATGGCATCATGAGGGAGGAAAATTATGTGGATATATTCAAGCAACATCTCAGGACATCAGGCAGGAAGCTAAAGCTTGGTTGCAAATGGGTCTTCCAAATGAACAATGACCCAAAGCATGCTTCCAAAGTTGTGGCAAAATGGCTTAAGGGCAACAAAGTCAAGGTATTGGAGTGGCCATCACAGTCCTGAATTCAATCTCATAGAAAATTTGTGGGCAGAACTGAAAAAGTGTGTGCGAGCAAGGAGGCCTACAAACCTGACTCAGTTATACCAGCTTTGTCAGGAGGAATGGGCCAGAATTCCCCCAACTTATTGTGGGAAGCTTGTGGAAGGCTACCGAAACGTTTGACCCAAGTTAAATAATTTAAAGGCAATGCAACCAAATACTAATTCAGTGTATGTAAACTTCTGACCCACTGGGAATGTGATGAAAGAAATAGTTCTCTCAACTATTATTGTGACATTTCACATTCTTAAAATAAAGTGGTGATCCTAACTGACCTAATTTCTACTACGATTACATTTCAGGAATTGTGAAATTGAGTTTAAATGTATTTGGCTAAGGTGTATGTAAACTTCAGACTTCAACTGTAAGTGAAAATACTTTAAAGTACTACTTATATCGTTTTTTTGGGTATCTGTACTTTACTATTAATATTTTGGACAACCTTTACTTCACTACATTACTAAAGAAAAATGTACTTTTTACTCCATACATTTTCCATGATACCCAAAAGTATTCATTACATTTTGAATGCTTAGCAGGACAGGAACATGTTCCAATTCACACACTTTTCAAGAGAACATCATAAGGTATATATACTTTTACTCAAGTATAACAATTGGGTACTTTTTTCACCACTGCACGTGTGCTCTAGCCAACAGCGTGCAGAAACAGTGCGGGTAGATTAGTCTACATGATGAGATTATTATGGATAAGAGCGAGAACATATTTATTTGTCAAATGGCATTCAAGCATCGATCATCATGTCACCAGAATAAGACCCTCAACATTTATTGGAAAGCAGCATTAAGCTCATACTGTGCACTTTCACAACCATGTGAAGTTTATCACAATTTATTTAATCTGTAGCCTAATAAAATTAATGGTTTCCCGAGTCTTACTAGGAGACACACCATGTCATCGCGTGACTCCATGTTTACTTCAATATGATGGTTATTATATTAATATTTGCGCATAAAAGCGTTTCCACCCCCATTTCTCGCATAATACATTTTACAAACACAAAAAGATCCCACCATGTCGAACGAACAAATGATCTGTCGGCATTTATGAATTTTCTTTATACGGTATGAATTTACATGCATAAAAACTGTGGATATAGACATTATTTTTATTTATTTACTCTGATTTATCTATTTCTCCCTCTCTTTCCGGCCTCGCTCTCTGCCAGGTCTAATGTTATCAGGGTCGTAATGAAACGAGAGCAAATGGAATCACTCATGGGCCTTAACGAGACCATCACTCAGAGGAGACTACAGCTGTGTTCGAATACTCATACTAACAGCACTAACTGTACCATTTTTGACATGAATTGAGTATATAGGATACTTATTGGTCATAGTATGGATACAGTTAGTATGCCAAAGATTCCCGGATGTCGTACTAAATTCGATTTCGGGTAAAATATGATACACACAGAGGACACTATTTCAGTACTTTAGGGCCCATAATGCAATTCTTCAGGAAATGGGCATGGCTTCCCATCATTGTGGTGGGTCCCCAGCAGGACAGTTGAGCTAACATAGGCTAATGCGATTAGCTTGAGGTTGTAAGTAACATGAACATTTCCCAGGATGCAAATTCATTGCTTTAACTAATTATGACAAATGTTATGAAAATGTTGAGCAATGTAATAAAGGAATGACTTTTCAAAAAAGTTACCTTACACGTTATGTTGGCTGACAATTTGTTAGCTAAGCTGTCCTTACGAACCACATAGCATATTATTACAGCAGTATGTACCGGTATGTTAGCTAGCTACTTAATGTTAGTTGGCTACTTGCAGTGGGGGAAAAAAGTATTTGATCCCCTGCTGATTTTGTACGTTTGCCCACTGACAAAGAAAGGATCAGTCTATAATTTTAATGGTAGGTTTATTTGAACAGTGAGAGACAGAATAACAACAACAAAAAAATCAAAAATGTTTTAAAATGATTTGCATTTTAATGAGGGAAATAAGTATTTGACCCCTCTGCAAAACATGACTTAGTACTTGGTGGCAAAACCCTTGTTTGCAATCACAGAGGTCAGACGTTTCTTGGAGTTGGCCACCAGGTTTCCACACATCTCAGGAGGGATTTTGTCCCACTCCTCTTTGCAGATCTTCTCCAAGTCATTAAGGTTTCGAGGCTGACGTTTGGCAACTCGAACCTTCAGCTCCCTCCACAGATTTTCTATGGGATTAAGGTCTGGAGACTGGCTAGGCCACTCCAGGACCTTAATGTGCTTCTTCTTGAGACACTCCTTTGTTGCCTTGGCCGTGTGTTTTGGGTCATTGTCATGCTGGAATACCCATCCACGACCCATTTTCAATGCCCTGGCTGAGGGAAGGAGGTTCTCACCCAAGATTTGACAGTACATGGCCCCGTCCATCGTCCCTTTGATGCAGTGAAGTTGTCCCTTAGCAGAAAAACACCCCCAAAGCATAATGTTTCCACCTCCATGTTTGATGGTGGAGATGGTGTTCTTCGGGTCATAGGCAGCATTCCTCCTCCTCCAAACACGGCGAGTTGAGTTGATGTCAAAGAGCTCCATTTTGGTCTCATCTGACCACAACACTTTCACCAGTTGTCCTCTGACTCATTCAGATGTTCATTGGCAAACTTCAGATGGGCATGTACATGTATTCTTGAGCAGGGGGACCTTGCGGGCGCTGCAGGATTTCAGTCCTTCACGGCGTAGTGTGTTACCAATTGTTTTCTTGGTGACTATGGTCCCAGCTGCCTTGAGATCATTGACAAGATCCTCCCGTGTAGTTCTGGGCTGATTCCTCACCGTTCTCATGATCATTGCAACTCCACGAGGTGAGATCTTGCATGGAGCCCCAGGCCGAGGGAGATTGACAGTTCTTTTGTGTTTCTTCCATTTGCAAATAATCGCACCAAATGTTGTCACCTTCTCACCAAGCTGCTTGGCGATGGTCTTGTAGCTCATTCCAGCCTTGTGTAGGTCTACAATCTTGTCTCAGACATCCTTGGAGAGCTCTTTGGTCTTGGCCATGGTGGAGAGTTTGGAATCTGATTGATTGATTGCTTCTGTGGACAGGTGTCTTTTTTACAGGTAACAAGCTGTGGTTAGGAGCACTCCCTTTAAGAGTGTGCTCCTAATCTCAGCTCGTTACCTGTATAAAAGACACCTGGGAGCCAGAAATCTTTCTGATTGAGAGGGGGTCAAAAACGTATTTCCCTCATTAAAATGCAAATCAATTTATAACATGTCTAACATTTATTTTTCTGGATATTTTTGTTGTTATTCTGTCTCTCACTGTTCAAATAAACCTACCATTAAAATTATAGACTGATCCTTTCTTTGTCAGTGGGCAAACCTACAAAATCAGCAGGGGATCAAATACTTTTTCCCCCACTGTATACACCAAACTTACCAGTATATTAACTATAGGCTATCTAACCAATGTTTATTGACTTGATTATTCTCGTCATTCTTAGCTTAGCTAAATGGTATAGTTGTGCGTTCTCATTGGACATTCGTGTGCTTTTGTCAATTCGCTCTGGCTATCTACACCGATTTCAGAGCACTCTCATCTGAGTGCACCAGAGCGCAGAATAATGCATTTACAAGCCTCAACAACCGTTGAGTATGGCCGGTGTGTAGCGAGTGCGTAACTGGCTGCAGGGAAGTCAGGCGCAGGAGAGCAGATTTGGGTAGCAAACGGAGCCCTTTATTACGGCGAACAAACACACAGCACTAAGAAAACTAAACACATACGGGTTGACATAACCCGGCGCAAACCAGTCTGACGTGCACATACACGTAACATAAACAATTCCACACACAGACATGGGGTGAACAGAGGGTAATATACATTCAGTCTGATGAGGAAATGTGAACCAGGTGTGCGGGAAAACAAGACAAAACAAATGGAAAATGAAAGGTGGAGCGGCGATGGCTAGAAGACCGGTGACGTCGACCACCGAACGCCGCCCGGACAAGGAGAGGGACCGACCTCGGCGGAAGTCGCGACACTGTGTCAGTAAACGTCAACAAAAAAGCATAATTAAATTGTTGCTAGCAGCACAGTTACAGTCACCATTGCTCTGGATAACATGAAAACTGCCTAACCAGCTCGGCTAGGGCGAGTAAAATGGTCAGAGTGGTCTCATTTGTGTCTGGAATTAGCTAGCAAACTAGCCAATGTTAGCTTGGGTGCTTGACTGCCGTTGTAAGGTCAGAACGCTTAAATCAACCCTACTCCTCTGCCCAAGCGTCCAGTGTGCGCTCTGAGAGCGAAACGCTCTGAATTTACAAGCAGACAATCTGACAACGCTCTGAGTTCAGGAGCACACTCTGGCACTCCAGATTGAATTTAAGAACATACCCAAAGTCGTAAAATGTCTCATTCGTCATTTGTTATGCTAACTAGCTAAAAGGAGGTTGCATAGCAACAGCATCAACTTCCTGTAGACAGGCGAAGAGCTAGCACGTTCAACTGAAAGAATACCGTTTGTTTACAGTATACTAAAATGAACTAATAGTATATAGTATGTAGTATATACTCATTAAGTATGTAGTATACAATATGTTAGTATGGGTATTCGAACACAGCTTATCTCTGCTTGAGGCTGGCTGCCAACAGTTTTCTAGGGCTGATGGGAAATAGAGTCCTCTAGAGTTACATTTGGAGGCTCTGGTTTTTCCATTTGGCCTTCTAGTACAGCAACAAGTACTACATTTTTGTGTTAGAGTTAGTTAAGAATTTTTTGTGGCACTTTGATATTGACCTGGGGTGGTTAATATCCCTGACAGCAGAGAGACAATTACCCCTGGGTACTGGAACTTGACCATGAGCCATCAAGCTTGAGAGAAATTGGATATAAGTTTTCTTCCTCTTGCTTTTGAGCCACATCCCTCTATGTCCTGCCACATTACCACATTACCACATGAAAGCACAGTGTTGGTGCTTGTCTAATTGGAAGTCAGTGCATGAAAATGATATTGATATTGTAATGTGTGTAAATGCAGTGTGCTTAATGTACTGTATATAGTCTCAGTGCACATGAGAGATGAGCCGTGGACGCCCGGAGAGGCTGAGTGACAAGGACGTCACACACATTAAGACGTAACAACAGAGCACAGAGCGATGATTGACGTGTGTGGGTGGATTAATCATGTCTGTATTCATCTGTGGGAGTATTGGTGCCACAACAGTGGATGAATGAAAATCGTACTCTTGTGTTTACGTCTGTCTAAGAATGTGAAGAAAATGCCAAAATAAAAAAACCTCAGGTTGATTGGATTTGTCCAGATATCTCACTGCTTGGTCATGAATAAACTAGTAATAAGGTATTAACTTAGCGTGTCAGTTATTCTTATCTTTTCAAAGTTCTCAAACCCATGTTTAGCATCTCAGCTACGTTTTTCCTGCTTCACCCAGTAACTATTGGAACCGTGGCCCATTCCGACGTCATTCCCATTCCCTGTGTGTGTCCCATCCCCATTACTGGTCCTCCGGGCCTTGATCCCAGATTCCCCCTAGGAACATTACAGAGGGTTTGGGAGGGGAAGGCCCAGACCGCTGTGGGGTCATTGTGGCCCATCGATTTGCCCTATTAAGCCCATTCAGCATTCACAGCCCAGCGCATTAAAACCCTCTCAAAACAGACACCAGGCGAACGAGACAGGACCAGCCATTGTGCTTTGTTTTGGATTTTTTATTTTTGGATGATGGATAGAGGGAGGGAGATTGGCGGGAGGGAGGATGGAGGGGGAGGGAGGGAGGAGTGGAACTTTGGACAATAACAATAGCATCACAAACACACAGTGTGGGATGGAGGGAGTAGGGAGAAGAAATGAGGGGAGTAAACAGTGAGGAAAGAGTGAAATATGGAATGAGAGAGCGGGAAAAGAAGAGATAGGGATAGAGAGACTCGGAATGGGGGATTGAGGGAGAGGGAGGGAGGGATAAAAACAGAGAGAGATTAGTGGTGATGCCATGCTTTATGGTGTCCCCAGGTGAACACATAGACTATTCTTGAGGGGGAGAAAACCAGTCAATACATCTCAATACGCCTCAGCAGCACAGTTTGACTGTTGGAGACATCGACTGTGACAGAGAAAAATATTTCCCCCAACACCCCTCCTCATTTAAATCCCTTACCCCCTGCCAGCCAATCGCAATTACTTTGGTAAAAGCCTCCAGTGTGTGCCAACCAACATTCCCATCTCACACCTGCAACAACACCCCCCCTCCATCCCCAAACAAATCCCTGCCCCACTGCACCCATCAGACGGGAATAATAACAAGGAGATCATTAATTTGCCCCAAACAAGGCTACGGGTGGAGGGGAGGGGGGCTTTATTGCACGCCGTTGTGTCCGTGGAGTAATTAATTAACGAACTAGGCTAACACCGTTTCTTAATTAGCACCACATGAAAGGAGATGGGGGGGATGTTGTGGCTTTGGCCACGGGTAAGAAATGAGGATAGAGAACCAAGGAGACTAGAAGACCAGTTACCCAATGGTTTACTAGAGCTTCTGGAAGATACGGGGGAGATATGAAGGAGGAACGGGGCTAACGGGCAGAGGCTGCAGCTCAACCAGTTTAACCTCATCAAACCAGATACAGTAGTACCTTATAGTCTCTTATACAGTACCATTGGTAGGCGCCATCCTGCAAGTCAGCATAAATCTATGCTGTACCCTATAGTGCTGCACTGATGCATCTTCAAAGGGAATCCTTGCACCCATGAAGAGATACATGTACATACTGTAGGCCTAACAAGATACAGATTCTTTTGAAGCTCGGTCAGTAACAGATGCCTCAAATTCCCACAATTCTTTAAAGTGAGACTAGGTTGAAAGTGCATTTGTTGGATGAGGTTGAAAAAGCGTTTTATACTATGACTGGAATCCCTGGAATGTTTTTGTTTTAATCTAGAATGCATTCATAGAAAGAAAATATACGTTTTCCTAGGTTTATTAGGTTGATAAAGGTATTAGACTGCATGCTATAACCCATTTATAGATGTCAATGGCTGGCGGGCAGCAGCAGTCATCTGTGCTTTGCTAAAGCCGTGCACTCTGGTTTCCCTTTCACTGTTGTAATCATAACTGTGCCCTCAATGTGTGTCAGAGGTCTACTGGCAGGAGCACGGGGGCATCGCAGTAATGTATTCACATCATTTAATCAGATTCATTGAAAATCTGTGTGTGTGTGTGTGTTGCCTCGCAGTCCTATCGGCACGTACAGAGAGGAAGTAAGGTTTGTTGAGACCATATAAATAGATAGAAAGATGAGCAGTACCGTCTCTCCCCTTGATCTTTATTTAAGGGACCCACATATTATGGAAACGCTGAAAATAGCTACGATTCACTTCCTGAATTCTTTCATCATAAGATACATCAGGATTGAGCTAGGTGTAGTTCCAAGATGAGCCAATAGTAATCCATGTCTGTCTGTCTGTCTGTCTGTCTGTCTGTCTGTCTGTCTGTCTGTCTGTCTGTCTGTCTGTCTGTCTGTCTGTCTGTCTGTCTGTCTGTCTGTCTGTCTGTCTGTCTGTCTGTCTGTCTGTCTGTCTGTCTGTCTGTCTGTCTGTCTGTCTGTCTGTCTGTCTGTCTAACCCCTCAGGGCGACACCCCCACACTGGCCTCAGAGTTGTCGTTCCGTAAACCATTCCTCTCCTCTTTTACTGTCTTCTAACCCGGATCTGTTCCGTCAAACAGAGGCTTGCTGTCACGTTCTGACCAGTAAGGGGTTATCTGTTATTGTAGTTTGGTCAGGACGAGGCAGGTGGGTATTTGTTTTATGTGGTTCGGGGTGTGTGTTTATGTAGAGGGGTGTTTGATTTATGTATTCCGGGGTTTTGGTCTATGTTCTATGTTAGTGTATTTTCTATGTTCTAGTCTAGTCTTTTTAGTTCTATGTTTAGTTTATTGATTTGGCCTTCAATTGGAGGCAACTGTTCCTCGTTGCCTCTGATTGAAGGTCCTATATAGAGGGGTGTGTTTTGTTTGGGTTTTATGGGAGGTTGTTCTTTGTACTGCTGTGTGAGCCTACAAGACTGTTCGTTCGGTTATTGTTTTGTTTATTAGTCGTGTTCACTATAAAAGTTAAGATGAGCACTCAACCCGCTGCGCCTTGGTCCAATTACTATGACGACCGTTACACTTGCAAAGATAGAAAACTGAACCCGCTCAAGTGTGTGCGTGTGTTTTTTTTTTAAAGCTCCTAGTCTTCTTTATTAATTATGTACAGATATACAACTCTCATGCAAGTTTTATCTATATTAAGTCAATTAATAATGGAACGGCATTGTAATTACATAGAACTTATCACAGATCTTTCCATCGCTCCCCTCTCTCGCTCTCTGTCTATCTATGCCTCCATCTCTCATTTACTCTCCATCTCCGTCTGTCCCTATCTCTTTGTCTCTGTGCTTAAGTTGAATCCAATCAGTTCTCTTCACTGTCAGCTTCTATATTTTGTCCTTCTGTGGGCAAGCCATTATTAAACAAAGAAAGGCATTGTACAGCTATATGGTACATTCTTCTACAAGTATTTATTTGTCTGACTGGTCACTTGAAGTGTCTCACTTTCAGGAAAATGACTCAGAACGGCCACATCCCCAGAGTGTGAGGGAATTTTTATTGTCGTGTCATGGCCGCCAAGTTGGACTACGAGAAAATATGGCATGAGGCAGCCAGCCAGCTAGCCAACCAACCAGCCAGCCAGACAGCATACAAGTACCGACTCACGCTGTCTTTCTCCATGCACGTAGCTATCTATAAAACAGTGGCAGCGGTGGTTATGTTAGCACTCTTCTCCGGTAGTCTCTTTGAAGTAAACCACCGGTTAATCATTGGCATGAAACAAACATCATCAACAACAACACCATTATCTCTGGTCTGTTCTTTTGTGAGACGCAGTGCAAAACATGCTCCCCCTGGATCCTTTTTCATAATACAACAGAAACGTACAAGGAAGTGGAGGGCTTTGATGGATAGCAGCACCAATCAGTAGTCTCTGATTAAACCCAAATGCAAATTTGACAGTGCAAGGTGTTTGTTGACTTTGTTCATTTGAAAATTATGTTCACAAAGCTCTTCTCTCTCTGTCTCTCTCTGTCTCTGTCTCTGCCCCCCCTCTCTCTCTCTCTCTCTCTTTCTCTCTGTCTCTCTCGCTCTCTCTCTTTCTGAACTCTTATTTCATCAAGTAGAAACAGCACCCAGAGGGAGATGTGCTTTGTTGATGCTCCGTACAAACAGTAGTTATTAACTGATCGGTGGGGGTTAGTTCCTGTTTTGAGCGACTCAGTGAGGGTTGTCATATGGAAGTGGTGTGGCAGAGGGTGACAGAGAGACGGGGTTGATGGGTACTGTGGGAGGAGAGGGGGCAGGCCCTCACCCAGCAGGCTCAGGCGAACGCTTCTTAAAATAGCTCTGTGTACTGACAGGACAATGATGGGTGTGTGTGTGTGTGTGTGTGCGTGTGTGTGCGTGTGTGTGCGTGTGTGTGCGTGTGTGTGTGTGTGTGTGTGTGTGTGTGCGTGCGTGCGTGCGTGCGTGTGTGTGTGTGTTTTTGGTCTGTGTGTGCCTGTGAAATCTTAATAACAGCAGCTCTACCAGACCTACCCAATCATTAGCAATCTCCACAGTCACAAGGTCTTGCAAAATAACAACAGCAGAAAGAAAGAAAGAAGAGAAAGAAAGAAAGAAAGAAAGAAAGAAAGAAAGAAAGGAAGAGAAAGAAAGAAAGAAAGAAAGAAAGAAAGAAAGAAAGAAAGAAAGAAAGAGGGGGAGGGAGAGAGAGAGAGAGAGAGAGAGAGAGAGAGAGGAAGACTTGAGAAAAATTGATGGCCTAAAATGCACAATGATTGATACAGAAAAGCTGAGACAGAAAGAGAGGGCAATCATTTTCAGACACACTGTCCAGGCGATCAAAATGTGCGCACACACACCGGCACGTACACACACACCTGTCTTCTTCTCCTATCTCTCACACCTTAGCAGGAAGGCGTCTGGGTCGATATACAAAACTCCTCTGCCTATGTGTGAGCTGCTGCAGTGCATATTGAGCACTCTTTGATAGATTTTCTCACCTGTGTTACACAGAGAGAGAAGAGGAAGGGAGGAGCGAGAGGGAGGACAAGGGGAAAAGAGGAGACGGAATAGAGGAGACAGAGAGAACGGGGGGAAGAGAAACATGAGTACTAGAAGGACAGAAAGAGACAGAAGAGGATATAGAAAGCTGAGGGCAGAAAGAGAGAAATGGAGGGGGGTAAAGTTGTGTAACCCTAAACATGCTCAGTTAATTCTAGGCCAAACGGATGACGGCCAAGCCAAACCTGGACCCTTTCCCAGAATGCTTTTGCCAGTGATAAAATCATGATTGGGTATAGGCTAGCGTAAAACTATCTTGTTATGTATTCCAACGCAACTGACTAATTGACTGAGACTACTTTTGTGTGCCTGGGAGTGAATTGTCATTGTGTATCATTTGTTTTTCCCTGTTTGTATTGACACTTCACCCAGAGCTGGTGCTCCATGAGAGAAAGTAGCAACTCATATTGCTTTTGAATCATGGCTATACACATTATGATTCATCACTGATAAGTTAAAGTTGTGCAAAGATCTGAGTACTTTGTTGCAGAATGCAGGAATTGTAACTGTTAGCGTTAGTATTACATCATAGTGGTGTACAGGTCAGCTGTTTGTTTACCCGCATCCGCAATTGCTATTAACCCATCTGTAAGGGCCTGAATATATATGTTAATGTGAAAATCGGAAGCCCACACCCGACCCTAACTCGCAAAATAGAAAACGTGCTATAGGCTATGTTCAAAGAGGTGGAACGGGTGCAGGATTTATTTTTCGCCTGATTTTGATATGTTTTACTTACAATTTCCAACATTTTGGCAGGCTATTTCTTAGTCAACTTGTCTATAATTGGATACATGCAGCTTATCTTCTGTCATTTTATGCTGCCCTAGAAGAATAAATAAACCCTTGCTCACCAGAATAATGCCAACAATCGATAGAATGAACGCTTCAATCCAGTTGACATCGGTAAAGTTCTCTCTGTCGTCTTCTTTCACGGAGCAAAGACGTTTAGGGAGAAAACGCAATAACTAACATTTCCAAATGACATCAGTTTAACCGGTTGTAAGGAAATAGAAAGCTGTGGTTGAAGTATGATAAAGTTAGCACCTCTACAGATGGTATCTAACTGAGCATTCGGATTCTCTCTCAAGATGCTGAAAGAAGGAAATCAGATTTCTCTACTCTTGTTCCAGAGTCATTTTACTGCAAGAAACGCTTACTTCTGCAGGAGTTCATATTAAGGCTATGTGAGAGGTTATAGACCTACAGTCAGTGTCCAGATTTCAGTTTCCATTTAACCCATCTGAACAATAGGCTACAGTTCCCTTGATGTACCATAGGCCTATTTGAAGTCCCCGTCTTGTGACTGTCGAATTTGTATTGTACCTCACAATCATCACACATATCTTAACTTATTTTCCAAACGTTGCTTTTCTCTTTATTTTCAACTCTCCTTTTGCAGCTTTTCTCTTATTGAATTAAACAACATTGTCCTTTTTGCCTTCCCTGTAGCTCAGTTGGTAGAGCATGGTGTTTGCAACGCCAGGGTTGTGGGTTCGATTCCCACGGGAGGCCAGCACAGAAGTTATTTTTTATAATTATGAAATGAAATGTATGCATTCACTACTGTAAGTCGCTCTGGATAAGAGCGTCTGCTAAATGACTAAAATGTAAATGTAAATGCCTCCGTGGATTGACATGAACTTTTTCTGTCTGTTCCCAAAAGCATTTGGTGACTGGTGTATAGGATATTTGGCACGCGTAAAGTTAGTTCCTGAAGCATAAGCTTTTGCACTAATGCCAGATAGGCTAAAATAATGAAAGAAAAACCTCAATGTAGCCTATAGATATAAATAGCACAAGAATAAAACATTTATGTATTTAATAAGGTATTTTTTTTCTCTTTACTCAACCTTTTCTCTTTATTCAACATATTTAATGATCCTAAACCCGTCTGCCCTGCCAATATAACCGCGTGGACTGCGGGTTATGAGTCAACCTGCGCATCACTATTACATCAGTATTTGCTTGTGATTAGAGAGAAAGACCTTGACTTTCATCAGTTAAATGTGTTTATTTTGGCAGCACTTAAAATTACTCTCTTTTACAAAGACTTACAAAGCCCTCACCATTCATTTTTGGAGAGGAGAAATGGAGGTTGGGCTCTCTATTAAGCCCATTTAGAAGCCTATAACCTTCCTATATAAATCAATAATGATAGCATTGTAGCTAGCTACTGTATCAGGTTAACACTGTGCACTTCCTTAGCATCATCGTTAGCTCTCACAGCTCGGCAGGTAGCCTAGAGGTTAAGAGAGTTGGGCCAGTAACAGAAAGGTGTCTGATTCTAATCCCTGAGCCGACTACGTGTGCCATTGAGCAAGGCACTTAACCGTAATTGCTCCTGTAAGTCGATCTGGATAAGAGTGTCTGCTAAATGACTAAATGTCAAATGTACTGTCCTTTATATCTCTGAATGTACCTCAGCGCTAAGTCGCTAACACTTGGCTACAGTCCTGTTTAAGGGATTCGTAACGACAAACTCTAGCCATCCATTTTGACTTGTCGGTGCGCTCATGTGGAAGATAAAATGTCTGGGCTGCACATTAGTCTCCAGACACTCTGGGATTGTTTTATTTCCCTTCTCAGAGATGTGTAATCACTGGCTTCTGTGGCTTTGTCTCTGTTAACCTGGTCTTCCCTTGGCCTTGGAAACAGATGAGATTGTCTGTCTTTCTTCTATCTGATATTTGTAAGAGAGAAGGGACTCAAAGTTAGGGTTGGTTGTGAGATCACAAAGGGCTATTAGTATGTGTGGGAGTGGAGTGGGTGAGTGTTTGTGTGTGTCTGTGTGTGTGTGTATGTGCGTGCGTGCGTGCGTGAATTTGTGTGTAACTGTCACTATGGTAGGCAAGATGTTTGTTGGTTAGATATAACCTTCAAGTGTTGTTCAGCCAATTGGAACAGTTTTGACGTGAGGCTGCTGGCATGTTTTTCTTAAAGTGGCTTGCTGTTAAGACTGGAGATAATGCTGCTTTTGTGGAACAGGTTTGAATGCACGCACGCATGCACGCACACACACGCGCACACACACACACACACACACACGCACGCACGCACGCACGTGCGCACACACACACACACACACACACACATTCATTGACACAGATGGCAGCACACAAAGTCTCTCTCTCACACACACACACACACACACACACACACACACACACACACACACACACACACCACACACACACACACACACACACACACACACACACACACACACACTGCTGTGTTCCAGGTCCTGAATAAGCCCTAAGGAGATGTGGTCAGTGTGGGTAAATAAGTGATTGTTGTAGCATCGAGCAGGAAATTAGTGTGTGGATTTCCTAATTGCTATGCTAATGTTGGTTGACCAAGTGTACCGCAGAATTTTTAGATTAGGGACTTTAACCTGGTTTAACCAGACCTTTTTAACTATGCATGACACACACACACACACACACACACACACACACACACACACACACACACACACACACACACACACACACCACACACACACACACACACACACACACACACACACACACACACACACCTTGCTGAAAGTCTGAGAACAGTTCCTACTAATTAGAAGAGAGAGAGAAAGGGATTCGCTCAACCAATCACAATGGCCACAGCTCAGTTCGACACTTGTGAATTAATCATCATTAACATTTAAGAAAACAAACCAGTAATCAGACCAATACACCCTGAACTCACCATGTCCAAGACCATATCCAGGCACAACTGAATTTTCTCCTTAGTAATGAACTCAGTACATTCCGATACTCTGTCTACTCCACAATCCCATCACTAAATTAGATCTGTGGATTAAATTAGTCCAATTTGGATTTAATAGGTCCACTTAGGCTCCCTGTCAATACTGTAGGCACCTGTAATTTGAGTCAGGGCCATTTGTAATAGATTACACTCCAGCCTGCTGAAGTCATCTGACACACATATCTCTGGGTTTAGTGTGTGCGTGTGTGTGTGTTCATGCCTCTTTTGTTTATTAGCTATTCATGTGGATTTAAATCCATACTGTACCTCCTGCAGGGTTGGGTATGTTACTTTGGAAATGTAATCTGTTACAGTTTATAGTTTCCTGTCCAACATTTTTGTCAGTAACTTAATTTTGGATTACCCAAACTCTGATTTGTAGAATGGCGTCGGAGAGGATGGCTGATGTTTTACATGTCCCTAACCAACTGTGTTATTTTGTTCGCTTTTTTGTGTTGTGTGTAACTTATTTCTTTAACTTATTTTGTACATAATGTTGCTACTACCGTCTCTTATGACCAAAAATAACTTCTGGACATCAGAACAGCGATTACTCACCACAAACTGGAAGAAGCTTTTTCCTTTAATGAGTCCGACGAGTCCGACGTGAAGGATATACTGCTTTCCTGGGAACAGGCCCAAATCCCCGTCAGTTGCATGAAGAGAAGAAGGAGAAAAAGGGGGCAGAGGTCGGGCTGCCTTATGAGAATTTGTAGGTAAGCAAGTAAACCCCCACTGCCATACGTTCTATTGGCAAATGTGCAATCATTGGAAAATAAAATTGATTACCTACGAGCAAGATTAAACTACCAAAGAGACATTCAAAACTGTAATATCTTATGTTTCACCGAGTCGTGGCTGAACGACGACATGAATAACATACAGCTGGTGGGTTATACACTGTATCGGCAGGATAGAACAGCAGCCTCTGGTAAGACAAGGGGTTGGCGGTCTATGTATACAGCTGGTGCACAATATCTCGAAGTCTCGAGATTTTGCTCGCCTGAGGTAGAGTATCTCATGATAAACTATAGACCACACTATCTACCTAGAGAGTTTTCATCTGTATTTTTTTTGTAGCTGTCTACATACCACCACAGACCGATGCTGGCACTAAGACCACAGTCAATGAGCTGTATACCGCCATAAGCAAACAGGAAAAAACTCATCCAGGCTGTGGCAGGGCTCGCAAACTATTACAGACTACAAAGGGAAGCACAGCCGAGAGCTGCCCAGTGACACGAGCCTACCTGACGAGCTAAATTACTTCTATGCTTGCTTCGAGACAAGTAACTCTGAAACATGCATGAGAGCATCAGCTGTTCCGGACGACTGTGTGATCACGTTCTCCGTAACTGACGTGAGTAAGACCTTTGAACAAGGCTGCAAGGCCAGACGAATTACCAGGAAATGTACCCCGAGCATGCGCTGACCAACTAGCAAGTGTCTTCACTGACATTTTCAATGTCAGAGTCTGAGTCTGTAATACCAACATGTTTCAAGCAGACCACCATAGTCCCTGTGCCCAAGAACACTAAGGTAACCTGCCTAAATGACTACGACCCATAGCACTCATGTCTGTAGCCATGAAGTGCTTTGAAAGGCTGGTCATGGCTCACATCAACATCATTATCCCAGTCCCCTCCTGTACTCCCTGTTCACTCATGACTGCATGGCCAGGCATGACTCCAACACCATCATTAAGTTTGCCGATGACACAACAGTGGTAGGCCTGATCACCGACAATGATGAGACAGCCTATAGGGAGGAGGCCAGAGACCTGGCCGTGTGGTGCCAGGACAACAACCTCTCCCTCACCGTGATCAAGACAAAGGAGATGATTGTGCACTACAGGAAAAGGAGGCCCGAGCACGCCCCCATTCTCATCAACGGGGCTGTAGTGGAGCAGGTTGAGAGCTTCAAGTTCCTTAGTGTCTACATCACCAACAAACTGACATGATCCAAGCACACTAAGTCAGTCGTGAAGAGGGGCATGACAAAACCTATTCCCCCTCAGGAGGCTGAAAAGATTTGGCGTGGGTCCTCAGATCCTCAAAAGGTTCTACGGCTGCACCATCGAGAGCATCCTGACTGGTTGCATCACTGCCTGGTATGGCAATTGCTCGGCCTCCAACCGCAAGGCGCTACAGAGGGTAGTGAGTAAGTCCCAGTACATCACTGGGGCCAAGCTTCCTGCCATCCAGGACCTCTATACCAGGCGGTGTCAGAGGAAGGCCCTAAAAATTGTCAAAGACTCCAGCCTCCAGTTATAGACTGTTCTCTCTGCTACCGCACGGCAAGCGGTACTGGAGCACCAAGTCTAGGTCCGAGAGGCTTCTAAACAGCTTCTACCCCCAAGCCATAAGACTCCTGAAGTCTAATCAAATGACTACCCAGACTATTTGCATTGCCCCCCCCTATTTTACACTGCTGCTACTCTCTGTTATTATCTATGCATAATCACTTTAACTCTACCTACATGTACATATTACCTCAATTACCTCGACTAACCGGTGCCCCCGCACACTGACTCTTGATTTTTGCTTACTTTCTGTTACTTTTGGATTACTTTCCCCTTAAGAGTCATCAGAAGAAGACAAAAAGAAACCATCAAACGTGCTTTGTGTCATCATAGTGATCTCTGACTTGTGGTCAAACTCTCTCAGGTGGACCAAAACTGAATGTCATTGAAGAAACAAAAAGGTGTCATAATATATTTTTTCACAAACGTCCTTTATTTTTTTATGATTTCATTTTTATTTTATTTATTTCATTTTTTACTCCAGATAGAAACATATACGAATAACAACTTACAGATGCACACAAACGTGGCAGGGGGCGTGGCAGGGGGGTGTGCTAATGGGCGAGGTCGGCCCGTCGGTGCGGCTGAATTTCTCTACACCGCCAATTATGGCGGTTGTAAGGGAACCCGACTAAAGTCTGGAAAACTGTCAAAACTCTAAAGGGTTGCACTTGCTCCTCTCTGACCCAACAAATCAATTCAGACTCAGGGCTCATTACGGAAAAAAATGCCATCATGCATTTAATCGTCATTTTATTTCAGCGGGCTATCTTTTTGAAAGAGCGTCTAACCCTTCTATCTCTAAGAGTGGGCTAAATCAATCTGGGTTTAGGGCACAGCACTATCACAGCAACCACCTAAATTGTTACCTATATTGTCAATGCTTTACACGTAAAAATGTATTGTGCTGTCTTGTTTGTGGTTTAAAAAATTAAATAATTTGATACTGTTGATCATGCTTTTTATTGAACAAGTTGTCCTGGATTGGCCTGGGCTCTAAACCCTGCTCTAGGTTTCATTATTATCTTAGTGACAGAACTCAGGCCATCGTGATTGATAGGGTTTCATGAAGTATATAAAGGGAGAATTTCTTGAGGTATATGAAGGTGTTCCGCAGGGGTCGATACTAGGACCTATTCTTTTCACTATTTATATAAAAAGCAATTGGTTAAAAATAGTACATGTCATTTATATGCCGATGATACTATTATGTAAGCAATTGCCTCGACTGCTGAACTGGCTGTGACAAGGCTGCAGTCCGATTTTGCAGTTGTGCAGGAGTCATTACTGATTTAAAACTTGTGCTTAATATTGGCAAAACTAATGCATGTTGTTTTCAAGTTCTCATAAGATTGTCTCAGATGGACATCTTCACTCATCTGATGGTTCTATAATCCCTGCATACAAATACCTTGGTATTTGGATTGACAATGATTTAGTGTTAAAAAAACATACGAATACTCTTCTTTAAGAAACTTAGATTTAAAGTGGGCTTTTTTTTTTACAGAAACAGATCTCTCTCTAGTCAGCAGGAAGCAGATTGTGCAGTCAACCTTTCTACCTGTTCTTGATTATGGAGATACTATTTATCAAAGTGCAGCTGCCTCTACTCTTAAACCCGTGGATTCCGTTTTTCATAGCGCCCTTCGTTTTATCACCGTAGACAGTATTTTTACTCATGACTGTATTCTTTACCAAAAGGTGGTCTGGACCTCTTTGAATTCACGTAGATCACATCATTATGCTCTTTTTGTTTACAAAGCCCTGCTCCACATGCTTCTGACTTACCTAACTTCCACTGTTAAGATTTAAAATGACAAGTTATCTAACCTGTTCACAGAGTTGGTTAACTACGTATACTAGTTTGGTGTCTACAGAGTTAGTAAGCCTTTAGTTTTCTTGCTTTACATGTTTGGCATGATCTCCAAAATACATTTAGAATAGATGTGTTAGTGTCCCTAGGGCAGTTCAGGCAGCGGACAGAGGATTTTTATAGTGAAGAATGTGTTTGTTTTAGTTGACTGTGCATATTGTGTATATTTATGTTCGTCTGTGCAATATGTTTTGTGTCATATTTTATTTTTGATGTATTTTAGGAAATTGTAAATGCAGGGCTTCCTCATAAAAGGTGACTCCCTGATTAAATAAATATAGGGTATATTTTCGAGTGTATATGCTATATATAGATAGAGAGATTTTTTTTGTTTTATTCAGAAAAAAAATAATCCCTCGAATAAAACATTTGATATACACTATCGTTCAAATGTATGGGGCCACTTAAACATTTCCCTGCTAGCTGATAACCTCAGCTATCTACGTTGTACCTCTCTGGAACAATGAGTAATTGCACGCAGGCCTGTGCTCAGTGGAAATATGAACAAATTCCCCTAGAAGCTGATCATCTTATGTCAGTTTTGTGTTTTCACTCTTATTGTTATGGTCAGGATTTTGAAAGAGATAAGCTGATCCTAGATCAGTGCATACAGGGACCTCCATCTGTTCCTGTTGCAAACCAATGCCATTATCCAGGAAATGTTCATTAGCAAACCTCCAAAATCCCCAAATGGCCACCAATTCTACACCAACCACAAGCTTGATTAATGACATTAGAATCATATTTTCGATTAGAACATAACCCTTGGTTTGGACGCTAGCCCATATCCCTTTAGATTCACTTTCTGTTACATCTGCCAAGTGTTTTAAAGGCGGAACAGACTCAAAACTTCTCCTTTAACCAACTTTGACAGATGAGGGAGGCAATTTGTAGAGACCTTTCATGTCTCCAGTGCCCACATTACCACTAAGCTTCTCAAACACAAGTTTCTCTTCGCAGTGGGAGATAGATAGTTCATACAGGGTGATGCCCACTGCTGCTCACTTTATTTGAAACTGACCTTCAGACACACAGTTTCTGTTACATAATGGAAAGGAATGGAGAGAAATCTGAAATTAATAATACCGAGGAATTATATCCCTGCCAGTTTGAATGTCGGTTGGCACAAGTTGGCAAACCTCTTCACTCTTTTTCACAGCTTACTGTCTCTCGTGATGCTAGATACTGTTGCACAAGAGTTGAACTTTCAACTGAGTTTGCAGAACACTGCCATGGCTATCTATTCTTTTATTGTCTGTCTTTAAATGCTTTTAATTTAATAATGGGGATCTACAAGTGGTTCCTGTATGAATCAGTTGCGGTGGCCATATAATACTAAAAATAACACTTTTTTTTTTTTACCTAACAGGACATCTCGACCCTTGACATCATTATTTAGTAGACATTTAAAGAAGCCCTCTGGGTCAATGGAAAGTGAGTACTTACCCAGTAGCTGTGATGGGTTGGTTTTCAAGTGATGAATGCTTAGTGTCCTCGATCTGAACTAGGACTAAACAACGCACTCACACACGCACGCATTCACACTCGAGGCACTCTATATTCTGTTGAAACCCATCAGGTGCTGCCGACTCCTCTCTTTTCCTGTTCTCTTCACCACTGATGTTCGGAGTGGTTGAGCTGTGTGCGTGTGCGTTTGTGTGTGTGTCTTGTGTACGTTCTCAGCTGATTGTCTTTGCCAGAGTCAGGCCGCTGTCTGCTCTGTTCGCTCTCAAACGATGTGAATTGGCCCTGCTTATGATAGCATGAGTTCAACCAACCTGGCTCTCTCTCTCTGTTGTGTGGCTGACAGGAACAGAGTGAAATACAGGAGAACAGGAGACACAGTAACCTTTAATCCCTAACGGGATTAATTGACACATAAACAAACATTGCAATAATTCACTGTGATAATTCAGTGATAATATTTATTCCGGTGTTCTCTGCAGTGTATGTACATTGTCTGTGGTTGGGATATGTGTGCGTCTGTGTATGTGTTGCCTTGTCTATGTGCTGCAGAGACAGTAGCCACAGTGTGCTGTGAATAGCCGCCAGCCCAGTATCCTCCATCCTCTCTCCTCCCCTTCCATGCCCGGTGATTGTATCTGTGGTGATAACAGAAGCTGCTTGTTGTCAGGGTGAATGGAGGGGGCTTGTGGGCACAGCTGTGGCAGGGCTCCGTTGGCAGAGGGGCACAGCCTGTGCCAGCCTGTCTGTCTGTCTGCATCTGGGAGAGACTGGGCACACACAGGCTGACGTTGGACTAGGGAGGGCACAGGGCCACTGGTTTTGTTATTTTTAGAGTTGATACTTCCCCCCGGTATCTTTTAGCTCTTTCTGGAAAACAGCAGAGACTCTTTCTGGAAACTCTTTCTGGAAAACCCAAACTGATGGGTTCATGACTAGTGTATCGTTTTAGTATTGTTTTTGGGCCATGTCATGCAACCAGGTCAATAGTTGGTTTTGCCCAAAGTTTAGGGAGAGAGAGTTTGGCGCACCTTCAACATAGAAGAGTTCAGCTTTGTACCATTTGAGATTGGGAAATGTATCAAGCAGGGTCTCCCCCCCATCTCTCTCTTTCTTTATCAGCCTCTCTTCCCCTCTCCTTCATACCTTCCCTCTTTTTTGTTCTCCCTTCCATTCTGAGCTTCTGCCTGTGTCTCTTCTATGTGAGAACAAAGCACAGATCTTGATAAACAATACATCTCGATTAGGGCTTGCCCAACCCTTCCTTTTTCTTTCCCACTCAGTCTGTCTGCCACCACAACCTCAGCCTAGGCCCTGTTTATGGATGAGCCTACACGCCAGGGACGAGCACTGCCGGACAGACCCAGGAAAAACCCCTCCGCCATCTGCACCGGCTGACATTTCCAATTTTCCAATCTTCCACCTTACTATCCTGGCGTTGCAAGCGTCATGCTCTACCAACTGAGCAACAAGACTGTACTGTAGGCTGTTCATACAGGTTCATTCAGGGCACAAGCACACTATCTGATCTGTTTACAAAGTCTCTGACAGACCAAATCATAATCTGTTCACCGTTCAGTGGCATAGCACAGAGGTGGGCACAGAAGTGGGCTAAGAGACGGGCAGAGTCCGTTCTCTCTGTAGTGGACGAGTAGTGCCCACTTGCCAACTTAAAAGGAACATAGCTGTGGTGATTTCCAGCACACCTTAGACAGGTTTCCTAGCCAACATAAACCTGGACTCTTTATTTCTGTCCTGGATGTCATGCATTTTAACAAGTTTGCTTTTGACATCAATTTCTTTGGCTCTGCTTTTAACGTTTACAAGATGTCTCATTGCGTTAGTTTATTGGTGCACGGTCTAGCTAGGTTTACGGGTTTGGGTGAGGAACAAGACTTGAGGTATTTTTCTGTTTTTCACTCCTGCGGCTGAAGCGGCATGGGCTTTTAACCCTATCAGTCTCAAGACCCCAGCCCTTATATTTAGCCTCACAATGAAGTGTTTTACGATTTTCGTTTAAGGACAAATAGGGCAAGAGGTAGAACACAAAACAATTTGACATAAACAGTTACATTCATGAGTTTTATTGACAAATGCCAAAGCAAAAAACCTTATATGAATGGTGTAAGTACAGAGATTGTTTGCATACTGGGAAATGAATATCCAACTAGCCAGTGACAACTGTGTGGAGTTTGGAGTTTGTGACAGCAACTATGTGAGCTTATTACAGTATTATAGACACTATGTCTGGGATTTACTATGATCTTCTATGTAGAAGACCCCTTACCGTCGAATGACACTTGTGTGGATTGTGAGCATTATAGAGCTAAACATTTTACATGTGCGTGTTCATGAGTCTCAGCTTTTCATAGAGACAGTAGCTGTTTTTTTTGTGTGTATTTTTTAGTTTTTTACCCCTTTTTCTCCCCAATGTCATGATATCCAATTGGTAGTTACAGTCTTGTCCCATCGCTGCAACTCCCGTACTGACTCAGGAGAGGCGAAGGTCGAGAGCCGTGCTTCCCCCGAAACACGACCCCGTCAAGCTGCACTGCTTCTTGACACAATGCTTGCTTACCCCAGAAGCCAGCCGCACCAATGTGTCAGAGGAAACACCGTACACCTGGCAACCGTGTCAGCGTGTATTGCGCCCAGCCCGCCACAGGAGTCGCTAGAGCGCGATGGGACAAGGACAAAACCGGCCAGCCAAACTCTCCCCTAACCCGGATGATGCAGGGGCAATTGTGCACCGCCTAATGGGTCTCTCAGTCGCGGCCGGCTGCAACACAGCCAGGGATTGAACCAGGACCTGTAGTGACACAGCTAGCACTGCGATGCAGTGCCTTAGACTACTGCGCCACTCGGGAGGCCTGAGACAGTAGCTTTTAATAGTTTGTAGCGCAAACCATTCGGACTCACCAGATGTTTTTGTATAAAAGACCTGGCCCTGGGCCCCTTCGGGATCCGTCCTTGTCTCATAAACACCACTTTAGCTCAGCCCCCGTTAATCACACCGACTAATGGTTGGTGTCTACGGATGCAGAAGATGAATCCAATCGTGCAACCCAGAAGTCTGTAGCTCAAACACACTATGTTTAAAAGATACGTCGGGACTCATTGGTATAATTCTAAAACTTTTTGTGACCTCATCTCGAGTTGGGCTGATCTTAACAGTAGAAAAGTTTTGCGTCATGTGGACACAAATCTAATTTAAATGTTTAATTACTCTGCCATTTTTTAAGTCATGCTTCCCCCCCCACGTCCTTGATTATTCCTTAATGAGTCTATATAATACACTGTCATTGTTAGAATCTTAGAATTGTTAGAATCTTAGAATCAAACATAATTTGTTTTAAGAGGACGTGATTTTTTTTCTTCCTGCCCCTCATTCACCAGCAGTCATTCACTGAAAGTCACGCATATAATAATATAGTTAGCCTAAAGACAAGATTACATTGACAATAGTCTGATGGGTGACAATATTATCAATTGTTAAATTGTATATGAAGAATCTGATGAACATCAGCTTGGTATTGATACAGAGACAATGACACAGAGTGCCAAAAAGTGACTTTTTCAATTCCTCCTATGAGTCACAAGAACAGATTCTGCAGTTTCCAAATCACCTATCCCTGCCAAACAACTCTTTAAAATGACCTCTTGAGCTCTATTTCAAAATATAGCTTTTTGGCGATTCCATGCCATTCGGGTCTTTTTAAATGCATTTTCTTAGTTTCATAATGTTTCGTAAATGCCCACACCAGTAGAAATATATTTTTTCTAGCTGAAAGACAATGGCCAGAGCTTACCCATGATGTTGCACATCAATGTAAGTAAATAAGTCCACGTTTTAGACAAAGTATTATATATTTGGTTTTGAAGTGCCAAATCTGAATGTGTGACTTAAGATGTTTCCATCAGTCTTACATGTTTTTTCCTATGAGATGACAAGCAAATAATTTTCAGCATACAAGCAAATTATTTTCAGCAAACTTTTCCGTTTGAAATTTTTTTACATTTTTTGAAACAAGAAACAATTTTTTATTTTTTTTTTCACTTCACAATTTCGACTATGTTATGTATGTCCATTACATGAAATCCAAATAAAAATCAATTTAAATGACAGATTGTAATGCAACAAAATAGGAAAAATGCCAAGGGGATGAATACTTTTGCAAGGCACTGTAAACAACTATTGATTTAGAACCATGGAAAGTTACTGTAAGTTGCAAAGAAAAAAGGAGCTGCCTCCTCTATTCCAAATACATTTCAACTTCAAAATTTCAACATCATCAAATCAGCTATGCTTGGTCTACTACAGTGACATCTAAAAGACACCAAATACGATTTAGTCCAATCAACGCAAGCTAAATATGATGTGGCTGTCCATGGTTCAGGTTTGTGTGTGTGTGTGTGTGTGTGTGTGTGTGTGTGTGTGTGTGTGTGTGTGTGTGTGTGTGTGTGTGTGTGTGTGTGTGTGTGTGTGTGTGTGCGTTTGTGCAAGAAGAAAAACATGTTGACTCACCCTACTTGTAGAGAAATGCTGACGAAACAGCCTATGAATCTGTCATACAGTACAAACTTTTATTTTTTGTTGTCCTAGGCTACCTGACTAAAATGCTTGCTCGGTAGCCTTACTTCCTTTCATGGGCAACGTTAGCTAGTTGACATTAGCCTTCTACATTTAGCTACATATTGAAGTTCCATCCACTCAGTCCAGGGGCACAATGTATGAATTTATAGTTGGATCAGAGTCACCATTATAATCATTGGCCAGTACGGAGAATTAAGTAAAACCACAAGTCCAAATCATTATCTCCATCCATGGCTAATTTAGGAAAGGGCCAATTTTAGCTAGCTAGCCACTGGAGGACAACAACACAACAAGATACAACAATTCCAGTTGTTTCTGTCAATTACGTATTTCTCTCGATGAGATGTGATATATATCTATATATATATTTTTTAACCTTTATTTAACTAGGAAAGTCAGTTAAGAACAAATTCTTATTTACAATGACAGCCTACCATGGAACAGTTGGTTAACTGCCTTGTTCAGGGGCAGAACAACAGATTTTTACCTTCAATGCTCTGGAATTCGATCCCAGCAACCTTTCAGTTACTGGCCCAACACTCTAACCACTAGGCTACCTACCGCGAAGCAAAATCCAAACTGGCTTCTCTTGACACTTTGTTTTGGTGCTTCAGGACCATTTACAGTTGAGCTCCCTCAGTTTAGCGCAACGCTGATTGGCTATTATTTAATACTTTTTTTTATCAAAGGAGGCCAAATGCTCACTGGGTTCCCTTGCATTCAATGTTATGGGTGGCAACAATATCATACTCTTTCTGATCAGACAGCATCAGATAGATGGCCTTCACATACAGAGACAGAGGGGTGCTGTTTTGCTCGCTTGGATTTTTTCTCCGATGAGATACATTCACTCTTGCAAATTGAAAGAAAATTCTGAAAACATAGCGAGAGGAAAGGTAAATTATTTTACATTTTTAGGGGAAGCCTGGCTTCCCTTGGCATCCATGAAATCTCGCCACTGTTGATGTATAGCGCCACAATTTAGATAATGCATTGATACATAGCTAGCTAGCTCACTGAAATGGTAACAGAGAGAACAAAGAATATAGCTATTTGATCATGTCTAAATATTACTGACATCTGGAATCCGACACGATTTCAGGTCAATTATCAAACGTCAAGAGTCAAACAACTGTCAACCTTCAACACGTAAACGGCTCACATATGTGTGGTTTAGCTGAGACTCTTGACAGGTAGGCTGGTAGTCTTTTTCTGAAATAATTATTTTCACTTGACTTACATTGTAGTGCGCCTGTCTTAATTGAAATGGTGCTCACATAACTTTCATTAGCTGGCTAAGGTTAACATGCTAGCTAGTTACACTGAGAGCTCTCAGTCAGTGCCCAATTTGTTGTTATTTCTCTGATACACGTGAAAATCACCACGACATCCCACCACAAATTCCTGAATATGTATTAGCAGCCTGCGTCAGTCTTTGAGGTGGAACCTAAATGAGAATTTCTGCTCTAGGACAGGAATTACTTGAAATAGGTGCGGAAACTTCCTCTGAGGTTGGCCATTAAGACCTGCACTTAAAGAGGCAATCAGCAGTTAGTTGGCATTAGTTGGAAGGGAGGTCCCTCGAGGCCAGGCTTTTCTAGTTTTAAAGTCAGGGTGGCCTTCGACTGAAGAGGTCAGATTGGAGGTTGAGAATGAAGGGGGGATGAAGAGAAAGCGAGAAGGAAAGATAGAATGGCTGCCTGTCAGTGAATTTTGGATGAAGTTTTCCTCTGGAGGTTTCGAGAAAGCTTACTTTGGAGTTTGTGTACGTACCTCTTCCTCCTCTTCCAAATAAAGTGTGAAAATGCATTAGCGCAAGGCCAGGGCCCCAGTCGGGTGGAGAAGAGAGGAAAGAGGTGAGAGAGAAGGGGACACAGGAAAGAAGAGAGGTAGGGCAGGGTTATTAGCCGAGAGGTGCTGATGGCTTTTGACAAGAGCCAGGTCTCTCTCTCAGACTAAATAGGGGCCTTTTAGGGCCCAGCTGGAAGAGAAACCTGGGGGAAATGACCAGACACCGTAGGGCCTGTTCAGTCACAACACCCCCGGCCCTGACAGCACCTCTCATATGCTCTGGACAGATATGTGCTACGACAACAACTGTGCCCCCTAAAAGGGGAGCTGCTGCTGTGTTGTTGCGTTTAGTGGGGTTTGGTTAAGCTTTATTGGAGGTGCTGGAGCAGAGTGTTTGGAGTAGGTAGGCTGAGTGTGGAATGGATCAGGTGAGAGGGAGAGAGAAAGAGGGAGGAGGTGGGGGTAAAGGAGGGAAGGAGGTAGAGTAAGAGGAGGCTCCCGAGTGGCACAGCGGTCTAAGGCACTGCATCTCAGTGCTAGAGTTGTCACTACAGACCCTGGATCGATTCCAGGCTGTATCACAACCAGCCGGGATTGGGAGTCCCATTGGGCGGTGCACAATTGGCCCAGCATCGTCCAGGTTAAGGTTTAGCTGGGGTAGGCCGTCGTTGTAAATAAGAATTTGTTCATAAGTGACTTGCCTAGTTAAATAAAGGTTAAATAAGAAGTGTGCTTGAGGAGAGAAAGTTAGTGAGAGAGAGCAAAAGAGGGAGAGAAAGGGGGCGTCTGAGGGAAGAGGTGGTGGTTGTTGGGATTGTTTGTTCACTGTTGAGGAAGCGTTGTGCTTCAGTTGACAGGTAATTGAGCGCTGCTCTACAAGAAAATATAATTAACTCCAAATGCCATTGTTAAGCACTCGCACTGCGCAGAGTCAGGATGGGTTCATCGCAACCCGACCTGGTCACCCCAAGTGGATTGCATTTGCCTCTTGAAAGGGGTTCAAATTAGTAGATTTTTTTATGACTCAATTACCAAAGTTCATATTCAAACTATGATGCAAAATGTTTGATAAACTGTTGTTGAACTGGTTCGAGGGGAAGCAAAAACACACACTCGCTCAATAATGTATTGTCTTCCCATAATTAGTCCACAGTTCTATGAATACATTTGGCAAAATTAAATCCTGAGAGGTAGCGCTTCACTTTGTGTAACATGTCATTGAGCCCCCCTTCACCACTGAGCCCTGTCTCTGTTCCACTTTTTGAGTTCCTCTCTAACTCTCTCATCCCACTGTAAATAGCTATTGTTGATGATAAGGGTTTTGATAGTGCTGCGGTATCAAGAGCAATAGAGCAGCTCCATGGAGAGAGGGAGATGTTTTTGCTCCATGGAGAGAGGGAGAAAGGGAGACATAAAGAGAGGGATGATTGTGAAACTCAACCAGAGGTGGAGGGAGAGAGAAAGGACACACAGAAGGTGAGCGAGAGAGCAAAAAAGAGCTTGAGATGGAACAAAAATGGAAAGAGAGAGGAGGGGTGTTAGAGAGACAGAGGGGAAATGCAGAGAGAGATGTAAAAGCGATAGGAGGGGTGTTAAAGAGGCAAGAAGGGAAAAAATGACAGAGGGTGAATGACTGTGAAGCGGTGATCATGGTAATCCTATGGGGACAGCTGTTCAGCCTGGTGCTAGCAGCTGTATCCACTAAAGGGGATGCTGTCTGGGTCGGGGTGGGACTCGGCTTTCCTTTCCAAATGCCAGAAAAAAAGCACTCACCATTTTGACTCACAGATGTTTATGCGCGTCCGTATAGACAGTGTGTTATGTAGTGTCCTTTGTCATCTACCCAAGGTGCTATGATGTTGGGTGCACGCACACACAGGCAGAGACACAAACACACACGCACACACTTGATGCTTCCGCCCCATGCTTCTTCACAGGTGGGCTCTCGGTCTGCCTCCGAATCCCCACCCTTGCATTTTTCCTATCTGGAAAGATTTGATTGGGAATTTCAGAATAAAACTCATTGGAACGAGACCGTCTGGCTGGATGGAGGGATGGAGTGGTCTTTGATCAGCCACAGAGGGAAGGACGAGAGAACGACAGAGCAAATATTTTATTCCTGCCTCTGCTCCTTTTCTGTGGACTCCTGTTGTCTTTCACATGGACTGACTGGCTGTCTGCTGGTAGAGAGGATCAAGGTAGATTGAGTTTGAGGTGTGGCAGCTGAACTACAGTACTGTCCTGGAAGTGACGGCAACATCACAGATTGAATGTGTTCAAAGAGATATTTTTGGGCATATCCACTTTTTGGCATGTGGGAGCGTTATGCTCTATTTTTGTCCCCATTTTGTCCTTGTTGCTCACACAACTGAAACAGTCAAATTATTATTTTTGTAGTTTATACAAAGCTTGTCAATGACATGGTTTCTCTCCGGAAGAAAGGCGACAACAGTACACCACCAAGCTCTGAGCATCATACTGTATATTTGCAGAGTCATAGCTTCAATGTTCAAGCAAGGTCTTGAACCACCCAATATCAAGACCCTGCAGGCTTGGTTCAATCGCTAGAGCGCTCCCCTCACCACTCATTCCCAATGTATGTCCAAATAAGGACATCCAAGAACCCATCACCTCTGGGCTTGAACCTCCAGACCCAGGCTTGGCTCCATCCTCAGCGGAGCTCACCCTCCACCCCCTGTCAATAGTCCACTAAGCCCCCCCTATGGAGGTCAAATCGATGGACAGATCTAAGGACCAGGGGGCCAGCAGTAATCCCTGGGCCCTGGTTGAGCCATATCGATCACTCGGTCAATGAGATGAGACTACTTATCAGCCTTAGGGATTTCTCTTTTTACCTCTCTTTCCATCTATCCTTCCTTTCATCTCTCTCTCTCTCTCTCTCTCTCTCTCTCTCTCTCCCTCTCGCTCTCTGTACCTCTGAGGTTTCAGTCTCAATCCTGCTGGCCCTGTAAACCTTCTAAGACTGTCAGTCCATCTCCGGCAGCCTCTATCAGCACCGCACTTCAATAGGAATACACCAGTGTTGTTTTACGTTAGTGTTGTTATACATCAGTGTTGGTCTACACTACCGTTCAAAAGTTTGGGGTCACTTAGAAATGTCCTTGTTTTTGAAAGAAAAGCCATTAAAATAACATAAAGAGGTGACTCCGGGCGAAGAGGCGACTCCGGAATGCTGGCCTTCTAAGCAGAGTAGCAAAGAAAAAGCCATATCTCAGACTGGCCAATAAAAAGAAAAGATTAAGATGGGCAAAAGAACACAGACACTGGACAGAGGAACTCTGCCTAGAAGGCCAGCATCCCGGAGTCGCCTCTTCACTGTTGATGTTTAGACTGGTGTTTTGGTGTACTATTTAATGTATCTGCCAGTTGAGGACTTGTGTCTGTTTCTCAAACTATCCACTCTAATGTACTTGTCCTCTTGCTCAGTTGTGAACCGGGGCCTCCCACTCCTCTTTCTATTCTGGTTAGAGCCAGTTTGTGCTGTTCTGTGAAGGGAGTAGTACACAGCGTTGTACAAGATCTTCAGTTTCTTGGCAATTTCTCACATGGAATAGCCTTCATTTTTCAGAACAAGAATAGACTGACGAGTTTCAGAAGAAAGGAATTTGTTTCAGGCCATTTTGAGCCTGTAATCGAACCCACAAATGCTGATGCTCCAGATACTCAACTATTCTAAATTCCAGTTTTATTGCTTCTTTAATCAGGAGAACAGTTTTCAGCTATGCAAACATAATTGCAAAAGGGTTTTCTAATGATCAAATAGCCTTTTAAAATGATAAACTTAGATTAGCTAACACAACGTGTCATTAGAACACAGGAGTGATGGTTGCTGATAATGGGACTCTGTACGCCTACGTAGATATTCCATAAAAAATCTGCCGTTTCCAGCTACAATAGTCATTTACAACATTAACAATGTCTACACTGTATTTCTGATCAATCTTATGTTATTTTAATGGACCAAAACATTTGCTTTTCTTTCAAAAACAAGGACATTTCTAAGTGACCCCAAACTTTTGAATGGTAGTGTATGTCAGTGTTGTTATGAAGTGTGTGTTTTATGTGCACTAAAGTATCAGCCATGAACTGAGTTGTTTTGTTTCGAAGAGCTTACTTCTACCTCGCCCCTGTTTGATAAGGTTTAATTCATGTGAGGGATTACAAATGGAAAAAGAAAATCACTGCTTTGCATGGGTGGATGGATGCGTGCGTTTGTGTGTCTCTCCGCATGCCATGTTATGCTCAGGTTTTTTCTAGGTCGTCTCAACTACATAAACAGACTAATGACTGGACGAGACCCTAATTACAGACATGAATCAGATATGTGTCACGGAAAGCAGGAGAAAGAGACAAGAAAAGAAAGAGGGAGCGAGGAAGAGAGGCTTACATAGCATGAAAAGTAAGAGAAAAACAAAGAAACAAAGACCAGACACAACGAGGGAGTGAGAGACACAGACACAAAAGGAGGACAAAAACAGTAATATAGAAGTAATAGAAAAAGACAGCAGAAGAGAGTCAAATACAAGAATACTATACCATGACAGATATATAAATACTGTAGGAACCAGTGGGAGCCAGCCAGTCGAGTGCTGAATACCTCAGTCTAACTGGATGGAGTCTGCTGTGTGTGTAAGGGTCAGTATAGTAGAGGTTCCTTTGTATTCTTTGGACTGCAGGGCCAGCAGAACCCACAGGTCCATGTAATTGCCTTCTCCCTTTCTGCCGGAGCAGTTTAATGAGCGGTCGCCGTCTGAAACAACCGTTAAAATGCCAGCGTGTGTGGGTCACTGCCCGGTGTGAGGGAAGGGGAGGGAGGGTGGTTGAGGTAGGTGCAGAAACGTGTTCAACCAGACATGATCGCTCGGGGTCTGATAACTATTATTAATCAGACCCAGATTATTATGGGGTCTGATTATCAATGGTATTGAAGGAGAGGAATGGAGGTAAGAGGAGGCAGAGTGAAGTCATTTCTCAAATTGAATTGTCTGGGAATGTTATTTCTACACACTTTGTGCCTTGTGAAAATCAATTGGGGTTCAATTTTTGAAAAATAGACAAATGTATTCCTCTTAATTTTTCCAGACTGTGATGAATTGCTCATCTGTGTGTGGTCTGATTTCTAGAGAATGTGTTTGCCTCAAGGGGGGTCATACACTCCGATACAGTAATTGTATTTCACTGTTTTCGCTTTAAAAAATGAATGACCGCATTCTTTCTCTCAAACTAACGCTCCTCTCGTCTCTCTTTATCCCCACCCCCTTTCTTTTTCTTTTTTCTTTCGCCAAACTCTCCTCTCTCCTCAAAAGCTGATTGATAGCTTTTCATTGAGTCTCTCAGTGTAGCGGAATGTCATGCGGACAAATGACGAGATGGTGATGTGAAACCAGAGTTCACGGTCGACTGTGTCGCGGCGTAAAAGCTCAATGGGGGCTTGTGTAATTTGTGTGTAGTTATTCATGAATCCTAACTGCTCAGTTGACTTTTCCCTAGTAAATGCCATCCACGGGCTGACAAACAACATTCCCACAGTGTGTCACCATCAGACCGCTGCAATGTTGCCGCAAGGTTGCATGGACGTTGTGGAAGAGAATTAAGCTCGTCATGCCAAATGCTTGGGAGTTTCTAGTGCTTTCTACACTCTTAGAAAATAAGGTGTTTTCTAGAACCAAAAAGGGTTCTTCGGCTGTCCCTGTAGGAGAATTCTTTGAATAACCCTTTTGGTTCCAGGTGGAACAGTTTTTTGGTTCCATGTAGAACCCTACATGGAACCCAAAGGGGTGCTCCTATGGGGACAGCCCAAAAAAACTTTTGGAACCTTTTTTTCTAAGAGCATACTGTTCATACTGATCTAACAAATAGAATAGTAATAGTGAACAGGAGTTAGATTTGTGGAAATGAGCCAAGCCAGTCTTCCAGCCAAGCCAGTCTTGCATGGTCAATTAGTTCAATACAAACTCCCTTTCAGTTTGCAGTTTCAATCAATAAAATGCCTCACACAATGTTTTTCTGTCGTAGTTCATTCCAAAATGAGCCGTAAGACTTAATCTCACTCGTCTCAATATATTTGCAGATCTATGTAGTCTATATATTTTTTGTATGTAATTGTAATCAACTTGCCACATACTGCTGTTTTGAATTACAGGAAGATCATTTTTAAGATTAATGCTCTGCTATGACCTTTAGGGAGTGCCAAACTTTGCCTCTCAGTCAAATAAGCTGTAGTCGGGGCCTGCCAAGCTACAGTCTCGGGCTCCGGCCAGTGCCCGTTGGTGGCAGCGGTGGGATAACGCTTCTCCAGTAATCCAGCAATTTTGTTAGGGAGGGTAGGCACTCCACTGCCAACAGAACGCTCCCTTTGCCTCCTCCCCAGGGTGATTAATTTCCCCATCGTGCAGAACTCAGTCTCAAACTCATTCTCAAACCAGTGCAACACATGGATAGGACCACAGAACAGTGTGGTGCAGGGTTTGTCTGGAGCCACAGCGCTTTATGGGCTGGTCGGATACAAAACCACGGGAATGTTGACAAGCAGATGAATGATGCATGCCTGAATCTCTGTCGGCCCAGTGGAGAGTAAGAGAGAGAAGCACTTGAGCTCTCCTTCTCTACTTTTTCATATTTCACAGGACGCGTCCTGGATGCTATTTGATGCAATCTGTATTTTATCCAAGGCAGTCTATTGCAAACAGGGACACATATGTGGTTGTGGCAGGTCCGGTGGACACCAGCCGAGGCATGTTAAAAAGCATTACGCTCTCCTGAGAGGAGACCTTTACTAGCCAGCCCTGTTATACATGAGATAGTATAGGATACATGATTATTATTATTATTATTATTACTATTATACTGCTTTGGCAATATCTATAGATTGTACTTCATGCCATTAAATCCATTTTCATTTTGATTTATTATCTCTTGTATAAGTGGTGCACGCTGACAGGCTCCCCGTATTAAGTTGTCCTGTCTTCCTATCTTCCTATGCAACTTTTCATGTTAAATTGAGAGTTTTGCACAATGAGGTCAATGACTAACCAGATCAGCCACCAAATCAGCCACCTGTTCTCCCTAGACTCCTTCCTTCTCTCCTGTGCCAGTCCCCCACCTCTCCACTACTCTTCTGTCCCTCCATCCACACCTAAACTTGTCAGTGAACTAAAATTGACCTCACCAGGTCAGGCCAATTAAAACTAGAAAAAAAAACTATTGGTGGCAACACCGAAAGTCCAGATGTTCAGCATAGCAGATAAAGTCAGCGTTGGTGTTTCATTCCGTTCCATCTCTGGCTGGATAAAGTGTCAGATAGGCCTAGGTCTCACTCGGAGTGTCTCATTAGAGCTGTGTGGATAGAGAGGGACAGCTGTGCAGAGGCGGACAATCTGTTGCCATCTGGCACACGGCCAGACAAATGGGGGAGGGATATGCTCGCTCACTGTGTCGCAGGATGTCACACAAGACCCTGCCTGGTTTCACATACTTCAATGGCTTTGAGTAGAAGTTCAGATTATCACTGATTTCCAGTTCCTCGTCTGTGGGGAGCAGTGGCGGTCGGTGCCGTTTAAGATGAAGGAGGATGATAAAAAAATGTATGAGCATGGCCTTATTTCTATTACAGCATATTGGATGTCTGTCATTCATATTCCATTCACCCAGCTCAATGTAACATTGATAGGTTTAGGCTACTACACAACACTCACATTTTCCCTGTACCCATCATGAGGTTTCTACAACCTAGCCTTGAATGAAAGTTTACAATGTACAGTACCAGTCAATGGTTTGGACACACCTACTCATTCAAGGGTTTTTCTTTATTTTGACTATTTTCTACATTGTAGAATAATAGTGAAGACATCAAAACTATGAAATAACACATGGAATCATGTAGTAACCAAAAAAGTGTATATATTTTATCTTTTATATTCTTCAAAGTAGCCACCCTTTGCCTTGATGACAGCTTTTGCACACTCTTGGCATTCTCTCAAACCAGCTTCACCTGGAAACCAACAGTCTTGAAGGATTTGGCTGCTTTTCCTTCACTCTGCGGTCCAACTCATCCCAAACCATCTCAATTGGGTTGAGGTTGGGTGATTATGGAGGCCAGGTCATCTGTTGCAGTACTCCATCACTCTCCTTCTTGGTCAAATAGCCCTTACACAGCCTGGAGGTCATTGTCCTGTTGAAAAACAAATGATAGTCCCACTAAGCGCAAACCAGGTGGGATATCGCTGCAGAATGCTGTGGTAGCCATGCTGGTTAAGCGTGCCTTGAATTCTAAATAAATCACAGACAGTGTTACCAGCAAAGCACCCCCGCACCATCACACCTCCTCCTCCATGCTTCATGGTGGGAACCACACATGCAGAGATCATCCGTTCACCTTCTCTGCGTATCTGGAAGACACGGCGGTTGAAACCAAAAATCTTACATTTGGACTCATCAGACCAAAGGACAGATTTTCACCAGTCTAATGTCCATTTATCTTGTTTCTTGCCCCAAGCAAGTCTCTTCTTCTTATTGGTGTCCTTTAGTAGTGGTTTCTTTGCAGCAATTTGACCATGAAGGCCTGATTCACACAGTCTCCTCTGAACAGTTGACGCTGAGATGTGTCTGTTACTTGAACTCTGTGAAGCATTTATTTCAGCTGCAATTTCTGAGTCTGGTAACTCTAATGAACTTATCCTCTGCAGCAGAGGTAATTGTGGGTCTTCCTTTCCTGTGGCGGTCCTCATGAGAGCCAGTTTCATCATAGTTCTTGATGGTTTTTGCAACTGCACTTGAAGAAACTTTCAAAGTCCTTGAAATTCTCCGCATCAACTGACCTTCATGCCTTAAAGTAATGGATGGACTGTTGTTTCTCTTTGCTTATTTGAGCTGTTCTTGCCATAATATGGACTTGTTTTTTTTACGAAATAGGGCTATCTTCTGTGTAACACCCCTACCTTGTCACAACAGAACTGATCAAACGCTTTAGGAAGGAAAGAAAATCCACAAATTAACTTTTAACAAGGCACACTTGTTAATTGAAATGCATTCCAGGTGACTTCCTCATGAAGCTGGTTGAGAGAATGCCAAGAGTGTGCAAAGCTGTCATCAAGGCAAAGGGTGGCTACTTTGAAGAATCTCAAATATAAAATATATTTTGATTTGTTTAACACTTTTTTGGTTACTACATGATGTGTTATATGTGTTATTTCATAGTTTTGATGTCTTCACTATTATTCTACAATGTAGAAAATAGTCAAAATAAAGAAAACCCCTTGAATGAGTAGGTGTGTCCAAACTTTTGACTGGTACTGCGTATAATTATTTCTCGCAACTATCTATTTTTTATTTATTTTTATTTCACCTTTATTTAACCAGGTAGGCTAGTTGAGAACAAGTTCTCATTTGCAACTGCGACCTGGCCAAGATAAAGCGTAGCAATTCGACACAAACAGCAACACAGAGTTACACATGGAATAAACAAAACATACAGTCAATAATACAGTAGAACAAAAGAAAACAAAAAGTCTATACACAGTGAGTGCAAATGCGGCAAGTTAAGGCAATAAATAGGCCATGGTGGCGAAGTAATTACAATATAGCAATAAACACTGGAATGGTTGATGTGCAGAAGATGAATGTGCAAGATACTGGGGTGCAAAGGAGCAAGATAAATAAATAAATACAGTATGGGATGAGGTAGGTAGATAGATGGGCTGTTTACAGATGTTCTATGTACAGTTGCAGTGATCTATGCCCTCTCCTTCTCTCAACTTTTCCCTTCACTTGTGAAATTCAGTCCACAACACATCAGTTTTCTGTGACCAGGCGAAAAAACCTTTCCAAGCCAAATCTTCATGTCATGACCTACAGACAGCCTACATCGTTGTCAAGTCATAGTCAACATACTAGAACTAATGCAATTTATGAATCCGCTACAATCATGCAGTACAGTGTACAGTCAGAAAGCAGTTTAGCAGTTACACCTGCGGGCCACAATGGCAATAAATTAATAAAACCAAAAGCTTGCCTTGACTTGGAAGAGTTCCAGTGTTGAATGTTTGAGCCAAGTGTTTGAGTAGGCTAAACTAGGTAGTGAAAGTTAAAAACAAATATTTATATATATAGCTAGCTCTCTTTCTCTCTCTCTTGCCTCTCCTTAATTTTGGAAGAAATTAATTGGTTCAAAACTGTTTAATATTGTTTTTCTCTCTCTTTGAGTTAACTTTCACCACATTTTATGCACTGCAGTGCTAGCTAGCTGTAGCTTATGCTTTCAGTGCTAGATTCCTTCTCTGATCCGTTGATTTGGTGGACAACATGTCAGTTCATGTTGTATAAGCTCTGATAGGTTGGAGGACGTCCTCCGGAAGTTGTCATAATTACTGTGTAAGTCTATGGAAGGGGGTGAGAACCATGAGCCTCCTAGGTTTTGTTTTGAAGTCAATGTACCCAGAGGAGGACAGATGCTACCCTACAGAGTGCTGCTGAGGCTATTGTAGACCTTCATTGCAAAACAGTGTGTTTTAATCAATTATTTGGTGAAATGTGAATATATTTAGCAGAGTTTTACCTAAAAAGGATAACTTTCTGAATGTTTCACTATTAAAATTGTCATGAAATACACTGAGGAGGATGGTCCTCATCTTTTTTCCTTTTAGAGAAGCAGGTAGCCTAGTGGTTAGAGCATTGGGCCAGTAACCGAAAGGTCGCTGGTTCGAATACCTGAACCAAGTAGGTGAAAAATCTGTCGATATGTCCTTGAGCAAGGCACTTCATCCTAATTTGCTCCAGATGCGTCGTACCAGTACGGCTGACCCTGAAACAACAAATTTCACTGCACCAATCTGGTGTATGTGACAATAAAATATATACCTTTTATAATTATTTTGCATTAACTGTGTAAAACTGTAGGAGCTGGTTTCTGCCACTGCATCTGCCAGGGCTGTAATCAAATCAAATCCAATTGTATTTGTCACATGTGCCAAATACAACAGGTGTAGACCTTACAGTGAGATGCTTACTTTACAAGCCCTAACCAACAATGCAGTTAAAATATATATATATATATATATATATATATATATATAAGAATATCAAATAAAAGTAACAAATAATTAAAGAGCAGCAGTAAAATAACAATAGCGAGGCTATATACAGGGGGTACCGGCACAGAGTCAGTGTGCGGGGGCACCAGTTAGTCGAGGTAATTGAGGTAAGAAGTGCATGTTGGTAGAGTTAAAGTAGATATTAACAGAGAGTAGCAGCAGTGTAAAAGGGGGGGGGGGGGGGGGGGGGGGCAATGCAAATAGTCTGAGTAGCCATTTGATTAGATGTTCAGGAGTCTTATGGCTTGCGGGTAGAAGCTGTTTAGAAGCCTCTTGGACCTAGACTTGGTGCTCCAGTACCGCTTACCGTGCGGTAGCAGAGAGAACAGTCTATGACTAGGGTGGCTGGAGTCTTTGACATTTTTTAGAGCCTTGCTCTGACACCCCTGGTATAGAGGTCCTGGATGGCAGGAAGCTTGGCTCCATTGATGTACTGGGCCATACGCACAACCCTCTGTAGTGCCTTGCGTTCGGAGACCGAGCAGTTGCCATACCAGGCAGTGATGCAACCAGTCAGGATGCTCTCGATGGTGGAGCTGAGGACCCATGCCAAATCTTTTCAGTCTCCTGAGTGGGAATAGGTTTTGTCGTGCCCTCTTCATGACTGTCTTGGTGTGCTTGGACCATGTTAGTTTGTTGGTGATGTGGACACCAAGGAACTTAAAATTCTCAACCCGCTCCACTACAGCCCCGTCGATGAGAATGGGGGCGTGCTCGGTCCTCCTTTTCCTGTAGTCCACAATCATCTCCTTTGTCTTGATCACAATGAGGGAGAGGTTGTTGTCCTGGCACCACACGGCCAGGTCTCTGACCTCCTCCCTATAGGCATGCTGCTGAGGCTACTGTAGATCTATATTGCAAAACAGTGTGTTTTAATCAATTATTTGGTGACATGTGGATATATTTAGTATTATAGTATGATGGCTGTTATCGAGTTTGGCAGTCGACTGCTCGGGCGATTGTCATCGGTTCTGTTCCACTGGTCTCAAAGCGTCTTCGGAAGCCCAAGCTACACCAGGGATGGAACTTTGAGCTTGAGTTGCTTTGAGAAAACGTGTCTTGAGACTTTTTGAGTGCTTTTGATAGAACTTGGCTCAGTTTTGTGGACAGCGGCTTGGAGCTACTCTCAAAGTACACTCAGTGTTCCACAGATGTGCGAAATAATGTAACCCTCTCAAGAGTCCCACTGTGGGCTTTAAAGACTAGCTCAGCCTCCAGAGGGTTCAGCCTCCGTCAAGAGGCCTGTTGTCCTCTTGGACTAAAATGCCCTTTCCTGCACTGCTCTTCCCTGGCATGAAAGGGCAACGCTTGTGCCTGGAGCCCTGCTAAAGGTTTGTGAGGGGCTAGGCCTAAATGTTCTCACTGGATTAAAACATATTTGTGGGAAATAGTTGGGCCTGCGGCCAAGTGTGTTATCAAAAGAAGTTAGGAGAACAACATCACTTTCAGTTTATCGGACAAAGGAATCCATTAGAGGTTCACAACCTAAAGTAATTTGTGGCCCCTTGCCCACTTCTTTCTCAGAGACCACCCACACTTGTTTTCACCCAGTAGTCTTTGCCAGTTGTGTGGTGTAGCTGTATTCTAGGGTTTAAGTTGACCTCAAGGTTTGTTATAACTCTAGTATGGTCAAACATGTTATATAAGCTAAACAGACTACTGCCTCTGCTTCAGGCCAGGGCCCTTGGCCAATCAGCTTCTCCCAGCCCCAGGGCAGTTAGGCCCAGTGTCTTCTTCCCTGGCTCCTAACACCTCACTGCGCCAACCTTACAATCAAACCTCCAGGACTAACTGCACTCCCTGACCCTCCTGCACCGACCTCTCGCCATTTCAACGCACTCCCATCAGGCCACACACTGCTGTCAAAACCCGGGGAGTCCTCAGAAAATATGAAAGATGAATGAAGTAGTGGGACACGCACACACATACACACAAACTCACAGTTGTTTTTTTACATTTGACCAAGATGCCTTGGTTCTATGAATAATAGATTTCAGAGGTTTCTTTTGAGTTGTATATTAATAAAGGTGGCTTTTCTTCCCCCAAAACCTGATGTTCAGCACTTGTACTTGAATATAATAATAAAAGGGTTTCATATTTGAAGCATGTCCTGAAATGATATTCAGCATTAAACAAAACACATAATTTGGCTTGCGTGGGGGTAGTGGGAGGATAGCACTCTGTAAACATTTCCTTCTAAAATTAAAGAGGCAAACAAGACAGCTATTTGTATAGGGTAATAGTCTCTCCGCGCTCCCTCAAACAAATCTTGGCATAATCAGTAGAAGGGCCAGGAAGCAGAATTCCCCAAAGACAAGGAAAATCAGTTTGAAATAGAAAAACACGTTTTGAATCAATTTGAATCAAACCAAATACTGTTACTTTTGCAATACTTACCATGCCATCTGTGAAACCGGTTCAAACTCTGTTGTACAGTTGTGACTCACCCTTCATCTCTCCTCTTCCTCAGGTCATCCTCATCCTGACCAAGTACTACCACGGTGACTCCAGCAAGGTTCTGGAGAGCTCCCTCTGGAGGTAGGATCAAAAGGCTGTGTGTCTGTTTGTTTATGTGTTCGTTTAGCCCTGTCCACCTATCAGGACTGTTACACACTGTTAGGTTAAAGGGTTGTGGGATGATTTATCTCGTTGCTGTGCTTCTCAGAAGACACCGTGGCACTGAGTACAGACAGAACAGAGTGGAAGAAAGACGCAACTTCAGCGGGCGTGAGAGCGGGCATCTCTTTGAGCAGATAGCATGTCATCGTGGCACAGGACAGGCCAGTGTATTGCATGTAATCCGTTACATGTAACTGATTACAAAAAAAACTAACTTTAATCCATTACTTTACCAGCAAAAATATTGTCATCAGATTACAGATACTTTTGAAAAACGAGATGATTACTTCTAGGATCACTTTTTAAATTCAGAAAGGATGTTTCCGCAAAACAAAATTGACACCTTTCTCAATTACTTTCAAATCAGCATTGAAAAAAGGCTCAAGTTGAAAGGAAAACTCCACCCAAAAACAATTTTTTGATATTTGTTTCATTAGTCCGTTGTTGATATATTCCCAAAATGTTTACCAGCAATCAAGTTGTAACTTTCAAAATGCATCACACGGGCCAGATTTCTGTATTTTGAAAGTTGCATATCTTGAAAACTTGATTGCTGACATGCAAAACATTTTGGGAATATATCAACAATGGACCAATAAAACAAATACCAAAAGATAGTTTTTGGGTGGAGTTTACCTTTAAGTTTGTTCCGCCTTAGAGTCTGACCACAGGTCAGAGACCACTATGAGGACACAGCAGATGGATCTCGGGAAAAGACCAGGACTAGGCTTTTGTAGGCTACAGTGCAAACTATGTCTTCCAATGGTGCGACTGCTGTCGGCATCCAAAGATTATCCAACTTGAAGAAATGCTTGGAGGTAAGGACGACAGCAGTGGTGTAGCCTACGGGCGATACGGATATCACTTCTTATTGATATCTACATAGTGCATAGATCTGAATCACACTGCTGCTCTCTCATTTAGCTATTTGTGCAATATGGATTGTGGTTGTTGTGGATGGCTGTTCACAAATGTATATGTGTATTTTATCCCAATAACGGTTGAACTAAAAAAGTTTAAGCTGCTGTTTTTGCGACCAGTGGACAGCCAGTGAAAAATGCGCTCTTGCAACAGCTGCATAGTGCGGATCCCAGCCTATGGAATAAAACGTTTGAGGGAGTTCCTACCGTAGAGTCAGATCCTCCCATTGTCACGCCCTGACCTTAGAGATCGTATTTATTCTCTATGTTTGGTTAGGTCAGGGTGTGACTCGGGTGGGAATATCTATGTTTTCTATTTCTTTGTTTTTGAGCCGAGTGTGGTTCCCAATCAGAGGCAGCTGTCTATCGTTGTCTCTGATTGGGAATCATACTTAGGCAGCCTGTTTTCCACCTGAGTTTTGTGGGAGGTTATTTTCTGTTTAGCATATGTGCCTGACGGAACTGTGCGTTTTCGTTTTCCCCTTTTGTTATTTTGTTTGAGTGTTTCTTGAAAATAAATAATTATGAGCACTTACCACGCTGCGCTTTGGTCCACTTCTTCAACTACAAACGATGAGCGTTACACCCATAGATTCAAAAATAATTTTACAGGATCTCTATGGTTCCTCCCTTCTAAACTCCTCTGTGGTATTGTGTTCCATACTACCAAAAACACGTTTAATTTAAGAAGACCACGAGTGGGGCTTTTATTGCTCTTTTTAATTTGTGCAGATGAAGAAAATTCTATTAATAGGCCAAATGGACACATGATTAAACTTGCACACTTTTGATAGACTTAAACAGCTGCAAATTATCGTGATATCAAAGTGTCACCAACAAAAACATAAACAAAAGGCCTATAGCAAATGCAGCATATGGCATACATTTTGTCATATGCAAATAGCACTTTTCGGTACTGCACAAAGCATGCCATTCCATGAGAGCAGCAATTCTTTTTCAACCTGAAGCAATGAGCCCAATCAGTCCTCCACGGCTACAAAATAATAAACAACAGAGTATGCTAATAAATCCTTTGTTTTTCTGTTATGCTGCTCAGGTAAAACAATTTGGCTATTCTATATTTCCATATTTAAGTCCTATTCTTGAAGATCAAGGGGTAAATTATTTGGAATGATTGGAAATATGACAGACTTTGGTTTTTAATGTAAAGCCTACATAACCAACACATAAAGTAAAATGCAACATCCATTTATGACCAGCTATGTAAAATCGAACAGATTAATCCTGCAATAGATGTCGTTCAATTGGTAATATTCATTTTTTAGCTTCTTCTAATGCCTATTAAGGGGAAGGTAATCAAATAGTAAATGAAAGCAATCAGATTACAATATTGCGTTTTGGTAATCCAAAAGTTATGTTACTGATTAAAATGTTGGACTGTAACGGATTACATTTAGAAAGTAACCCTACTCAACCCTGGTCATGACTGGGCCTGACAGGCCTCTAATAGAACTCCCCAGTCGGCAATGACATTGCCACTTTCCTCAATGTTTCAAAACTAGAGCACTAGCTCAAAACCAGTCACTCCTCCACATACATTTAGGTATTCTAGATCATAAGCCATCAAATGTCAGGGTCCTAGTTATAAGGACACTGGGTAGTGAAAGAAAGCCGTCTAGAAATCAGTCACAAACATTGAATGTGTCTCACGGCAGTACTTACTTCATTCCCTTCGCCTCACTCTGGGTTCTCTACACTTCAAAGTGCTGGCCGCTCATTAGGTGTGACTGCCTGTCTCTCTCTAGAAGCCAAATTAATAATGTACATATTTCCACCCTGCTCCATTTTGATGTTTTAATGTTGTTACTCAAGAATAATTATTTTTATTTTCACCATGACAAACCAGTCTGGTGGGAAAAAGAGATGTAGGAAGGTGAACAATCTGGCACATACACTGGACGTCGTTAGCTTCTCTTTTTCATGGTCCGTAGCGTGAAGAGAATTTGCATGTTTTTGTAAGGAGCTAAAATGGCCGCCATGGTGTTGTTGTGCTATTATGATGATTTGGTTCGATTCCAGGGTGTACCACAACCGGCCGTGATTGGGAGTCCCATAGGGCGGCGCACAATTGGCCCAGCGTCGTCTGAGTTAAGGGTAGTGTGTCATTGTAAATAAGAATTTGTTCTTAACTGACTTGCCTAGTTAAATAAAGGTTAAATAAAAATTATAATAAATACATGTCTGGGGGCATTGGTTTCCTGTCAGCTCCATAAAGGCTGTGCAGTCACATCAGTAGAGCAGCTTTAATATTACAGATAGATTGTGGCTTCCATCAATGTAACTGTCTGCATCATTTCCAATCCCCCAAATATATATATTTTTTAAAGTATATACGGTGCATTCTGAAAGTATTCAGTCCCTGTCACTATTTCCAAATGTTGTAATGTTACAGCCCTATTCTAAAATTGATTAAATAAAATAACGATCCTCATCAATCTACACACAACACCCCATAATGACAAAGTGGAAACATTTAGACATTTTTGCAAGTGTATTCAAAATAAAAAACAGAAATACCTTATTTACATAAGTATTCAGACCCTTTGCTATGAGACTCGAAATTGAGCTCAGGTGCATCCTGTTTCCATTGATCATCCTTAGGATGTTTCCTCAACTTGATTGGAGTCCACCTGTGGTAAATTAAATTGATTGGACATGATTTGGAAAGGCACACGCCTGTCTAGATAAGGTCCCACAGTTATTTTCCAATATCCTCCCCACATTGAAATTATTTAAGATTAATATATATGCAAATTATTTGATGGGGTCACCACATTCTGTCCCCAATCAACACTTTTTTTTACTTTTGGTGACAGCGAGAATGACATAAGGAAGTAGTCAAGACAACTAGCTTGATTGAGCCTCCACCATGTATATCTTACTGGGCCAGGATATTTAAGCCTCCATATCCACAAGTTCCAATATATCCATGATATGTGTGATTTTCTTAAGTGCATGAGGGTGATAGTTTGTACTGTAATTTCCTTTAAGGTCCATTGAGGTATTTAAAATCGTATTAGAATCCCCCACCATAATAAGAGAGTATTGTATTGCGTAGACTTGATCAATTATTATATATATATTCAAAGAAACGTGAATCATCATTATTTGGACCGTATAGATTAATTTGGACATTCGGATCAAAATTATTATTAATTGATTAAACCCCTTTTGAGTTTCTTTGCCCATGGGAGAAGTATATTTCACAGCCCCCACCCCCCCCCCCCCACCCCCACCCCCCCACCTCCGCCATTTTTGAATGACTTTCCTGTAAACAATAGATATTATATTCCTTCTCTTTTAGCCAGGTAAATACTGATTGTCTTTTTTTATTATCTGCTAAGCCATTACAATTATAACTGGCTATACTTATTTCACCATTTACCATAATGAGATACACGTTTAAATTCTATTTAACATAATATACAGTGCATTCGGAAAGTATTCAGACCTCTTGACTTTTTCCACATTTTGTTACGTTACAGCCTTATTTTAAAATGGATGAAATTGTTTTTTTCCCCCTCATCCATCTACACACAATACCCCATAATGACAAAGTAAATGTTTTTTTTTATATATATATACATTTCCTAAATTTCTAAAAACCTGTTTTTGCTTTATCATTATGGAGTATTGTATGTAGATTGATGAGGAAAACAATTTATTTAATCCATTTTAGAATAAGGCTGTAACGTAACAAAATGTGGAAAAAGTCAAGGGGTCTGAGAACTTTCTGAATGCATTGTATGTTTGTAAACTTATCATTAAAAAGTACCATAATGATTGCGTGTCCAAATAGCTTTACCATGATATTTGCACTGCTACTGAGTAAACCTCCAATTGTTCCCCACTATTCCACTCGCTAAAACTTCCCCTCATCCCAGGTTGGGTTGTCGTCCCAGTGACTGGCAGACCACCCCTGTCCATCTGGATTCTAGGGCCTTTGAGAGATTGGAACCCATCCTTTAAGAAGAGCACACAGTGCCACCCACAGAACAGAAGTAGATTAACTGCCAAAAGCATTTACAACACCCTCACCTCGATTGTATTGTATATAACTTTATTTTTATTTTTTATATATATTAAAACGTCTTGCATATCTTAATTTATTTCCAGAACAAACTAATAATATGTGTAACAATGTAGGCAGTTCAGAAGATGGATTGTTACATATAACCAGGATTAGGCATTACAAAAATTACATTTTTGGCAAACAATTATTATTTTGGCAAACAATTATTGTGATTCATCCTATGTTGTCCCTAACATCATTACCCCATAGCAACAGTTGTGGGATACACACACACACACACACACACACACACACACACACACACACACACACACACACACACACACACACACACACACACACACACACACACCCCCTTCCCCCACAAACAACCACAAGCTCAGATGTTCAACAGTTGTTCCATCCCCGAGCCCAACTCAAGAAAGGACTTGATGTGCAAAGGCATATACAGTTGTAGCTGTTTGAGAAGGCATGCAACATTTAGCAAGAATGGGGAGATTTGATTAACCAATGTCAAGTCCTAACTGATGGAGCTTAGATACACCCCCTTCCCCTGAAACACACGCTGGTCCCCCGTTGTGAGCATTTTCCCAAGCATCTCTGTGCAGTCAGACCTTTGATTATTTTGTAACACCAGGGCCACAATAATTTTCCCACTCTCTGATTGTCTGTGTGTGACCACAATCCCATGGGTTACTGCAGCTAGTGTTGCCAGCACTGCCACTACCTGGGTCCCACCGGCTAGGTACAAGTTCGTCACGGTTCTCATTAGCAGCTTTGAAAAATTCCTTGTATATTATGCTCACCCATCCGGGGGCTTTGGCTTTGTGACCAACCCTGCCAGGCAGGCTCAGACTCTTGAGAGGGCAGTGCTGCTTATGTATGTCTCTGACCATGTTTATCTTTCTGTCTTGGCTGCATATAGGCTACTTACAGTAGGCCTATAAAACAGATAAGGACTTCTCCTTAGTGTATGGGTTGCTCAGTTGGGTGTCTAGGGTTGGGGAACCGTTCCATCATGATAGAACAAAAAATACATAAACTATATTTATAATTTATTTTTAAATGTATATCCCATATCTCCACAAAATTGAAGGCTCTCTCTGTCACAACTCCTGCTCGCAAGCACACATGGGCTCTGGCATTTGCAACCATTTTCCTTGAGTCTGGACGTTGTTGTCCTTAAGCTTGGGATCAAACAGGGAAGAAGATGCAGAGGATGAATGGGCTCGGCACCTCACTCTGTCAAGTGGTGTAAATCAAGACCCAAGGCGATTGCTTGGCGTTGCTCTGGAGGAAAGTTAGCTGGGAAGACAAGAGAGAGAGACTTCTGCAAGGATTCTGGGTCAGTGAGTTTAAACCCATGTCATGGGCTTGCCTTTGGAGTTCTGTGGACTTGCTTGAATGTGATTTTCTTTGGTGTGGGCTACATCAACCACTACAAGGTGAAAGGAGATAGATCTGGTTGGCGTCTGTCTGTCTGTTTACCCCTCCCTTACTCACTCTGTATTTCTTGTCAGTTCTCCTAAATTGGAGGGGTTCTGGTTAAGGTTGAAAAGTTCCGTGAGAAACCCAAGCATGTCGGCCACAAACTGTCCCTTTTACTTTCCTGTGACTCAGCTGAAAGATAAAGTATCTGTAGCAACATTTCCTGCCTCAGTCATTTCTGGATTCTGGAGGGGGAGAAGCGATCCCATGTTTTTTCAATCAGGATTAAACCAGAACAGATAATGGGTTTGTGGTGTGGGACAATGCTATGTGAACTGGGCTCTGGAGAGATGGAGTCTGCGGTTGCTCACAGTTTCATTGCCTTAATTTGGTTAGTTCTTAGAGAACATCAAATGAGATTGATCTATTACAGATAGTCTCGCTTAGGCACAGCGGATGAGAAACTAAATATTGATCATTATAAGTGCGGCACTTCTTGCTGGTCAATTATAAGCTTCCCGAAAAATGTGTCTGTGCCTTAGCTACATTTCCCTACTGAAACAACTCTGTGTAAAACCAGTCTGTTTCTGGTTATGCTCAGATAAGACAAAGTTGGAAAAAAATAGGGATAAACAAAGTGTGTACTGCTTCACTGTAGCTTATGGGATTTAGTGAAAATGTCCCTTTTGCACTTGTGTCTGTGGAGTGTTGGCTTTCGTCAGCCATGTGGGTTTAATGTCTCTGACTCCAATAACCTGGGTCTTGAATCTGTTATAGCTGTCCCAGGATCACCAGCTATAACATAGAACGGCTCTCTTTGTCATCCGAATGGGGAAAACACTGAACGTTTACTATGCTATTGAGGCAATGTCAACCAACCTGGGATGTTTATTCCCAAAAAGTATTTCACAGTTTGTATTTGAATTAAATAAGACAGAGTATGTGCTTTACCTTGTATAGGAACATTTTACAATTGCTCCATATGGGCCTAGAAACCGACCAAGTGGAGGGTTATAGCTTGCCAATTCTTTATTTATTTAACCTTTATTTAACTAGGCAAATCAATTCTTATTTACAATGATGGCCTACCCCAGCCAAACCCTAACCCAGACCGTGCTGGGCCAATTGTGCACCGCCCTATGGGACTCCCAATCACAGCCGGTTGTGATACAGCCTGGAATCAAACCAGGGCTTGTAGTGACACCTCTAGCACTGAGATGCAGTGCCTTAGACTGCTGCGCCCCTTGGGAGCCCTATCAATCACATCTATATTGAGATGGCAATATGAAATGTATGAACAGCAGGCCTGCTATTCCCCTACCACACACACTTATTTCACAATCTCTCACTCTCTTCCCTCGCTTTATTGATCCTGACAGAGACAGGGACAGAAGAAAGAGAGGGAAAAGAGATTGAGATTAAGGAAAGAGAGAAACAAAGGGGAGAAGACAGGGATGGAGAGAGGAGTAGAGGGATTGCAGAGTAGAGGAAGTGTGCATGGGAGGAACGTGACAAATGTCTGTAGTGGGCCCCGTACTGTTGTGCCTGAGGGGACCCTGGGGGTATGCTCTCTCTCTCTCCCTTCCTCCCTCTCTCTATGTGACCCCTGCCACTAGTGGAGGGTAAAAGGAGACGCAGCAGGCTGGCACTGGTCAATAATTGATGTGATCGCCGTGGCGATGATGAGGCTGTTGTTGTTCCTTTGTATTCTGCTTTAACTCAAGTGGTTGTGCACGGTCAGGGGCCCAGACCTCACGGTGAGAGAGGGAACATGTATGTGCACATGTTTGTGTGTATAGACAAGCTAGCTTGTGTGTGTGTGTGTGTGTGTGTGTGTGTGTGTGTGTGTGTGTGTGTGTGTGTGTATGTGCATGTGCCATTGAGGGAGCATTCACCTTACCGTGAACCTCAGAGCACTTTTGCTCCCCTTTTTGAGTGCATTATCTCACACTCCTTCCCCTCAGTTTACCCCCAGAACTTCTGGTGTGCTTTTAGTTTCTGGCACAAGTTCTTACTCCTCGGAAGTCCTTAGCAAGAGACCTCACTACACTCTCTTTGCAGCTGTTCTAGAAATGGCGTGCGTCCAAAATGGCTCCCTATATTCCCTGTTTAAGTAATGCACTTCATTGGGAATAGGGAGCCATTTGGGATTCACACCATGTCTAAAACAGCTGCAGGGGCCCCCATATCCAGAGATCCAGACTTCAGCTGTGGTCTCTCACTGTCCCTATTATCTCCAATGATGAATTAGCATGTCAGAGTCTCAGCGCTATCATTGCTATCAATCATCATATGGTCGAGGCATGTCAACATTTGTCTTCATTTGCCCAGACTCTTCAGTTAGAGAAACAGGAAATAGCAATAGTCTGAGTCATTCTACTGTACTGTACAATAATGTACCCCCACACCAGATGGTAAACCCTTTAGCCTTACTGTATGTACATAAAGGAAGTCACGTTAAATGTTGGTCATCCAAATGGACACAGCACCATTGTAGCCTGGGTGTTTTTTTATTTTATCTCATGGAGGAATAACCTGTTTAAATAAAGGTCCAGTGTTTCAAGATTTCTATGAAATATGACCAATAATGAATTACAATATGTTGAAATTATGCTAAAAAGCAGCTTTTCTGTGTTGGAATGGCATGGGCATACCCCAACAACAGAATGGTGTGGGTATATAACGGTCATAAAAAAATATTAATGCGATTAGACCGCTGATTGGCCAGCTCAGACAAAGAGCCAACATGACATCATGTTCTATGAGGAAATAGCAAGTATTTTTGAAACGGTCTGTTGGAGATACAAGTTTAAGATGTTTGTTTTTTAAAGTGTTTTTTCCCCAATTCATGCTTTGGCCAGAAATATGAGTATACACTCTTTGAAAAAAAGGTGCTATCCAGAACCTAAAGTTTTTTTTGGGCTGTCCCCACAGGAGAACCCTTTTTGGTTCCGGCGAGAACCATTTTGGTTCCAGGTAGAACCCTATTGGTACCCTTTTTTTAGTGTAGGACGAGTCAACAACATGATGAACTTTTAAAAGTGAGATTTTCATTGAACAGTTACTTTAAAGGAAGAACATTTTACAAAACAGTACTCAAATAGCTGTGACTGGTTGGCGTGAGTAAGGAGCTGGGGTGTGGATCATGTGTTTGGGGATGGGAGATTTGTTTCTGCATTAGTAAGAGGGGATGTTAAACCTGAGTGTGTGTTGACAGAGCCAATCTGAAGACTTTGAGGTGAGCCACATGCAATACTCTCTGGGACGTAAGCCTGGCACACAAGAGCTGAGACAGGCAAGGATTAGGAAACACAGATTCTCTCTCTCTCATTCTCTCTCTTACTCCCTCTCTCCTTGTCTCTCTCCGTGTCTCTCTCCTTGTCTCCCTCTGTTTCTCTTTTTGTCTGTGACACACACACACATTGACTCACATTCAAAGAGTCTTTCTGTGCCGTACATTTTTATTCATACACACATATTCACAAACCTGTGTCACACACGCATGAACAGACACACTTTGTTTAAAGGAGGCGGTACACTCTAAAAAGAAAAGGTTCCTGAAAGATCGTGTAGGGGTTCTTCAAATTGAAACTGTGGGGGAACCTCTATATTATTATCAGTATTATTATTAATAATCAGCATAACAATAATGACAAGAACACAATATTTTTGCTGTCAGTGTTTATTATGATTTTAGTGGCAAAGCCAAATTCAAAAATCTAAACATGAGGTGAACTCCCAGCAGAGCTCCAAGTTCAATCAGTATGTCCTCTGGCGTGTTAATGTGTGTGTTGATATCCATCGTATCTATAGCCAGAAGGATTTTGCAGTGCATGATGGTCTAACAGATATCCAGTTACAGTATATTCATCAGCGGTGTAGGGAGGGTGAAGTCTGCGAATACAAAAATAGTAATTATACAGATGATTAACAAAATGTGCACATGACAGTGTTCACACCTTGGTTTTTGTGGTAAATGTGAATGAAAAAAAACGGTTCACTTTTGACAAAGGTTTTCATACACATACCTTGACAAACCAATACCAATTGTACATACCACAGACACACAAGTAAGTGGGCAGTTCAGGCACCTGCGCCCAATGCAGCTATAGCCTTCAACATATTCTTACCTCTTTGCTGATTAACATCCATTGAACTGTGTCCATTTTCAGTTTCAGAAAAAAATTAAAAGGGAGAAAGTGCCAAACAACACAGCCATTTGCACAAATATGAAAAGATAGATGGTATCACGATGAAACAATATACACTGCTCAAAAAAATAAAGGGAACACTTAAACAACACAATGTAACTCCAAGTCAATCATACTTCTGTGAAATCAAACTGTCCACTTAGGAAGCAACACTGATTGACAATACATTTCACATGCTGTTGTGCAAATGGAATAGACAACAGGTGGAAATTATAGGCAATTAGCAAGACACCCCCAATAAAGGAGTGGTTCTGCAGGTGGTGACCACAGACCACTTCTCAGTTCCTATGCTTCCTGGTTGATGTTTTGGTCACTTTTGAATGCTGGCGGTGCTTTCACTCTAGTGGTAGCATGAGACGGAGTCTACAACCCACACAAGTGGCTCAGGTAGTGCAGCTCATCCAGGATGGCACATCAATGCGAGCTGTGGCAAGGTTTGCTGTGTCTGTCAGCGTAGTGTCCAGAGCATGGAGGCGCTACCAGGAGACAGGCCAATACATAAGGAGACGTGGAGGAGGCCGTAGGAGGGCAACAACCCAGCAGCAGGACCGCTACCTCCGCCTTTGTGCAAGGAGGAGCAGGAGAAGCACTGCCAGAGCCCTGCAAAATGACCTCCAGCAGGCCACAAATGTGCATGTGTCTGCTCAAACGGTCAGAAACAGACTCCATGAGGGTGGTATGAGGGCCCGACGTCCACAGGTGGGGGTTGTGCTTACAGCACAACACCGTGCAGCTTGTTTGGCATTTGCCAGAGAACACCAAGATTGGCAAATTTGCCACTAGCGCCCTGTGCTCTTCACAGATGAAAGCAGGTTCACACTGAGCACGTGACAGACGTGACAGAGTCTGGAGACGCCGTGGAGAATGTTCTGCTGCCTGCAACATCCTCCAGCATGACCGGTTTGGTGGTGGGTCAGTCATGGTGTGGGGTGGCATTTCTTTGGGGGGCCGCACAGCCCTCCATGTGCTCGCCAGAGGTAGCCTGACTGCCATTAGGTACCGAGATGAGATCCTCAGACCCCTTGTGAGACCATATGCTGGTGCGGTTGGCCCTGGGTTCCTCCTAATGCAAGACAATGCTAGACCTCATGTGGCTGGAGTGTGTCAGCAGTTCCTGCAAGAGGAAGGCATTGATGCTATGGACTGGCCCGCCCGTTCCCCAGACCTGAATCCAATTGAGCACATCTGGGACATCATGTCTCGCTCCATCCACCAACATCACGTTGCACCACAGACTGTCCAGGAGTTGGCGGATGCTTTAGTCCAGGTCTGGGAGGAGATCCCTCAGGAGACCATCCGCCACCTCATCAGGAGCATGCCCAGGCGTTGTAGGGAGGTCATACAGGCATGTGGAGGCCACACACACTACTGAGCCCCATTTTGACTTGTTTTAAGGACATTACATCAAAGTTGGATCAGCCTGTAGTGTGGTTTTCCACTTTAATTTTGAGTGTGACTCCAAATCCAGACCTCCATGGGTTGATAAATTGGATTTCCATTGATTATTTTTGTGTGATTTTGTTGTCAGCGCATTCAACTATGTAAAGAAAAAAGTATTTAATAAGATTATTTCTTTCATTCAGATCTAGGATGTGTTGTTTAAGTGTTCCCTTTATTTTTTTGAGCAGTATACATTTAGATCATACAAGGGAGAAACCTTACCTGCTGTTTTCTCAGTTTTCTCATTTTTTAGTTGGGCAGTTAGGGTCCTGCAAGAACCCCCTTGAGAACTAAGGAGGTTCCTTGATCAACCCCACCTCCTATGGGGTTCTTGGAAGTACTTTTGGGGGCATTGTTCAGTGCCAAGAACCGTAAGGTTCTTCAAACAACTTTGAGGATCTTAGAACAACCCTTGATGAACCACTCATTTTTAAGAGTGTAGAGCTGCATATCCACGTACGCACCCAAGTCACACACACACACCTCACACATGTCCTGTTAGTGTGAAAGACCAGCCGGGATGTATAATTCATGTGTTCTTCACACTTCTTTTGAACTGACGACAGGCTGCTAGAGAGAGAGAGAGAGAGGGAGAGAGAGAGAGAGAGAGAGAGAGAGAACTCACCCCTCCGCCCCCTCCCCCCTGCCCCCCTCCCCTTTCATCAACCCCTTACCCCCCAAACCCCATCCTCTCCCTCCAGGGGGCTTCATAATGTAGGAGAAGATCCTTTGACAGACCCTCATCACACCTACACACTGACACCTTTCATACACACACATGCACACACGTGCGTGCACCCACGTATGCACGCGCACACACACACACACACATACATGCATAGACACATGCAAACATGCACACACACACACACAGGTCCACAAAGTGCAAGCATGGGACTTGACACATAGAGAGAGGGAAAGAGCAAGAAAGAGAGAGATGCCCGAGGCCTTCATCAGACACACAGCAGTAGGGGGTACACTTCAAACTTGTCACAATCGCATCTCCTCCTCTCATACGCTCTTCCTCTCCCCATCACTGTCTTACTCTCTCTTTGTTTCTCTCCTTCCTTCCTCTGCATTTCCATTCCCCTGTGTCTGTCATAATCGATATGATAGTAAGGTCATTGCTCTCGAGTCACGACCCATTTTTGTCTCTGTCTGATCTTGATCCTTCAAAGTTACGTTCGAGAGGCACACACCTGTATCCATCCCACATTTTAAATGTGTTGACTATTAGCCATTTCAATGGCTCAGATCGAGTTTTCATAATCACAAAGACGCTTTTTCTTTAATAGTTCAAGTACTTTATCCTTCTCTCTCTCTTTCTCTCTCTCTGTCACCCCTCCCTCTTCCCCTTGTTCCTTCCATCTCCCACGGCTGCCGGGCTGACCTCAGTCACAACTCTGCCCTCATGTTATTCCGCTTACTCGTTCTCTCTCTATCTCTCTCTTCCTCCCTATGTCTCCCTCTTCCTTTCTCTATAATCTTCCTTTCCCCTCTCAGGCCAGACGGTCTCTTTGCTGTAAATAGTTAATCGAGGCTAGCGGCATCGTCTTCCCCATTACACTCAAGTCCTCCATGCATATTTCATGGCCCAGGGAGAGGTAGAGAGAGAGAGGGGGAGAGGTAGAGAGAGAGAGGGGGAGAGGTAGAGAGAGAGAGGGGGAGAGGTAGAGAGAGAGAGGGGGAGAGGTAGAGAGAGAGAGGGGGAGGTAGAGAGAGAGGGGGAGAGGTAGAGAGAGAGAGGGGGAGAGAGAGAGACAGCGAGGGACAGACAGACAGACAGACAGACAGACAGACAGACAGACAGACAGACAGACAGACAGACAGACAGACAGACAGACAGACAGACAGACAGACAGACAGACAGACAGACAGACAGACAGACAGACAGACAGACAGACAGACAGACAGACAGACAGACAGACAGACAGACAGACAGACAGAGATTGAGAGAGAGAGAGAGAGAGAGAGAAAGAGTAATGAAGAGTGAGAGAGAGAGGGATGTAGAGAGCTGGAGAGAGAAAGAGAGAGGGACGGAGGGAGACAGATGGAGGGAGAGAGAGGGATGGAGGGAGGGAGGCCGCACTGCTCGGCCTGACAAAGAAATTGATGTGGAATTAATAAATCATTGTGGATCCTCAGTGCTGGGGATTATTGAGAGTGTTTGGGGTAGCAGGCAGCAGGAAAGGCCCACCACAGCAGCTCTCTGAGACATAGAGAGAACCGGAACACGCACTCACTAATAAGGAGAGGAGATGGAGGAAAGGGAGTGAGGCGTATAAATAGATAAAGAAGAGGCTTGTGGATGCTTCAGACTTGTTGCAGGTGAAGCGAGTATTGGGTTTTAAATGTTAAATTGGTTGTGCATCTGATACTTGGGTTATGCTGTAGCTTAAATCATGCCAGGAACTTGCTGCACATTTATGTGGCAACAATGGGCACTCTCTTACCATTTGAGGTTTTCTTAGTTACCTCAAATAATTCAACGCACTTGGTAACTACTGTAGCTGGTACCAAATGAACTGGGCACTAAGTACCAGGAGACATGGAGGTGGAGGAAGAGGAAGAGTAGGAAGATAAGTTTAACACAACACCCACTCTTGGCAGTGCTGGACGGTGACAGTAAGTGACTGATGGCCTCGGAGCCTAATGGCAAGCTGAGGGTGATAATGATGAGGGTGATGATGATGATGGTGGTGATGAAGATGGCGGTATATTAGCGCTGAGTGATTAAGCAGGCTGAGGTGCTAATGAGGACAAGGGTGTCACCACAGGGAGGAAGAGAGGGAGAGAAGGAGAGTGGGAGAGAGAGAGAGAGAGAGAGAGAGAGAGAGAGAGAGAGGGAGGTGGAGAGAGAGGGAGATTGAAGAGAGAAAGAGAGAGAGAGAGTATTTATTTATCTGTGCAGCAGGCCTGACCGTTATGATCCCACCAGTCCCTTGAGTATTATTGTCACTCTATTATCTCTCAGCAACTTTCACTTGGTGAATAAGATAACATGATATCTATGATAACATTGCATAGTAGATATCCATATCTATTATTGGACAGAAACTCTGTAATTTCCCTCAGTGTTGCTATTTAAAAAGAAAGATATACAGTATTGTATGCAATGATTCTGCCCAGTTGTTACTGTCCCCCTATCCCAGTGGTACTGTATGCAGTCACACAGTTGGCCAGAAACCCGAATCGTAAATCATTTTAGAGTTTTGCGGGCCAATGAAAATAGCAATAACATGCAGGAAATGGAGAGTTTGCACAGTATCGTATGTGGTATAGATGTTTGCCAAATGATTACATCATTAGAGAACAAGGACAAAGCCGAAGTCTTAAGTGACTGAGCGCCCTGGAGTGGGAGAGGAGTACAGTACGGGGGTAGCAGGCACTCACTCATTAACTATCTGATGTTGTCTGAAACGAACTGGAAAATAAGACAACTGTTAAAGCATTTGTGGGTGTGTATGCGCGTGTGTGTGTGAACACAGTACACAGTCTTTATGTGTGTGTCTACATGTGGGCATGTGGGTGTGTGCGTATGTAAGCGTGCATGCGTCTATGTGCGCATCCACGCACGTGTATGCCTGTGCTTGCATATGTGTACTGTATGTGTGTGTGTGTTCTCTCAGATACAGCACTACAGTGCTGGCCTGCAGATGGTTTTCACACTGACTCAATGGGATAGAGCACCAAGCCATCTGGAAGGAGTTTCACATGTCCTTGGACATTGTTCTTCCTGGAACCAGAAGCAGGCCTCCAAACTACAGACAGCTGCCTGGAGTGAGAGAGGTATAGGGGGAGAGAGAGAGGGAAGGAGAGAGAGAGAGACAGAGGGGGAGGGAGAGTGAGAAGGGGGGGGGCAGTACTTGGCGAAGTCTCTCTCTCCCTTTGTATCATTCTCATGCTCATTCACTCACTTTCCTCTCTTTCTTCCTTTAGCTTACTTACTTTCTCTCCCGTCCCCTCCTCCCATTTATCAACTCTGTCCTTTCATGTCTATAAAAAAATCAAATAATCCATAAGGTACCTCTGAGTTCCAGACCTCGCACTCTATAGGCACAACAGTGCTGACAGTCCAGGATTGATGGTGTTAGCTTACATCTGGGACGATTTGTAGTCTTTTGGCACGCAGCACCTTGCAGCATGTTGGTTATATCTACAGTGATATGCATGGGGTTTGGGTTGGCACTATAACTTACATTCATTAGAGGATCTTAGACTTTCTTTGAGGTAGATTCTATTTGGGATGGTGAGTGGGATATGGAGACAGGGATCAGGCTTGGGCGGTATCCAGATTGCTATACCTTTATATCAACCTTGTGCCATAGCTGTTTGCAAACCCCACTGATACTCTGTAATCTGAAGGTTAGCAACGCTAACAACTACATGTCAAATCCAAAAGAGAATGCTAACTAAATGCTAACGAGCGCGTTGCGAACATTTTGTGCAGTTTCTGACCTGAAGTATACAAGTAAAAAGCTACTCACAGTTGCACACACACAAAAAATATTAGCCAGCAAGGCTCTTGATCCAGCAGGGGATTCTCTGCTGTTACCAAGCGAATGCTTTATTTGGAAGATCCTAACAACTTAGCTAGATAGCTGACTACAGTGGCATGCGAAAGTATTCACCCCCCTTGGCATTTTTCCTATTTTGTTGCCTTACAACCTGGAATTAATTGTATCATTTTATTTACACAACATGCCTACCACTTTCAAGATGCAAAATATTTTTTTATTGCGAAACAAACAAGAAATAAGACAAAAAAACAGGAAACTTTAGTGTGCATAACTATTCACCCCTCCCAAAGTCAATACTTTGTAGAGCCACCTTTTGCAGCAATTACAGCTGCACATTTTTTGGGGTATGTCTATAAGCTTGGCACGTCTAGCCACTGGGATTTTTGCCCATTCTTCAAGGCAAAACTGCTCCAGCTCCTTCAAGTTGGATGGGTTCTGCTGGTGTACTGTACAGCAATCTTTAAACCATACCACAGATTCTCAATTGGATTGAGGTCTGGGCTTTGACTAGGCCATTCCAAGACATTTAAATGTTTCCCCTTAAATCACTTGAGTGTTGCTTTATCAGTATGCTTAGGGTCATTGTCCTGCTGGAAGGTGAACCTCCGTCCCAGTCTCAAATCTCTGGAAGACTGAAACAGGTTTCCCTCAAGAATTTCCCTGTATTTAGTGCCGTCCATCATTCCTTCAATTCTGACCAGTTTCCCAGTCCATGCCGATGAAAAATTGTGTTCTCGGGGTGATGAGAGGTGTTGGGTTTGCGCCAGACATAACATTTTCCTTCATGCCCAAAAAGCTACATTTAGTCTCATCTGACCAGAGTACCTTCTTCCATATGTTTGGGGAGTCTCCCACATGCCTTTTGGCGAACACCAAACGTGTTTGCTTATTTTTTTCTTTAAGCAATGGCTTTTTTTCAGTCCACTCTTCCATAAAGCCCAGCTCTGTGGAGTGTATGGCTTAAAGTGGTCCTATGGACAGGTACTACAATCTCCACTGTGGAGCTTTGCAGCTCCTTCAGGGTTATCTTTGGTCTCTTTGTTGCCTCTCTGATTGATGCCCTCCTTGCCTGGTCCATGAGTTTTGGGGGACGGCCCTCTCTTGGCAGGTTAGTTGTGGTGCCATATTCTTTTCATTTTTTAATAATGGATTTAATGGTGATCCATGGGACTTTCAAAGTTTCTGATATTTTTTTATAACCCAACCCTGATCTGTACTTCTCCACAACTTTGTCCCTGAACTGTTTGGAGTGCTCCTTGGTCTTCATGGTACCACTTGCTTGGTGGTGCCCCTTGCTTAGTAGTGTTGCAGACTCTTGGGCCTTTAAGAACAGGTGTATATATACTTAGATCATGTGACAGATCATGTGACACTTAGATTGCACACAGGTGGACTTTATTTAAGTAATTATGTGACATCTGAAGGTTATTGGTTGCACCAGATCTTATTTAGGGGCTTCATAGCAAAGGGAGTGAATACATATGCACCATTACTTTTCCACTTTTTATTTTTTAGAATTGTTTTAAACAAGTTATTTTATCATTTCACTTCACCAATTTGGACTATTTTGTGTATGTCCGTTACATGAAATCCAAATGAAAATCTATTTAAATTACAGGTTGTAATGCATCAAAATAGGAAAAACATCAAGGGGGATGAATACTTTTGCAAGGCACTGTAGTTACTAAATTAGCAAACCAAATGCACAACTGCAGAGCATTTACTACATTTTAGACAGTTAACTTAATAGTTGCAAAATATCTAGCTGGCAAACATTTTTGTTGTGAATTCCAGACTGTAATTAGATCACCTGGTGCATACTGCACAACAGTGAGTGACTCACAAGGCTCCGGTTTCTTGACATTGTGTGCTTGGAAACAAACACCACCTGACATGTGACTGGGGACTACCAAAAGCTTCATAATAATGTGACAGATGAAATGAAGAACGCAGTGTTCTTTATCTCCTAAAGTAATGACAAGTTGACTTTGCTTAAAAAGTAGCTACAAATATTCACATTTTTAAAAGAAATGGTATTGACGGTATTGAAAACCACCCCGTGGCTTTTTTCAAATAACAGTGATGTAGGGAATGTGGGATGTGGTGACTGGAATGGGAATTGTGGGTCTTTACTGCCCTCTCTGGATACTGTCTATGGAAGGCTAATATTTGTGGGTGATTGTTATGGAACTTTGAAGTATAATGAAAAGGGATGATGGTTTTCCTTGGTTCACTTTTATGATCATTAGTTACAAGGCAGAGCATGTCTGCAGGTAGACGCATGCATATACTCACGTAGACGGGCGTACACACACACACACACAAACACACGAAACTGAGAGGAGTAATGAGTTTTCATTAACTATCATTAATTCATGTTTTAACCTTGTGTGGACACCCGTCACAATGCAGCCCTGCCATTTTAGAGAACGAGGAGGCGAGGGAGGGGGGGAGGGAGCGAGGGAGGGAGCGAGGGAGAGAGAGAGAGAGGAGGGGATGAGGAGTTGGAAGGAATGCACAGAGTCTTCATTATTTCTTCGGAAGGGATCGTGTCCCATCCTCTCAGAGTAGAATGGAGAGAAGAGGATACACACAACATACTCATAACACACTCTTATGAACACATATTGTATTCAGGCCACAGTGAGTGCTTCCACTTTGACAAAAATTGTCCTGAGTTAATTTTATTCGTGCTCCACTCCTATTGTTGCTAAAAGTGTTGTTCTTTAGTGAGGACCTGTGTTTCTCCTGTTCATAAAGTTAAATGAGAGCCAGCTGCTGGAGGTCTACATGGTTTCAGCAGTACGTGTTAAACTGTGTGTGTGTGTGAGACGCCCCAGATAAGAGAACACTGCCAAGCTAATACTAAGCTAATGGAAAGTTTCCTGGAACAGGGTCAATTGAAAAAGTATGATGTTAGCCGGTACGCTCAATGCAACAGCTAGCTGTGGTGGCCACACGTTGCCTTTCCTCTCAGTGCTAGAGGGAGAAGACAAACAGGGAACACACAGACCTAATCCTCTGGTTTGGTATCTGTGGCACGTTTCCTCGTTCTCTCACAATGTGTCAGAAAGAGAGAGAGAGAGAGAGAGAGAGAGAGAGAGAGAGAGGGAAGGAAGGAGAAAGGGAGAGAGAGAGAGCTAGCCAGTGTTCGGGACAGCATGCGCACACAGCTGGGACGGTGTTGGCCACACATTCCTGCTCATATTCACCCTGACAGAAAGCACTTAATGGACACACACACACACACAAACCGGCCTGACATCCCCCTGTGAATAGACTTGGCATCACCTGGCACAATCAACAATACTTTAATGGTAAGGAATACTCTTCATAAAGTCTTGTTCCTCTTATATTTACAGACTGCCACTTTTTATAACTGCTCAGATAATTACCGTAAAACAATAGTCATTATCACATTAACGACCTCGTTAAGTTTCCCATTTTGGAACTGTTGTGCAAGCGAGAACATTTGGGGTAGTCAGTTTGTTATTGGGGTATGTTTTGAGAGAGAGAGAGAGAGAGAGAGAGAGAGAGAGAGAGAGAGAGAGAGAGAGAGAGAGAGAGAGAGAGAGAGAGAGAGAGAGAGAGAGAATCTGCTAAACCATATCTTAAACCTTTTTATCATGTTTCTGTGAAACCCAATTTCCTCAAAGATATTTTATATGGGTGATAGCCGACAGGACTGAGGGGTGAAGGTTGAAGGGAAACTGACAAGGAGTGAGGGTTTTTTAGGTTGAGGCGAAGGGTGAGGAGCATCGGGGTGAGATCAACGTTTGAATCCTCTTCAGCACCAAAGGGAACAGCTAGCCCATTTGCCAGCATGCACCACAGAGTTGGCAGCCTACCCACAATCCTCCTCACCAGTGTGAAGGGGCCGGCTCAGGACCCGCCAAGCAAGACCACTGACCTGCACCTGCATGACGGGAGAGAGAGTGGGACAGAGAGGGAGGGATTGTGGGGGTAAAGAGAGATAAGGGATGGACGGGGGAGGGGCTGTTAAAGGATTCAGAGTATTGGTTTATTGTAATCCCTATCAGCTTTTGCCAAGCATCAGCCATTCTTCCTGAGGTCCACACAAAAATATAAAACACTACAAGTAACAAAACACTGATACATTGCTAGACAAGAACAGTCACACAAATACTAAATACAACGATATACAAACAATACAACTAAAGAATAATGTGTGTGTAGATTGGGTGTTAGAGTGTGGTGGTGTGTCTATATGTTTGTGTGTGTGTCATTTCACAGTCCCTATTGTGCAATGAGATCCTGTTTTATCCTTTTTTTTAAGGTCTTTTTTGTTTTGTTTTGTTTATTGGACATGGGAGTTCCATGTGATCATGGCACTTTATAATACTGTGCTTTGCCGTGAATTTGTTTTGAACTTGTGGACTGTGAAGAGACCCCTGGTGGCATGTCTTGTGGGGTATGTATGGGTGTCTGGGCTGCATGTTATTTCATTATGTAGACAATCTGGAATTTTAGGTATTCTCATAAAAACTAGAAGAGAAGCAGTTAATATCTCGTCAACCCTCAGCATGTATGTTGTTGATGTTAGTTCTGTATGTGTAGTTAAGGGCAAGGTGTGCTGCTCTGTTTTGAGCCAGCTGCCCAGGTCTGTGCTGTATGGTCTGGGCAGAGAACATATAGAGCAGGGCCAGGCTGGAGGAGCCAGCACAGACACAGGCCAGGGTCTATCCCTGAAGACCCAGCTACAGCCACTGCCCGCTCATATGCCAAGAAACTAGCTAGCTGTCCCTGCCGTCACCATGGCAACCCATAACAACACAGCACAGCTGGAGCTGTCCTAGGATAAGTCTCCTTTGTAAAACGAATTATTGCTTTTCTAAAATGGTTGCCAATATATTTATAAACATATTAATGAAATGTTTTCATAAATTATATTATTTTAACAAATACATTTGTACAATATGAGGATGAAATGATAGTCCTAAAAATCAGTGGTGTAAAGTATTTAAGTAAAAATACTTTAAAGTACTACTGTACTTTACTATTTATATTTTTTGACAACTTTTACTTCACTACATTCCTAAAGAGAGCAAGAAAGTATCCCTGGTCATCCACTTCTGACTCTCTATACACCTGCTTTGTTTGTAAAGGATGTCTGAGTGTTGGAGTGTCCCCCTGGCTATCCATAAATAAAAAGAAAAAAGAAAACGGTGCCATCTGGTTTGATTAATACTTTTACTTTTGATACTTAAGTATATTTAAAACCAAGTACTTTTAGACTTTTACTCAAGTAGTATTTTCCTGGGTGATTCACTTTTACTTGAGTCATTTTCTATTAAGGTATATTTCCTTTTAATCAAGTATGGCAATTGGGTACTTTTTCCACCATTGCTAAGAAGATGTCCAGTTTCACTGACTCACCAAGTGACGTGCAGCTCACTCACTGGCGATTGCCGGTGCGCTCGTGCCAAAAGCCTATCTCTTTCAGGTTTTACATTCTATAACAATGCTCTTCGCTCAATAGGGCTGTTTGGAAGTTCATAACATATTTGGTAGTCTACAGACAGATTCGTGTTCTCTTTTCAGCAGGAGCCATTTGCTTTCCAACCTGTTTTCCCGCAATTGTCTTTGAAATATTGCGAAAGGCGTGTTTTGGCTGCATGCTGTTCAATGAAAGATTTGCCTCATGTTCCGACTGTAGGCATAGAGGAGGCAACTTGAAATAACTCTGATCACTTTTATTAGAATTGTTATGTTTTTGTTGTTATTGTTATGTTGCAAACAGAGACAATTATTTTTCATGCCACAAGAGGTACCGGATTCTGGCAAATGGATTCCGGAATGAAACAGTCCGAAACTGAGAGGTAGTAGATCCTGTTCCGTCAGGATCTGGCTCAAATGAAGCACTGTACAACCCCGAACTGTTGCAAATCAAATACTAGCATGGAAAAATCATGTGTAGATGCTTTTTTTCCCGAGGGAGATGAAGTTTATGAATTTCCTGCCTGGGCTGCAGGACAGTGGAATTATGCCATTAACATATCATGGTATTTAGCGGGAGTTGTTGTCCCACAACTCCTGCATATCAATCAATCAATCAGGATCCAACCAATCTGTTTTATAATTAAGCAATAAAGGCTGGGGGGGGGGGGGGGGGGGTGTATATGGCCAAAATACCACAGCTAAGGATACAGCCATAGTATATTGGCAATACACCACAAACACCTGAGATGCCTTATTGCTTTTATTAACTGGTTAGCAACGTAAATAGAGCATTTAAAATAAATGTTTTGTCATAGCCATGGTATACGATATACCACGGCTTTCAGCCAATCTGCATGCAGGGCCCGAACCACACTGTTTATAATGGAGTTTATAGTATATTGCCAGAATTACATGTCTTCGTTCAGGAATTAAAAAGTTCTAGAACTTCTCCCTCCTTCCCATTCTCTTAGCTGGTCCAAATGGTCCCTCTGTGGTCATTTGATGTCAAATAATGTCATAACATAACCTGATTTAGTCAGGGTTTGGTTCTTAAGTAAGCAGGACCTTCTTAGCAGATTTTCCAGCACCTCCCAAAATGACTTATAATGGTGTTTTAATTAAAGCAGCATTTGGTTGTGCTCAGAGATTTCTTATTTCCTACTCCTTTCCTCCCTCTCATGCACTCTTATTCTCATCTCCAAATATGAATTCCTTAGCTGCTGAGGAGAAATCTTTGGGGAAATGGATTATGTGGGCTGGGAGTCTTCGGGGAGAGCAAGGATGCATCGCAGACTTGAAGACTATTGGATGGTTGGAAGGAATTAGGATAATTATTTGCAGTGGGTCGATGTGGTTCACATTTCTCTGATGAGAGGGGGATGGGTAGTGGTGTCTGTGCGCGTATTCATGTGTGTGTGTGTGTGTGCGTGTGTGTCCATGTGTGTGTTAAAAGTGTTCAGGGCCAGGCTGAGGGTAGGTGCGATAACTAAAATATAGGGGTCAGTGAAGGACAGCTCACACAGTGCCTCTTCCTCCCCTCAACCAACACCACCGCTGCGGCTGCTGCTGCTAGGTGATAAAAAACACCTCCCAGCCACGATCGATACACTGCCTCTGAGTGAGCCCTGCTGACTGCTGAGTGTGTTTGAGAGGGAGCGAAAGAGAGAAAGAAAGATTGAGACAGTTTGTATATGTATCCATTTAGCCATCACTATTTCATGGGACATCTTCTCAAATAACATATTTCAAGCCATCAACACCCATTATTCTATATTTGTAACATGGTTTCTTTATGGCATACTATTCATGGGTTGCATGTTTCGTTACTGTCACGTGCGCTCCCTCTCCGGCTGTTCGTTATGGCGCACACCTGTCACCATCGTTATGCGCACCTGCGCGTAGTCAGACTCACCTGGACTCCAACACTTCCCTGATTACCTTCCCTATATACGTCACTCCCTTTGGTTCCTTCCCCAAGCGTTATTGTTTCTGACTCTGTTTCATGTTGGTGCATTGTTAGTGTTTTGTGTTTTTTGTTTTGTTTATTTATTAAAACACTCACTCCCTGAACTTCTTCCCGACTCTCAGCGCACATCGTTACAGAATAACGCCTCACCTAAGGGAAGCATCAGGGAGTGTTTTTTAGATGTTTTTGTGTCAGGTGGAATGACGTCGAGTCCGGGAGCCGCTACAGGCTTTCATGCCTCAACCAGATCGCCAGGCTCCGATGCCTCAGCCAGCTCGTCGGTTTTTCATGCCTTCGTCGGATCGCCAGGCTCCCCTGCCTCAGCCGGTCTGTCAGGTGCCCGCTCATCAGCAGGGGTGACCGGTCCGCTCCTGATCCCCGGGATGGTCCCCTGGTTTGGCGTCCTGCGGTTGGAGCCGAACGCACCAGTGTTTATTTATTAAAACACTCACTCCCTGTACTTGCTTCCCGACTCTCAGCGCACTCGTTAGAGTTACAATATTGTTTTGAACATTAGTTTTGTACTGAATTCTAACTGAGCATTCTACTCAATGCATTGTCAATTAGGGCTGATGAACATTTAAAACAAAGTGCTTTACAGTGGCTTGTAAATACAATACCATTCAAAAGGAGGCAAATAGTTTTCATGTCGCCAGATTGACTTTAGATGCAGTATAACGTTAGCTAGTTAGCTAAGATTGAGGAGAGGTCACCTGATTTTAGCTTGCTAACATTAGCATCGCTAACTATTTTTGATTAACTTTGCTAGCTAATGACAACATTGCCATCTGTCTAAAGTAAATTTGATGACATGACAATGCTGTAAAGTTGTTTCCTACATTTAACTAATTTAGCAATGCCATCTTATTTCCAGGCACTATAGTGTAATTCACACTAAACAGTCATTAGCCTTTGTCCAGAATGACTAGGCTTATCATGACTTTAGGGCACCACTATTGCGCCACTGGTAGAGGGAGGCTTGAGAAAGTTCATAACAATGGCATTACACAACAGAGTGAAGGAGGTTCAACCTATGAATACATAATTGTATGTTTTAGAATGTAGACTGTGTCGCACCAATCTCCTGAGGGCAGTGGAAGGTGTCCGTAGAGTCAAAGTACAAGAATGTGCAGTGGTGGAAAAAGTACTCAATTGTCATACTTGACTAAAAGTACAAATACAAAAAAAGTGAAAGTCACCCAGTAAAATACTGAGTAAAAGTCTAAAAGTATCTGGGTATAAATGTATTTAAGTACAGTGGTGGAAAAAGTATGACATTGTCATATTCATATCCTTATATTGAGAAAACCAGATGCCACTTTTTTATTTTTATGTATAGACAGACAAGGGCACACTCCAACACTGGGTATCATGTTTAGTGAGTCCGCCAGATCAGAGGCAGTAGGGAATGTGCATGAATTGGACCATATTGCTGTCCTGCCTGAGCATTCGAAATGTAATGAGAACTTTTGGGTGTCAGGGAGTAAAAAGTACATATTTTCTTTAGGAATGTAGTGGAGCAAATGTAGAAGTTGTCAAAAATAGAAATAGTAAAGTACAGATACCCCAAAAAATGAATTAAGTAGTAATTTAAAGTATTTTTACTTAAGTACTTTACGTCACTGAGAATGTTTTATGGCGTCCACATGCTTCTTAGCTGAAACAGTTTGGTAGAGTTTGTGCCTACATTATGATGACATTTTGCGACGTTTTTGTTGATTTTGGACTCCGGTGAGGGTTTTTTCGGCTGTTTCGGCACACAACCTTTTTTTCTTGAGGCAAGCCAAAGTTCGGAGCTGAAGTCTACGCCCCTTCATTGGTGATTGATCAACAGTGGAGATTTTTTCAATAAAGTATTTTTTGTCATACAACGAGAGCCGACTTGTTTTCATGCACATTGTTTCATTGAGAAATACCGCACCAAACATCTTAGTTAGATGTAAAATTGTGCTACTAAGATCTCTTCAGCAAAAACGTCAAAATGAATGACAGTTCTCTTGAGTTATCTTAGATGAATTCAGACTATTTTCAGGAAGTGTATACTGGCTACGCCGTCTCAAAATGGACAAGCAATACTATTGGTGCTTTTTTCTTTTTCAGGAAGAGAGGGAAGAAGAGGGAGGAAGAGAGGGAGGGAAGAAGAGGGAAGAAGAGGGAGGAAGAGGGAGGAAACTGAAGCATGCTGACGCCTTTAGCCATCCTGTCAGGCCTGTGTGTGTGTTTGTGCGTGAGTGTATGGGTGTGTGCGTGTGTGTGTTTGTGTGCGTATGCGTGTGTGTGTTTGTCAGTCTGTCCCTCAGGCATGGGGCGTGTAAAACCTTCAGTACTGACACACACATCTCACCACTGATCCATTTGGCTACTATGCACCTTTACAAAAAGTGTTATATTGATTTGTATCTGTGTGTGTTTATATATGTGTGTGTGTATGTGTGTGTGTGTGTGTACGTGTGAAGTTAGAAAGCAAAGCAATATGAACCGTAGTTACTGTATATTGAGGTGCCCTATCCCATCTGGACAAGAGGAATACCTATGTACAGTAAGAATGCTGTTCATTGACTACAGCTCAGCATTCAACACCATAGTACCCACCAAGCTCATCATTAAGCTTGAGGCTCTGGGTCTCAAACCCGCCCTGTGCAATTGGGTCCTGGACTTCCTGACGGGCCGTCCCCTGGTGGTGAAGGTAGGAAACAACATCTCCACTTAGCTGATCCTCAACACTGAGGCCCCACAAGGGTGCGTGCTCAGCCCCCTCCTGTACTTCCTATTCACCAATGACTGCGTGGCCATGCACGCCTCCAACTCAATCATCAAGTTTGCAGATAACACAACAGTAGTAGGCTTGATTACCAACAACGACAAGACAGCATATAGGGAGGAGGTGAGGGCACTCGGAGTGTGGTGTCAGGAAAACAACCTCTCACTCAACGTCAACAAAACAAAGGAGATGATTGTGGACTTCAGGAAACAGCAGAGGGAGCACCCCCTATCCACATCGATGGGACAGTAGTGGAGAAGGTGGAAAGTTAACTTAAGTTCCTCGGCGTACACATCACGGACAAACTGAAATGGTCCACCCACACAGACAGTGTGGTGAAGAAGGCGCAACAGAGCCTCTTCAACCTCAAGAGGCTGAAGAAATTTGTCTTGTCACCTAAAACTCTCACAAACTTTTACAGATGCACAATTGAGAGCATCCTCTCGGGCTGCATCACCGCCTGGTACGGCAACTGCACCGCCCATAACCGCAGAGCTCTCCAGTGGGTGGTGCGGTCTGCACAACGCATCACCGGGGGCAAACTACCTGCCCTCCAGGACACCTACAGCACCCGATGTCACAGGAAGGACAAAAATATTATCAAGGACAACAACCACCCGAGCCACTGCCTGTTCACCCTGCTACCATCCAGAAGGCGAGGTTAATACAGGTGTATCAAAGCTGGGACTGAGAGGCTAAAATATGGCTTCTGTCTCAAGACCATCAGACTGTTAAACAACCATCACTAACACAGAGAGGCTGCTGCCTACATACAGACTTGGATCACTAGTCACTTTCATAATGCCACTTTAATAATGTTTACATATCTCGCATTTCTCATCTCATACTGTATGTATATACTGTATTTTATACTATCTATTGCATCTTGCCTATGCCGCTCGGTCATTGCTCATGCATATATTTATATGTATATATTATTATTCCATTCCTTTACTTAGATTTGTGTGTATTAGGTAGTTGTTGTGGAATTGTTAGATTACTTAGATATTAAGTAACTGTCGGAACTAAAAGCACAAGCATTTCGCTACAATCGCAATAACATCTGCTAACCATATGTATGTGACCAATAGCACTTGATTTGATTTTACAGTTTTCACAGATTGTCTTCAGGGCCCTGGCATACAAATTATTATGATGTCATCAACATGGGACCAGTATAAGCGACATTTTAATCTAGTTTAGTGTAATTCACCTGCCCTTCATTTGTTCACTTCATCTTAGCATACGACTCCTAAGCACTCGGTAGTGCACTCCTAAGCCACTATTGAAAGTGAACAGAAAGAGACTGTAGTAGAGGGAGTCTCAAGTGTCGTTTTCCCACTTTAGACCAAACAGAAATACCCAAATGTCTTTTAAATAAATGATGCAGTGAAGTCAGACAGGAGTCAGGATAGTGGTTGTTAACCAGCCGGTTGTTTAGGCTCCTGAAATGAAAGAGTTAATAAACCACATCGTTCCTCTGGAGTTGTACTACCTAGTCTCCCATGAAAGCCACTCAACCTTCCTGTCTCTGCCTATTACCTCTGCTATGTTGCACCACACAGCCCTCACCCTCACCCTCACCCCCACCTTCACCCTCAGTGCCAGTCTACTTGTAATGTGCCCTCCACATTATTTCTACTCTGCAGTCAGCATGCACGGTGCATGGAAGAGAATTTGACTGTAACATTACTTGAAAGTTTCTCTTCAAATGTTAATGTTACCTGCTTGCAAGTATTTCCAAAAATGAAAGGAGACTGTCTCATTTGAAGTGTTCAAAATGTGCCTAATCAGTTCAGAAGAACCTCTTTTCCCCCATGGTTTTGAACTAAGCCTTTCTTCTCTTGTCTTCTTTTTTTTCCATGTCTTGTTCTCTTTCCTCGAGTCCTCTGTTTCTAATTCTCCATCCCCAGATGGCCTGATGCCATGTTGAGAACCACCACAGGCATTCTGATACATCAAGGCTAATGCCTGCTTCCCCTGGCTTCAACTCTCTTAATGTTTTATAGAGGGCTGGAAAGACAAAAGAGTGCTGCAGAGAGAGCACTGTCAACAGAACTGTTTATTTCCATGTAGCATTAAGGGAATTGTCTCTAATGGAGTTAGCTGGTGTTGGAATGCCATCTAGGCTTTTCTTTTTAGCCCGAGACAACCATAATGTGGAAATGTATAACAAAGAAACGTTAATGAATAGTATGTCGTTTCCGAGGGCAAAAGTATTTTGCGGTTGATCTGGATAGAAATGATAAACATTAGCCACGGATTACGATTAAAACGTTCTTATAAATGCCATGTGATTATGCCCTTTCATTTGATTATCATTGAAATAAGAAACCTTTGATGAAATGAATGACAAAAACCCCCCGAAACAATCACGTAGCGATTACGTAATGCTCGTAATGCTCATTTTGCAGTTGGCGGTTGGTTTGGACTGAATCAGGAGGGGCTTTTTAACCCCCCAAAAATGTATCAGTGAGGATTTTGCCAATGGGTGTGTGTGCGTGCATGTGTGTGGATTTTTACCTCTAATGATAGGAAGATGGAAGTGTACTCGTTCATGATGTTGTCGTTGGAGAAATCCCTGTCTTGTGGAGCCTCGGTTGGTCGCTGCATATGTTTATTGTGAAATTGATACCCGCCGCCTTGGCCTGGCTGTCAGCGAGACAGTTTTCCCATTAGCGCTGACGTGTGATTTATCACCTAGACTTCCCATATAGGCCAGCCAATCACTGGATGGGATACTGCCTGGCTCTGGTTCAAGACCACTCACGTTCTCTCTTTTTATGTCTCTCTCTCTCTCTTTCTCTCTCTTATGCCTCTAACTCTCTCTCTCTCTCTCTCTCTCACTTTTCCGCTCTCCATCTCTCTTCCTTTCTCTTCCTCTCTCACCATCTTCACTCTACCTCTGCCTCTCCCTCTGCCCCCTCTCTCCCTACTCTCTCTCTCTCTCTCTCGCTCTCTCTCGCTCTCTCTCGCCCTCCGGTTTCTCATTCTCTGCTAATCCATTTCACGGCACTGTCTGAGATGTGCACTTTTCAGTATGGCCGCTGTCCCCATGACTCATTCTCACTTTGAGATTCTATAACTTCTACTCTAATGGAATGTTGGTTGTGAGAGACTGGGGGTGTGAGTGACAAAGGGAGATTGAGTGAGGGAGAGTGAGGGAGACAGAGAGAGATGGAGAAGGAGAATGAGGGAAGATAACTTGATTTTCTTTGTCACATGGTGATAATCCTTACAGTCGATTTCAAAGGTCCCTGCATGATGTCGGACACATTGAGGGATAGGCTCTGTATTGGCCATTCCCGCCTTTTCTAATGACACACTGGAGACCCCTCGCACACCCCTACCCTCGCCATGACAGCAGCTCACCAGCCCAGGAAATCGCTTCCCCAAACGTTTCCCTCAGGAAGCGCCACACTGAAAACGAATGACAGCGTGTCAACTCAAATGGTTCCCGCTGTTATGAGAGAGAAATGTAATCATGACAAATCCTCTCTATTTCAGGTAGTTATTGCCGCCTGCTGAAGCCCTAGCTAGCCTATGGCGCTAACAGTCCCTTCTTTTTAGCTGTCGCTGTTGTTATCCCCTCTAAACGTTAGTAGTCATATTAAACTTCCCACTTGCTACTCTCGGCCGGGGAAAAGTTGCTGACGCTGTTGCAGCTGCATACAGGATGTCTCTCTCTCTCTCTCTTTCCCACTCTCTCTCGCGTTCCCACTCTGTCTCTCTTCCACTCTCTCTCTCTCTCTCTCTCTCTCTCTCTCTCTCTCTCTCATGGCAGATCTCGCAACTCATGGCCTAGGCAAAGGAATTTAATTGAACTGATTTAAGGTGCCCAAATGCCAATAAACTCTAATGCAGTTAAGCATAAATAAAGTGGCTAGTTTGGGGCCAGTGGTTGTTGGCAGACCTGTCGACAGGGAGCTGACGAGGGCCCGGTTAGTTCCTATGATGTAGAGGCGGTGTAGAATAGCTTTATTGATTAAAGAGGCATCACATTAGGATGAGAAATATGGCGGCGGGCACCGCTACTGCCCTGGAGTCAACCATGTCGTGAGTCCTGCCCTCAATGTAATATTTAGTACAGAGGAGAGGAGGTAGGGGAAGTATAGGCCTATACATGGGCCGCCAGTGGTTAGAGTGTTGGGCCAGTAACCGAAAGGTTGCTAGATCGAATCCCCGAGCTGACAAGGTACAAATCTGTCTTTCTGCCCCTGAACAAGGCAGTTAACCCACTGTTCCTAGGCCGTCATTGTAAATAAGAATTTGTTCTTAACCGACTTGCCTAGTTAAATATTTTTTTTTACTAAACTTTCTCAATCAGGGTGGGCTAGATATGAAGAATGTCCATCTGTGGTAATGATGATTAAAATGATCAATTACTGCACATGTTGATGTATGGTTCCCAAGGGTGTTGTGGTTTTGAGGAAATTAATAGATTACTTTTGACTTGACCAACTAGGCTACCGTGTTACTAAATACATCATAATCTTAGAATTAGATTCTGTAAGCAGTTAAAAAGTACAGCCCTTTCAAGTCGCTACACACACAGAGTCAATAGTTCAGGTCATGTAGTGTGTGACAGTAAGTCACTGGTTCAGTGTGTGCGTGTGTGCATGTGTGTGCGTGTGTGTGTGGTGTGACTGTAAGGACAGACCTCTCTCTACCCTCCAGCTGTGGACTATTAAACCTTCACCGCATCCTCTCGGCCAATAACTCTCTGCCTTTTAATATTCGCTTGTTTGTTTTGGTCTCTGCCAGAGAAGTGCACTGTTCCCTCTGTGATCGTTACAGAAACCTGACCTGTCCCTATTCTTTACCTCCTGGCTGGGAGGGAGAGAGGGAAGGAGGGAGACAGAGCGAGAGAGGGAGAGAGCGAGAGAGAGAGAGAAGATTGAGAAATGAGAAAATCAAGAACCAAGTAAAGAAGAAAGACTGCAAGATTGCCTGGAGAGAGGTAGTTAGAGATTAAGGAAGATGTTAGCCAGAGACATAAAGAAGAAGAGATAAAGAATAGACTCATTACATCTGCACCTCACAGAAACAGACAGGCCCTGTCCCATCTGCGCTCGGCCCTATTCCATCAACCTTTTAGCTGTGCAAGCAGCGGTGGCAGTGGCTGCGATAAGAGCCCTGAGGCTGGTCTGCTAACCTCACTGTGACCTGGGCCCCGCCACCCACTGAGCCTTATCCAAGCAGACATCCTCCTGGTGGCCCCTACCGCAGACACCGGCTGAACAGACCCTCCTGAGAGGGCCATCACCACAGGAGGTTCATGGCACCTTCATTTGGGAGGACGGGCTCATGCTAATGGCTGGAACGGATTCAGTGGAATGGTATCAAATACATGGAACACATGGTTTCCATGTGTTTGATGCCATTCCATTTGCTCCGTCCCAGCCATTATTATGAGCCGTCCTCCCCTCATCAGCCTCCATTGGCCCTCACCTCTGTCCACAACACGCCACTCTAAGTGAGGGGTAGAGAGGGGAGAGGGGACGTGTGTGTGTGTGTGTGTGTGTGTGTGTGTGTGTGTGTGTGTGTGTGTGTGTGTGTGTGTGTGTGTGTGTGTGTGTGTGTGTGTGTGTGTGTGTGTGTGTGTGTGTGTGTGTGTGTGTGTGTGTGGGAAGGGAAGGGAAGGGATGCGTACTGTATGCCAGTAGCGGGGTTACATCAGTGCATTCAAGTGAAAAAGAGCAACTTTCCGTTTTGGATGATCTGTATTCCGCTAGCACCTCCCTTGATGAGAGGAGAATGAGGCAACCTCCGAGTTACACAAGTATACTTAATTGACACACACAGGATTGAAGTGAACATGGAAAGGTAGTGGTTTCTATACACGCACACCACGCCGCATGTTCAGAGATATGATTGTGTCCAGTTGTTGATGGGCAGAGACAGAGATATTGCTCTCTGTCACAACTTGAGGGACACTAAGAAGTGGAGGCAGGAGTTGGGGATCTGGGACCCAAGCTGACTGCCTGTGATTGGCTGACACCACGGTGTGATAAAGACCCTGGCATCCATGACCCCAAGCAACTAATTGGTGGCCAGAGCCCTAGGTGAGAAGGGTCAGTTTAAGACCTCCCTGGCCTGCTTGGCTCCAGTGGGAGAGAGGAGCCTGCTGCAGGAGTTAGAAAGTTAGAGTTTGTCTCTGAGAGAGGGCTGTGAGAAAGCGTGCTAAAAGGAAATTTGTAACAAAAAGTATTTAAAAAGTAGTTCACAATGAGTGAAAGGCTGAGCTATAGTACATTAGAGGCATAGTTGGGGAGTAACTGATTACATGTAATCATGCGATTACATGCAATTAATTATATGCAATCTGATTACCAAAAACACTCTAACTGTAAGTAGTTACCAGCAAAAATATTGTAATCAGATTACAGATATTTTTGGAAAACTAGATTACTTCTTGGATTACTTTAAATTCAGAAATCGAAAAAAAATACATTCTCAATAACATTCAATTCAGCATTGAACATTTTTTAGTTTAAGTTTGTTCCACCTAAGCAAGTCTGACCACAAGTCAGAGACCACTATGATGACACACCAAATGCGTTTGATAGTTCCGTTTTGTCTTCTTCTAATGCCTCTTAAGGGGAAAGTAATCCAAATGCAACTGAAAGTAATCAGATTACGTTACTGAGTTTGGGTATTCCAGAAGTACGTTACTGATTGCAATTTTGGATGGGTGACTAGTAACTAACAGATTACATTGAGAAAGTAAGATACCCAAACCTGATTAGAGTTAGTGAGAGTAGAGCAGGGGATGACGCATGGTGGTCCTGGAATGGAGAATCAGAGGGGAATTTACAGAGATTGTGTGTGTGTGTGTGTGTGTGTGTGTGTGTGTGTGTGTGTGTGTGTGTGTGTGTGTGTGTGTGTGTGTGTGTGTGTGTGTGTGCTTGCTTGAGTGTGTGCGTACGTGCCTACCTGCGTATGTGTGTGTGTGTGTGTGTGTGTGTGTGTGTGTGTGTGTGTGTGTGTGTGTGTGTGTGTGTGTGTGTGTGTGTGTGTGTGTGTGTGTGTGTGTGTGTGTGTGTATATACCTGTGTTTGTATGTGTGTTTAGTTGTCGTTTTATCCACTTGTGTGTATTTCTATGTGTAACTCCTGCCAGCCACCAGGGTTATGTACAGAACAGTATTACAATGCTCTCAACAGATTATAGCCTATTCATTTTGCTGGCTTCTCTTTTCAATTTGAACAGCATCTCTCTGCAGCGCAGCTGTAGTGAATTATCACACGTCTCTATTCAAAGGCTTCCTGCGGTGACAACAAAGAGGGGTGGCTTCTAATCTCCTCAGGCTAGAGGCAGCATGGCAAGGTTTACACCTTTGGGGCAGAGCTGCCTCCAGAACATGATTTGTCCCAAAAAATCATCAACCTGCATTTGCTATGTGTGCCTCCAACCTGCTCTGATACAGTACAAAGAAGATTTTACTTTGTATAGGTGTTGAATACAATGAGAAAATGAAGTCTAGGTAACTTGATGCCGAAGAGGTAGTACGTTTGTGAGCTAAGCATTCACTGTAAAAAGTTCTGCTAACAATTTTTTGGGGTGGAAGCACATTGCCTTGAACCATTTGAGTTACCCAACTCTCTGCGTTCAATACTTAAAGTAATAAAGTGACCACACATATGGTTCTTTTTAAGTTGTAAAAACTTTTATGAACTTTTTGACACTGGATTCTGAACTATAACGATTGAAGTTGCTTCAACACTCACACATAACAATGTTGGGTGCCTTCTAAGTTATTAACCTTCATTATAATTTTTTCCCCCAAGTGTAAGTGTTATGTTATTCTGATTAGTACATTTCGGTGGTCGTGTCTTAATGTTTAATATTGTTCTATATATTTGACAAATTGTCATTTTAGCCCACCTTAACAGGCGTTGTTGAGCACTGTGCTCATTCCTCTACTAGTAACTGGAGGTAGAGCTGCTGTAAGAATTACAGAATGCTGAATTAGCCTCCGTTATTAAGAGAGGTGCACATGACGTTGTTGATGGTGGGAATGGCTTGTCTCATTATTGAATGTCAATTTGTCCGACGGTTTTGAAATCCGTTCATCATGATCAATTACAACTCATAGCACAATAAACTGCTCAATACTATTTTGGAAATATACTTTTTTCTTCAAACATGCAAGCAATATTGTGTAAAAGTATCATAAAGTCTAAAAATGTTGAATTACTCACAATCCTCAGATTGGTATTATTAAGTATTCATAACTTGCAAAAACATAATAATATATACGTATATATGTGTGTGTGTGTATGTATATGTATGTATGTATGTATGTATGTATGTATGTATGTATGTATATATATATGTATGTATATATGTATATGTATATATATATGTATATATATATATATATATATATATATATATATATATATATATATATATATATATATATATATATATATATATATATATATATTTATTTACTCAAAAATAAATCTGTCTGACTACTACTTTATTATTTGAAGTAAAGATGTAAAACATAGAATCAATCATAACTATCATAACTATATTTACTCACTAACCAAATATTTGTTAACAGTACTCAAAACAATAAGTGATAAGAAATCTTATTGACATATGAGTTTGTACCACGCTTAGGATTTGAGTTCTACTGACCATTGGAGATGTTTGAGTAGCCACTACTTAATTTCTTTAATGAGTTAGGCAGTTACTTTCTACTGTGTAGGTTTAGATGGGGACATTTTTGTACAGTTTGAGAAGTGATGGAGCCTAAAGTTTGAAGCAACCCAGTCAAGTTGGCCATTTTGATTCCACACCACAACATGATGGGTCTGATTGAAGTGCTCTTCATCACGAAGCCTCATTTGATTTGTCTCTTTTATTAAGAAAACACAAAATCAGGAAGTTATTGATGTGAAAGTGCCTCCGTACATCCTGAGGAACAATGCACTTCAATTTTAAGAAGCTTGCCGATTTGATTGTCTGCCCTTCGGTCTAATTCAGTCTTGTAAGAGGGGCTTTGGGCTATGGTTGTCAGTTTAATAAGAAAGATGCAGGAGGGAAATATACACTGCTCAAAAAATAAAGGGAACACTTAAACAACACAATGTAACTCCAAGTCAATCACACTTCTGTGAAATCAAACTGTCCACTTAGGAAGCAACACTGATTGACAATAAATTTCACATGCTGCTGTGCAAATGGAATAGACAACAGGTGGAAATTATAGGCAATTAGCAAGACACCCCCAATAAAGGAGTGGTTCTGCAGGTGGGAACCACAGACCACTTCTCAGTTCCTATGCTTCCTGGCTGATGTTTTGGTCACTTTTGAATGCTGGCGGTGCTTTCACTCTAGAGTAGCATGAGACGGAGTCTACAACCCACACAAGTGGCTCAGGTAGTGCAGCTCATCCAGGATGGCACATCAATGCGAGCTGTGGCAAGAAGGTTTGCTGTGTCTGTCAGCGTAGTGTCCAGAGCATGGAGGCGCTACCAGGAGACAGGCCAGTACATCAGGAGACGTGGAGGAGGCCGTAGGAGGGCAACAACCCAGCAGCAGGACCGCTACCTCCGCCTTTGTGCAAGGAGGAGCAGGAGAAGCACTGCCAGAGCCCTGCAAAATGACCTCCAGCAGGCCACAAATGTGCATGTGTCTGCTCAAACCATCAGAAACAGACTCCATGAAGGTGGTATGAGGGCCCGACGTCCACAGGTGGGGGTTGGGCTTACAGCCCAACACCGTGCAGGACGTTTGGCATTTGCCAGAGAACACCAAGATTGGCAAATTCGCCACTGGTGCCCTGTGCTCTTCACAGATGAAAGCAGGTTCACACTGAGCACGTGACAGACGTGACAGAGTCTGGAGATGCCGTGGAGAACGTTCTGCTGCCTGCAACATCCTCCAGCATGACCGGTTTGGCGGTGGGTCAGTCATGGTGTGGGGTGGCATTTCTTTGGGGGGGCCGCACAGCCCTCCATGTGCTCGCCAGAGGTAGCCTGACTGCCATTAGGTACCGAGATGAGATCCTCAGACCCCTTGTGAGACCATATGCTGGTGCGGTTGGCCCTGGGTTCCTCCTAATGCAAGACAATGCTAGACCTCATGTAGCTGGAGTGTGTCAGCAGTTCCTGCAAGAGGAAGGCATTGATGCTATGGACTGGCTCGCCCGTTCCCCAGACCTGAATCCAATTGAGCACATCTGGGACATCATGTCTCGCTTCATCCACCAACGCCACGTTGCACCACAGACTGTCCAGGAGTTGGCGGATGCTTTAGTCCAGGTCTGGGAGGAGATCCCTCAGGAGACCATCCGCCACCTCATCAGGAGCATGCCCAGGCGTTGTAGGGAGGTCATACAGGCACGTGGAGGCCACACACACTACTGAGCCTCATTTTGACTTGTTTTAAGGACATTACATCAAAGTTGGATCAGCCTGTAATGTGGTTTTCCACTTTAATTTTGAGTGTGACTCCAAATCCAGACCTCCATGGGTTGATAAATTGGATTTCCATTGATTATTTTTGTGTGATTTTGTTGTCAACACATTCAACTATATAAAGAAAAAAGTATTTAATAAGATTATTTCTTTCATTCAGATCTAGGATGTGTTGTTTAAGTGTTCCCTTTATTTTTTTGAGCAGTATATATATATATAGAGAGAGAGAGCCACAAAGCAAGAAAAAGGGAGAGGGGGAAGGAGGAGAGAGTGAGAGGAAGAGAGAGAAAGGAAGAGGGAGAGAGATATAAAGTTGCTGAGGCGTTATAAGTGCATCTCTTAAATCCCCTTTCCTAGCTGTTGGTGACAGTGGGAAATGTCAAGTGTCTCAACACCTTTCTCTATTTCTAAGCACCGTTGCTCACACCTCACACACTCTTACACACCCTGACACAGTCTGGCCCCAAATGGCTGTGTACTCATTGGGGGGCGAGGGGCTGCATGTTAGCCCTATCATTAAGGAGTAGTGCACACAAAGGTAAAGAGTGTGAACACACACAAGGAGTAGATGTACACTCACGTTCAGGTGCAATCGCACACACATGCACGCACACATACAAACACAGGACAAAACGGACACAGACACACACAGACACAAGCAGGCTTGTCCAAATACATCACACACACACACACACACACACACACACACACACACACACACACAAACACAATACCTGCATATTTTCTAGACAGAGGCCATAGATTTCATCTAAAATACCTCAAGTTATTTACAGATCACAGAAATAACAATAAAACAACAGAACAATGAGAATATGTCACATGATGTCACAGCCTTTCCAACCATAACCTTTCCAGTCTGTGTGTGTGTGTGTGTGTGTGTGAGTGTGTGTGTGTGTGTGTGTGTGTGTGTGTGTGTGTGTGTGTGTGTGTGTGTGTGTGTGTGTGTGTGTGTGTGTGTGTGTGTGTGTGTGTGTGTGTGTGTGTGTGTGTGTGACACGAGCCCCTGTGGGGATGAACATATGTACTTGTCTGTGAAGTGAAAAGCTTCCACACACACATAGAGTATATACACACACGTGTGTGCGCTGTCAGGGCACACAGTTACACAGGTGGTTCTGACGGGCCGTTTCCCTGGAGACATCCATTGCAGACTTAATTGGTTTATTTACAGACTGTTGTGCAAGGAGCAGAGGTGTGTATGTGTGTGTGTTCTGTGGTGATAGTGTTACCATTGAGTGTGGAGTACCATAAGGGGGCCTTGTATTTAGGAGAGGTACGGGGGGTGGGGGTGGGGGGGGGGAATATAGAGATCCTAATTGGGTGTCCGGCAGAGTGGTGTGTCTTCAGTCTCTAGGGCTGCATCCCAAAAGGCACGTCCCTATGTGCCTCATATTATCCAATAGTAAGTCTGTGTATGTGTCTTTTGTGTCTGTGTCTGTATGTAAAGTAAGCCTTGGACAATTAAGCTTTGTCCGAGCCAGAACAAGCCTATCTCCTGTTTCTGTAGCTTGAGGCAGCTTAATGTACAAGTACACCCCCCTGGAAAGGACACTAGTCTGTTGCAGGGCAGTAGCACCAATCCATCTTCTTAAAGTAACTGTCCAGTGTTTCCAGATTTCTATGAAATATAACCTATAATTAATTACAATATTAGTGAAATAGTTTTCCTTACAATTTTTATTTTATTAAGTTCTGTATGTTAAAAAGCAGCTTTAATGTATTGTAATGGTGGGCATACCCCAACAACAGAATGGTGTGGGCGTATACCGGTGATTAAAAACATGAAGATGAGTAGACTGATTGGCCAGCTCATCCTGCTCAGGTGGATGCCATCATCCTGTTAGAGGACTTTGCAAGCATTTTTGAAACGGCCTGTTTGAGGTTCAAGTTTGAGATAGGGTTTTGAAGTGTTTTTTTCTCCAATTTATGCTTTCGCCACAAATATAGGATGAGTCATCAACATTATTTGGGTATGAGTTAACAGAATCTGAACTTTTAAAAGTGAGACTTTCACTGGAGAGTTAATTTAATGCCGAGTGCCAAGCAGTATGACCCGTCTTTAGATTCTTTGGTTTGACTCGACCAAGGATCGAACCCCCAAATTTCTAATCCCTGGGCGGACACTCTTACCACAAGGCCACTGAGTTGGTGTCTGCCTGAGTCTCTGCATGGGTGTTTTGTGTGCAATTACCTCTGCAAGAGGTTAAGTTACTGCATGTTCCTAGAGTGCTTTGACCAGGATGTTTGACTGATGAAGGTCAGGGCATCATGTTTAGGCATAATCTCCATCTTCATGTGGCCATCTGGCTTTTACGACCACTAGGCCTAATGCACAGCATCGTGGGCTAATAACAAATTGTGCCACATTTGATTGCCGGCCAAGAAGTATTTTATCTTATTACTTTTCCGCTATGGTATCAAAAAGCCTGCTGTCTGCAAATTTTGACATTATAATTCAGAAAGCCGACGAGGAGGCAAGTGTGCTTTTAATGCAATTACACAAATGAGGCTGAATGCTTTTAACACCCAATGTTTTTAGCATTCATTGAAGGACCAGCACGGTGTGGCCCTTTTAATCTAAATGGGCTTTCCACAAGCGTTTCCTTTTAAACAATGAGTAACAAGGTGATGAAGTGGTTGTTGACTCACACCTGGGAAGGAATGCATCTGCAGTGAATGGAGCCAAGATGGTAGTATGTGGGTTGAGCCGGAATGGAGGCAATGCTGTTTCAGCACCATGGACAGCAGCACAGAGGGGCATTGCTGAACTTCAGTTCAGACAGAGGAGAAATCTAGTACCCACTCTATTGTAGTCTCACTAAGTAAAAGGGAGAATAATTTAAAGTCATAAACAACAAAATTGTCTAACATCATTAATTGCATCCGAACTGCATTTTATAGGTGTTCACTGCCACTTACACTACATGACAAAAAGTATATGGACACCTGCTTGTCGAACATCTCATTCCAAAATCATGGGCATTAATATGTAGTTGTTTCCCCCTTTGCTGCTATAACAGCCTCCACTCTTCAGGGAAGGCTTTCCACTAGATGTTAGAACATTTCTGCGGGGACTTGCTTCCATTCAGCCACAAGAGCATTGGTGAGGTCAGGCACTGATGTTGGGCAATCATCCCAAAGGTGTTCGGCAGGTTTGATGTCAGGGCTCTGTGTAGGCCAGTCAAGTTCTTCCACACTGATCTCGACAAGCCATTTCTGTATGGATTTTGCTTTGTGCACAATTGCATTGTCATGCTGAAACAGGAAAGGCCTTCCCCAAACTGTTGCCACAAAGTTGGAACCACAGAATCGTCAAGAATTCATTGTATGCTGTAGCGTTAAGATTTCCCTTCACTGGAACTGAGGGGGCTAGCCCGAAACATGAAAAACAGCCCCAGACAATTCTCCTGGCATCCGCCATACTCAGATTTGTCCGTCGGACTGCCAGATGGTGAAGCGTGATTCATCACTCCAGAGAACGCGTTTCCACTGCTCCAGAGTCCAATGGCGGCGACCTTTACACCACTCCAGCCGACACCTGGCATTGCGCATGGTGATCTTAGGCTTGTGTGCGGCTGCTAGGCCATGGAAAACCAGTTCATGAAGCTCCTGACGAAAAGTTCTTGTACTGACGTTGCTTCCAGAGGCCGTTTGGAATTCGGTAGTGAGTGTTGCAACCGAGGACAGATGATTTTTACTCACTACCCGCTTCAGAACTCGTGCCGTTCTGTGAGCTTTTGTGGCTTACCACTTCGCTGCTGAGCTGTTGTTGCTCCTAGACGTTTCCACTTCACAATAACAGCACTTACAGTTGACCGAGCCGCTCTAGCAGGGCAGAAATTTGACAAACTTGTTGTTGGAAAGGTGACATCCTATGACGGTGCCAAGTTGAAAGTCACTGAGCTCTTCAGTAAGGCCATTCTACTGCCAATGTCTGTCTATGAAGATTGCATGGCTGTGTGCTCGATTTTATACACCTGTTAGAAGCAGGTGTGGCTCATCCACTCATTTGAAGGGGTGTATCTTTCAAAGCTGTCAGTTATTTTGTCCTTATTTCATCAGTATTTTACAGACTTGTACTGGAACATTCAATGTCTGAGTGAGTTAAGTTGGTATGTGTGCTCAGCATGAGGGACTGAGTGTGTATTTGTCTGTGTGTGTATGTGTGTGTGGCGTGTCTTTGTGTGCGCCCAGCGGGGGTGTGTCCCGCTTCTCTCGGAGACGTGGCAGATGCTGATGAGAGCTGAGGGCGTCCCGTGGTGGACGCCGTGGAGTTTCCATATTGGGCTTCCCGCCACCTGCACGCTCGACACCCTGGGATACGGATCACTATGTTATTATGAGTCATCAACACTCTGACAACCACTCATGTGGTAGATGAGACCAACCCCCCCCACTCACCCCCCAACACCCCATCCTCACAGCAATTTCATTGATCATGAAAATGAATGTAAATGTGAATTCTCCATGGTATTATCCAACATCTCCTAAATGGCTAAATAAATTGACCTATCTCACTATCAAATGGACCATAATACCCACCATGGTGAACTCTAATAGAAGTACATAGGGTCTGATTAATTTCAGCGACGATGGAAGAGTAAAACAGTCGTCAGAGCTGATTTCTCTGACAGATTGGTTTGTCTTTGGTCAGTCAGATGTCAGCATGAGCCTTTTACCCAGGAGGCCTCCTCTCTGACATCTGGAATGGGCAGGGCATCTGACATCTGTCAGTCCGGTCCGTGTTAGGTCAAAGTTCAAATTGATGAGATTAAAGGGTGAAAAGATAGAGAAGGTAAGAGGGCGATAAAGACACGCAATCAGGATTAGCTCGAGGTTAACAATCTGTAAGAGAACGTTCAATTTGTCATAACATCACACAGTGACTTACTCGGTCCAATCTGCTGGTTCTTATGTTGAAATTCCTTAATCATCTTTGATCTAATCTCAGTCATTCCTCTCCATATCCACATGTATATCTGTGGAGATTTGCACAGTCAGAAGTGCGTTATACATACAATACTACACCCATCAGCTGGTTCAAAGGCAGTAAGACACCTTTCATGTTGCAGGCTTGGCTCTTTCACGTTGTAGTCCCCTTTACATTGGTTGTTTGATCACAGTCAGTAGATATCTCTGGGGGGGGGGGGGGGGGGGGGGAATGGGTTGGGTTTATGCTGGGTTCTTTTGGAACGCCTTGAGCGAATGGTATGCCTGCATACAGCAGGGTTGGAGTGGGTGGATGCCCATCTGACCCTCAAGGCTTGCCGTGGTGAGCAGTTGGAAGGGTTGGGGGATGTGATGGATATCATGATATCCACTGCTTAGGTGAGCAAAAGTTCCCTGTAGACCTGAGGACTGAAGTTAGCTCCCAAGGCTAATGTTTAAGGTTTATCTCAGATGACTTACAGGGTGTGCGCCTAGTTTTTCATCCTTCTACTATAGTACTCACTAGCACTGACCTATAGTGGATTGGAAACTATTTCTCAGCTTTAAATTGAAACACTGAACCGTGTCTTCCAAAAAGTTCACTTTCTGTTTGGAGAACTCCAACTTTGCACGAATGCCAAATGTTAGAAATCCGTAACTCGAAACTGAAGACAGCTTGCCATCGAAACATTGGTTAATAAATTGTTGCATCGGAGCTACAATACTTAAAAAGGTGCTATCTAGAACCAAAAAAGGTTATTTGGCTGTCCCCATAGAAGAAGCCTATTAATTCCAGGTAGAAACCTTATCGGCTCCATGTAGAACCCTTTCCACAGAGGGTTCTATATGGAACCCAGAAGTGTTCTACCTGAAACCAAAAAAGGTTCTCCTATGGGGACAGACAAAGAAACCTTTTGGAATTATTTTTTCTAAGAGTGTTGAGTGTGCGGCTTTTCATTTTCTTTAAAAAAAATATATGTATTTTATTTTTTATGTTACCCTAATTTTCCAGGTAAGTTGACTGAACACATTCTCATTTACAGCAACCGACCTGGGGAACAGTTACAGGGGAAAGGAGGGGGGAGGAATGCGCAAATACAACTCTAACAAGGTTTGGTCTGTATACCTTTATTAGGGAATAAATACATTCAGTCAGAATATAGTCTATATTGGAGACTGGAAAGGGTAGGACTTCAAGAGAACTTTGGTAGCCACTACATGACCAAAAGTATGTGGACACCTGCTCGTCGAACATCTCATTCCAAAATCATGGACTTTAATAGGGAGTTGGTCCCTCCTTTGCTGCTATAACAGCCTCCACTCTTCTGGGAAGGCTGTCCACTAGATGTTGGAACATTGCTGCAGGGACTTGCTTCCATTCAGCCACAAGAGCATTATTGAGGTCGGGCACAGATGTTGGGCAATTAGGCCTGACTCACAGTCGGTGTTCCAATTCATCCCAATGGTGTTCGATGGGGTTGAGGTCAGGACTCTTCCACACAAATCTCGACAAACCATTTATGTATGGACCTCGCTTAGTGCACGGGGGTATTGTCATGTTGAAACGGGAAACGGCCTGGAAGCACATACTTGTGTAGAATATCATTGTATGCAGTAGCATTAAGATTTCCCTTCACTGGAACTAAGGAGCCTAGCCCGAACCATGAAAAACAGCCCCAGACAATTATTCCTCCTCCACCAAATTTGAGAGTTGGCAGTATGCATTGAGGCAGGTAGCGTTCTCCTGGCATCCGCCAAACCCAGATTTGTCCATCGGACTACCAGATGGTGAAGTGTGATTCATCACTCCAGAGAACGCGTTTCCACTGCCCCTGAGTCCAATGGCTGCAAGCTTTACACCACTCCAGCCGACACTTGGTATTGCGCATGGTGATCTTAGGCTTGTGTGCGGCTCCTCTGCCATGGAAAACCATCTCATGAAGCTCCCGTTGAACAGTTCTTGTGCTGACGTTGCTTCCAGAGCCAGTTTGGAACTCGGTAGTGAGTGTTGCAACCGGTGTCCACATACAGTGGGGGAAAAAAGTATTTGATCCCCTGATGATTTTGTACGTTTGCCCACTGACAAAGAAAGGATCAGTCTATAATTTTAATGGTAGGTTTATTTCAACAGTGAGAGACAGAATAACAACAAAAATATCCAGAAAAACGCATGTCAGAAATGTTCTAAATTAATTTGCATTTTAATGAGGTAAATAAGTATATGACCCCCTCTCAATCAGAAAGATTTCTGGATCCCAGGTGTCTTTTATACAGGTAACGAGCTGAGATTAGGAGCACACTCTTAAAGGGAGTGCTCCTAACTGCAGCTTGTTACCTGTAAAAAAGACACCTGTCCACAGAAGCAATCAATCTCTCAGATTCCAAACTCTCCACCATGGCCAAGACCAAAGAGCTCTCCAAGGATGTCAGGGACAAGATTGTAGACCTACACAAGGCTGGAATGGGCTACCATCGCCAAGCAGCTTGGTGAGAAGGTGACAACATTTGGTGCGATTATTTGCAAATGGAAGAAACACAAAAGAACTGTCAATATCCCTCGGCCTGGGGCTCCATGCAAGATCTCACCTCGTGGAGTTGCAATGATCATGAGAATGGTGAGGAATCAGCCCAGATCTACACGGGAGGATCTTGTCAATGATCTCAAGGCAGCTGGGACCATAGTCACCAAGAAAACAATTGGTAACACACTACGCCGTGAAGGACTGAAATCCTGCAGCACTCGCAAGGTCCCCCTGCTCAAGAATACATATACATGCCCATCTGAAGTTTGCCAATGAACATCTGAATGACTCAGAGGACAACTGGTGAAAGTGTTGTGGTCAGATGAGACCAAAATGGAGCTCTTTGACATCAACTCAACTCGCCGTGTTTGGAGGAGGAGGAATGCTGCCTATGACCCCAAGAACACCATCCCCAACGTCAAACATGGAGGTGGAAACATTATGCTTTGGGGGTGTTTTTCTGCTAAGGAGACAGGACAACTTCACTGCATCAAAGGGACGATGGACGGGGCCATGTACTGTCAAATCTTGGGTGAGAACCTCCGTCCCTCAGCCAGGGCATTGAAAATGGATCGTGGATGGGTATTCCAGCATGACAATGACCCAAAACACACGGCCAAGGAAACAAAGGAGTGGCTCAAGAAGAAGCACATTAAGGTCCTGGAGTGGCCTAGCCAGTCTCTAGACCTTAATCCCATAGAAAATCTGTGGAGGGAGCTGAAGGTTCGAGTTGCCAAACGTCAGCCTCGAAACCTTAATGACTTGGAGAAAATCTGCAAAGAGGAGTGGGACAAAATCCCTCCTGAGATGTGTGCAAACCTGGTGGCCAACTACAAGAAACGTCTGACCTCTGGGATTGCCAACAAGGGTTTTGCCACCAAGTACTAAGTCATGTTTTGCAGAGGGGTCAAATACTTATTTCCCTCATTAAAATGCAAATCATTTTATAAAATTTTTGACATGCGTTTTTCTGGATTTTTTTGTTGTTATTCTGTCTCTGTAACGGCTGTCTGTAAGAGGGAACCAAGGTGCAGCAGAGGATGTGTTCATCATTAGAATTTTAATTCAACAAACAAGAGAACACTACAAAATGAACAAAAACGACAGCAAACAGTCCTGTTAGGAAAATACTCTATACAGAAACAATTACCCACAAAACCCAAAGGAAAAACATGCTCCTTATGTGTGACTCCCAATCAGCAGCAACGAGCTTCAGCTGTGCCTGATTGGGAGCCACACACATGGCCCAAAACAAAGAAATACCAAAACATAGAAAAAGGAACATAGAACGCCCACCCAATGTAACACCCTGGCCTAACCAAAATAAAGAACAAAAAAACCCTCTCTATGGCCAGGGTGTTACAGTCTCTCACTGTTCAAATAAACCCTAATATTAAAATTATAGACTGATCATTTCTTTGTAAGTGGGCAAATGTACAAAATCAGCAGGGGATCAAATACTTTTTTCCCCCACTGTACTCCTGTATATATTGTTAAACTTTTAGAACTTTCTCACAATGACCAGACTCCTGTGAATCACTTTGCTGTGCTGTTCTCATTGGCAGCTCTGCTGATCTCTATACTACTGATACTGATGCACTGAATGACTTAAGCCCATACATTTATTTAAAGCTCAGTGGATCTTCAGTAATGGAGTCAGTTTTAAGTGTTCCTAAACTCTCCCTGCAGTATGTGAATATAAGTCTTACTGACTAATGCCAGTAATATTAATAGTTGTGGCTTTCCTTAAGAGTCTCTTGATAAGACATTAATTTTTTTTTGGGGGGGGGGAGGATTAGAGTTGTTAAAAGCCTAAGGAAAAACCTCACGTCGTTATCGTTTTTCAACGATGGCAATTAGTTATTTTTGCCTTTGTAAATTCGCTCTTATTCCGACATGCCTGGGAGTGGTTACTGAGACTCAGAGAAAATATGATAAGACAAGTTACAATGTTCTGTAATTTGCTGCAAGATTAGAAAGCAAAAAGACACTAAATAGGTAAAGTGGTGTTATATCTTCATAACTCTCGCTGAGCACAAACAAACAGTCTTTCCCTTATATACAGTTCAAGTCAGAAGTTTACATACACCTTAGCCAAATAAATTTTAACTCGGTTTTTCACAATTCCTGACATTTAATCCACGTAAAAAATTCCCTGTTTTAGGTCAGTTAGGATCACCACTTTATTTTAAGAATGTGAAATGTCAGATAGTAGTAGAGAGAATAGTAGAGAGAATGATTTATTTCAGCTTTATTTCTTTCATCACATTCCCAGTGGGTCAGAAGTTTACATTAGTGTTTTGTAGCATTGCCTTTAAATTGCTTAACTTGGGTCAAACGTTTCGGGTAACCTTCCACAAGCTTCCCACAATAAGTTGGGTGAACTTTGGCCCATGCCTCCTGACAGAGCTGGTGAAACTGAGTCACGTTTGTTGTCCTCTTTGCTCGCACATGCTTTTTCAGTTTTGCCCACAAATTTTCTATAGGATTGAGATCAGGGCTTTGTGATGGCCACTCCGATACCTTGACTTTGTTGTCCTTAAGCCATTTTGCAACAACTTTGGAAGTATACTTGGGATCATTGTCCATTTGGAAGACCCATTTGCGACCAAGCTTTAACTTCCTGACTGATGTCTTGAGATGTTGCTTGAATATATCCACATCATTTTCCTCCCTCATGACGCCATCTATTTTGTGAAGTGCACCAGTCCCTCCTGCAGCACACCACCCCCACAACATGATGCTGCCACCCCCGTGCTTCACGGTTGGGATGGTGTTCCTCCCACTTTTTCCTCCAAACATAACAATGGTCATGGCCAAACAGTTGTATTTTTGTTTCATCAGACCAGAGGACATTTGTCCCTATGTGCAGTTGCAACCGTAGTCTGGCATTTTAATGGCGGTTTTGGAGCAGTGGCTTCCTTCCTGAGCAGCCTTTTAGGTTATGTTGATATAGGACTTGTTTTACTGTGGATATAGATAAGTTTGTACCTGTTTCCTCCTGCATCTTCACAAGGTCCTTTGCTGTTGTTCTGGGATTGATTTGCACTTTTCGGACCAAAGTACGTTCATCTCTAGGAGACAGAACGCGTCTTCATCCTGAGCGGTATGACGGCAGCGTGGTCCCATGGTGTTTATACTTGCGTACATTTGTTTGTACAGATGAACGTGATACCTTCAGGCGTTTGGAAATTGCTCCCAAGAATGAACCAGACTTGTGGAGGTCTACAATTTTTTTTCTGAGGTCTTGGCTGATTTCTTTTGATTTTCCCATGATGTCAAGCAAAGAGGCACTGAGTTTGAAGGTAGGCCTTGAAATACATCCACAGGTACACCTCCAATGGACTCAAATGATGTCAATAAGCCTATCCGAAGCTTCTAAAGCCATGACATAATTTTCTGGCATTTTCCAAGCTGTTTAAAGGCACAGTCAAGTTAGTGTATGTAAACTTCTGACCCACTGGAATTGTGATACAGTAAATTATAAGTGAAATAATCTGTCTGTAAACTATTGTTGGAAAAATTACTTGTGTCATGCACAAAGTAGATCTCCTAACCGACCTGCCAAAACTATAGTTTGTTAACAAGAAATTTGTGGAGTGGTTGAAAAACAAGTTTTAATGATTCCAACCTAAGTGTATGTAAACTTCCGACTTCAACTGTATGTAAAACTCACACACAGAGATATTCACCAGACTGATGGACCCTCTCATAAGTGTTCTCTACCATGGCACTTATTCATGTACACAGATTAATTCTGCATAAAAGCTTAAAGGATGATCTCACTCTCTTATTTCTCTCTCTCACACACACACACACACATGCTTGCTGAGGCGCATGAAACACAGGGATGAGCCGTAATGACTGATATCTGGAGTGTGTGGTGCACGGCTTGACGTTTATTGTCAGGAGTCTTGTCCTGGAGGCAGAACTGAGCGATTTCCCCTTAGATAGAACAGCTGCAAAGTCAAAATTGGCTTTATTGTAAAAATGTATAAAAACATCTAGTGTCCACTCTGCAGAGCTGCCTCCAGAACAAGATTCATGATGAAAAACCTGCATGTGGAGTCCGGCATCGCCTGTCCCCAAAGATCTTCATAAGGATGGGGGGGGGGGGGGGGGGGGGGGTATGGCGAGAGGTACTAACAGCACTGTCAGCTCCTCCAGTGAGCTGAATCCAATTGGTGGAGGCTGGTGGCGGTGGCGTCATCTTAACCACATTAAGATGAGGAAGTGGTCGTGAGGGATATCAACACATACACATGCTCACATACTCGCATGAAAGACATACCATACGCACACATGCAGGGACAAACATCACACACACACACACACACACACACACACACACACACACACACACACACACACACACACACACACACACACACACACACACACACATAGATTACTGTGTAGGTGGACAGTCACTGCTTCGATAGATCAAGATAGCTTCACACTCTTTCAATTTCCCCTATACGTTATGATGGCACTTCACAGAAGGGTTCATACTGAAAAGCTATCATTGAGATAATAAGTAAACTTCAACAGCCTTTTTCTCTTCAGCATGAGGCGTAATTTATTCCGTGTCTCAGAGTGGATGGGGATACCTAAGCTAATCAAACGCTGACGCAGGTAGAATGACTCACGGGTGACTCTTCTCACCTCTCGACGCTGTTTTAGCTACCTGTACACTCACTTCTCTATATTCCTCCCTCCTTCCCTCTTTCCCACCACCTCTCCTTCCGCCTCTCATTCCAAATTACCTGAGACCCCCATGGCTGTCAGGTGGGCGAGCGATACTTGTCATGGCGGCAGTACCATTACCGCCACCCTGCCCCGAATTCCACCGCCCCCGCTAGACAGCATCCATTTATGCTAAAGCTAACGAGCTTTAGCCAACAGGCAGGGATGATAACGAGCTAACATGGAGTCACAGTAGCTTTGCTTCGACTTCTCTTCAGCTTAAAGAGCTTCAGAGTGGAGGCGAAGGTCTCACTGAAGTCACTGGAAAAGTACCCAGCTGGGCCTTAACGCGAGGTGTATTTTCATCGCAATGTGGGTTACGTTAAAAGTTGACAATGATAATTGTGATGTATGCAAATGGTTTCTCTTTCTACTCCTGCATATGTTAGAGGGTGGTTGAGTGAGTACTCTACCACATTCTTGTGTTCAAATTGAGCTTGTTGGTGATGTTTTAAGAAACAATTTTATTAGTAAATTGAATATGCAATGTTGGATTCCGATTCATTTAATTATGCGCACCAGGAGAACTAGGTGCATTTTCTTGAGTGCATGTGGAAAATACAACATTTGGTTATTTGCAACTGGTGGGAGAATTATATCCACATGTATCATATCCCTTTTTAAATGGATTTAATTCATTATTTCAATTCATTTCCATGTTCCTCTTTAAAGGCCCAATGCAGCTGTTTTTATATCAATATGAAATAATTTCTGGGTAACAATTAAGTATCTTACTAACCACGTTTCCATCCACAGTTTTTATGCGAGTAAAGCCATAATGTATAAAAAAATTACGACAGCTGTGATGGAAACAGGAAGTTTCGGAACACTTTTAGAAATACCAATGGACCGTTTGTTCGTTCGACATGGTTGGATCTTTTTGTGTCTGTAAAATTGATTATGCGAGAAATGGCAGTGGAAATGTCTTTATCTGCAAATATTGATAGAATTACCATCATATCGAAGTAAACTTGGAGTCACGCGATGATATGTTGTGTGTGGTCCTCCCACTACGACGCGGTAAACCATTCAGTTTATTAGGCTACAGATGAAATAAGTTATGAAGTTCACAGGGTGGTGAAAGTGCACGGTATAAATGTTTTTATTCTGGTGACATGATGATCGTTGCTTGACTGCCGTTTGACCCCCAAAAATATTCTCATTCTTATACATGATAATCTCATCATGTAGACTAACCTACCCACAGAGCCTACCCACACTGTATCTGTGAGATGTTGCATAGAGGACATGTGCCAAGACCAGAGTAGGCACATTTGCTATGTAATGCAAAATAGCACAGTTTCTATTTTGTTACAAAACTATCGGTAGATTTAAAAATGTGATGGAAACACATTGAACATTAGATTTTTATTTGGTACATGGAAACGTAAGCAAAAAAGTAGTTTATTTAATGTAGTTTCTTAAAGATTTGCATGCAGTGCCGACTCAACCTGAAAAGGAGGCATTTAGAGGTCAAGAGAGAACATTATGGTTGTAGTTTCTGAAGATCATAAGATTACTTAAAATTCTCATTTCAACTCTGCTTTCACAGTCTATTCCATTGAATTGGAATCAAAGCTGTCAACATTTTATATAACAGTCATTGCTTATTCTGACTTGATGAAGACATCATTTTTTTATTTAACCAGAACAAATTCTTATTTACAATGACAGCCTACTTGGGGAACTGCCTTCTTAGGGATAGGCATCCCGTCAACGGGACAGTTGTAAATCATGCAGCGCCTTGTGTCACGATCGCAGATTTTAGAGAAAGAACCAATGTCGGTACAGCATGCCTTTTCCTTTTGGACGAAAATTATAAGAATATTCAAAGTTATGAAGTTATGAAAACTGTCTGTTTTGCAAATGTTGAACTTATATGGCTACTAATACTGGAAAAGCTAAATCAAAGTCCAAGTATACAGATTTGACGATATTCTTGCAGAAAAATGTAATATGAATGCAAATGTCTCCTTCACGATTTTCCCAAATGTACCTGGGTGACTTCACACTAAATGTCATGTAGTTCGCTCATACTTCAAGTTATCCGTCTGAACATACACTTTGCACATACACTGCTGCCATCTTGTGGACACCATTGGAATTGCAACCAGAGTGATGGCTAGAACTGGGACCTTTCTGTTGCATTTCAAAGATGGTGGTAGATAAAAAAAACAGTTGCTTTTTTCTTTGTATTTTCTTCTACCAGATCTATTGTGTTATATTCTCCTACATTCAATTCACATTTCCACAAACTTCAAAGTGTTTCCTTTCAAATGGTACCAAGAATATGCATATCTTTGCTTTAGGGCCTGAGCTACAGGCAGTTAGATTTGGGTATGTCATTTTAGGAGAACATTTTTAAAAAAGGGGGCTTACCCTAAGACGTTTTAAGGGATAGAACAACAGATTTTTACCTTGTCAGCTCGGGGATTTGATCCAGAAACCTTTCAGTTACTGACCGAACGCTCTAAGGACTAGGCTACCTGCCGCCCCATATAGGTCTTAACTGATGACCTCGATGCCATCAACATAATGTATTGTAGTAGGTATTGACTTTATACTGCATTTCAAATGTAACTTGTTTCAGAAAATAAGTTATTGCATAAAGAATATACTCTAATGCTAGACTTGCACTGTTTAGCCAATGATTTGGCTAAACAGTTCAGCAAGTTTAGCTTCTGGCCAAACTAAAGAGCAATAGTTAAAAGTTCACGGCAGGAGGCAATGTTGGAGTTCACACTGTAGCCACATACCCACCAGAGCCCACATGACAGTTCGGATCCCATATCAGACTGACAACAGAAGGACTTGTCAGATAGTGTCTGGTTAGAGCCCTGTGGGCCCCTGAGGGCATCCATAGGGGCCTGTGTATCAGCCTCTGATTCAGGGGTCACTGTGGAGCCGTGTCAGAAACTTCCAAAACATGGCTGTCAAAACTGACAATGATTCATGCTACCAGGCTACTGTATGTCTCCTGTCCTGTTGCTCTGAGAGACCACTGAAAAGGTTGATGGTACAGTACTGAAAGGTGCCTCTCCTCTGGAGACGATTTCAGATGTTGGATATAACCAATTTGTCCAATACTTTGCTCATCTGTGCCTTTGTCCACAATAATGAGAGAGTCACATGGGTGACATCATTTCTATTCTTCGCTTGTAGCTCCAAGTGAGTAACGTTAGCCTCTTGGCAATATGTGGAGTCACATAAATACTGCATGTCCAGAAAAAGGGACAGAGGCAACATTTCAAGGGCCTGAGGGAGCTCTCATAAGCAGTGTGTGTTTTGACAGTGGCCCTCATCCACCCATTACTGTGTTCTTGTGGCTCTGTAGCACACTTCTGAGTGCCCCTCCACCACTCCTGAGTGCACTTACATGGCCTGACTCTCTCTCTCTCTGTTGGCTAGTTGCCCGGATGGTTCAGATGGCATGCTGTGTTGGTGGCATACTCGCTGCATGATTGACAATGACTAAGCACAGCATATCTTTGCTCTTCCTACAGTTCGATATTGTTTAATTATTTACGAATGTTAAAATATTTGGGTCATAGTTGTTATATTTAGATGATATTGTGTCATTTCTAAAGAGGGGTAAATGGAACTCTATCTCCTCTCATGTGTATCCATTTGCATACGTGTGGGGGTATACGTCTTTCTAGCTTCCAGTACTGCTACTGTATTCTCCCAATGACATCATCCCAAACTCTACTTTGTTCTACTCTGGTCTTCTGGCTCTTCTGTTCTGACACTATCTAATGTGAAACCCCACTCATGGCCCCAACAGTACAGCACATCTCCTCCCTGGCCTTTCTACTGCACTGTGCATCACTGTCGTCCCCTCTCCCTGGCTCTGGTCCCACAGGGGCCAACAACTCCTCAGGGAGTCTGGAGTCATAGTTTGATGAAGCTGTGCCGAGCGAGATGGCACAACTCCAAGTCAGACCGCCTCTCTATCATCGTTCAGGAAATGAAGGATAAGAGAGGAAGGGAGAGCTAGGAAGACAGAGAGGCATCAAATCAATGCCCGTTGATGAAGGCATGAGATCAGTTGAAAACGCTGGTTCTCCCATTTCTTTGGTGTCCAGATACTTCAGTGTTGATTAACGTAGTTGTATATAGATCAGTAGTCTAAATGGGTCTATGGGTCTACCTGTGGGGATGCGTGGGTGTTACTGCATTAGTGTTGTTCAGTTCAGTAGTTTCCTACTGTTACTGTTATGGCCTTTTTTCAGTATTTTTTTATTGGAGTACATGCATGTCACGGCTTTGAAGTCACCACCATAACTCCTCTCCAGGCATCTCAGCAGGGTGCCATTTTATGAGGTGTGAGTCATTCAGGTGACATTACACGTCAGTACTGTCACCCCGGGGCCATGGAAAGTTCACACAGTCAGGGACCAACTGCTATCAACATGGGTTCACACATTTTACGTACATGTAAATGGCCTCAGGATATCGCAGTTCATAGACTTTCGCAGGTTTTCACAGCCTCACAGATTCAGTGTTCACAGGTCATAACAAGGTCACGGGGATCTTCAAAACAAATATCCTGAAAGAAGAACATTGCTGTTTGTTTTGTCTGGCTTATTTGTTTTGTCTGGCTTTTTTGTAGACGATTGTTCTACCACAGAGTTTCTAAACCCAGAGGCGCAACATCGCGAGACTTACGGGAGCGCTTGTGAAGCAGACCAAACTGGGGTTTGGGAAGTCAATTTACATTTTCTCGAAATCTAAAGGCACATCCTAGATTCGAGCCAATGTCTTAAGTAGTTGAACATGATATTACTCCAACTTTGTGAAAGTGACAAACTGACACGTTTACATTTTTGTCAAAAACAACTTTATATCGAAGGATTGCCTTTGATTTGCCTGCCTGATTTGACGACAGTTAGAGCGGATGACCTGTTTCTGTGCATGAGCTTAGCTAGCCAATGTCGCCATGACATCGCCTACAAGTGTGATCGGGGAGAAGCAGTTTCTGCCTGTCTTTGGTTCTACTTTCCCACTGTCCTTCACACGTTGACCTTAGTGTACACATCAACATGTGACAGGTTTTTGAAAGTGGCCCCCGTCTCGATCCATCCTCCCATGTTGCAACAGACGATACAGCGTTGACACAATCAGGTCGCTGCCCAAAACCATAAAGCATTTTACTGGGTACACCTCAGCCTGTCCTCAATTTATCAACTGTATCCATTGTACCTCTGTAAATAAACAAAAAAAAACAAGAGGGGAAGACACATAATATAAACAGATGGATGGATGCCGAGGCCCTGTCTGTCTTGTAAAACCTAAATGCAGTAAGGCACATTGTCAGTCAGGAACAGATGCCAGTCAGACAGAGGACTTTGATAGCTGTTCATATGTGATAGGATAGCAGCCATAACTAACAGTGGAGATGGGTGGATGAAGACCAGTGGCGTCTTATTTCAGTGGCCGCCACATTGTCATACAGTGGCAAAAACTTTGACTAGACAGAAACAGTCTAATCTAGGGGGACCTTGTGTATCAGGTTTCAGGTATGACCCAAGTGCAGACTGTGTAGAAGTAACCATTGTTATTGTAACAACAGGGGCAGGCAAACGACAGGTCAAGGCAGGCAGGGGTCGATAATCCAGAGTAGTGGGGCCAAGGTACAGGACGGCAGGCAGGCTCAGGCAGAGTGGTCAGACAGGCGGGCTCAGAGTCAGGACAGGCAAGGGTCAAAACCAGGAGGACGAGAAAAGAGAGACTGGGGGGGTGAGGGAAACAGGAGCTGAGAAAATGCTGGTTGACTTGAACAAACAAGACGAACTGGCACAGACAGCCCAAAAACACAGGTATAAATACCCAGGGGATAAGTGGGGAAGATGGGTCGACACCTGGAGGGGGATGGAGACAAGCACAAGGACAGGTGAAACAGATCAGGGCATGACATTGTGAAGATCAAAATAGGTTGCAAAGTAGGTTAACCTCAAGGGAGTTCACATTTGATAAAATAGTATATTTATAAAAATAGTAAAGGTTGTCATAATAAACACACTCACAGGGTGTGGAGTCTGCCTTTTTTGGCTGATAGACTGCATGAGGACAGTGTCATAAAGAATAGGGCTATATCCCAAATTAGCCTAATCATCATCTCCTCTGCAGAGTCAAGATATATACGACTATACTTTTGGATGGGGGTGATCTGTTGGATAGTATTTCTGGTGTGTTGTTCTGATGACTCTGCAAATCAGCTTGAACGGTAATGCCAACCCTTGGTTGTATTTTAATGGCAGCGATATAATTATACGATCCATCTATATATGAAAAGCTCCTCTCAGTCTTCGTCACTAAAAGATGAAAGGAGAGTGATAGAGGTCATTAAGATCCCTTATATCGTACACAATAGCAAACATGTCTTGCACAAATTATGCACATTTCTTCTGAAAATACACTAATTAGTCAATAATACCAGGCACTAATACTGTCTTAATAAAAGAGGAAGCATTTTTCACCTTCTTTTACTCAAGTTTCAGTTGAGAGGTTTTTCAGTCTGCTGCAGTTTTTGTGGCTCTGTGTTGTTGTGGGTTGGGCTAGGATGACAGATTTGTTGTGGGTTTTAGTTTGGATGACAGAAAATAAAAAAAAAATGAGTTTGGATGAGAGAATGGCCTGGCAGATTTTCCACCGCCAGATATGGCTCAATCCTCTTCGGTCTCAGTCTGTGATGTTGGCCCCCGCCCAGGCCCGATGAGCCAGACAGGGGTCCCCTGGGAGATCTCTGTGTGGCCCAATCACCGAACGGCATGGCCAGTCCAACGAGGCCGTCTGGTGGCCTGGACCAGATTCAGACTGACAGCGTCTGTCTGTGCCTCTGTGTGTTTGCAATACTGAGCTAGAGTCATGCTCTCAACTCAAATTCAACCTTCTCCAAATCTAGGCTATCCCCTGATCTCTCAAGCCATAATCAAAGTCTTGAGATAGAATTTCTGTCGAGAGAGAGACTAGCTATCCCCTGCCTCTTTCATGTGTAAATCTAATCTCTGTTCTGTCATTAGGGTTCATTTGAACCCCAGTCAGAGCATGAGCTGGGCTCCTCTACTCACACATTCCAGACATCCCCTAGACATCCAAGGGCATTAGATATTACAGACAGAGAGTGCACATGCACAAAGAGCGAGACGTGCGAAACCTGACTTCAATCTCTGACATGTCTCAATCAGCATGGTTCTCTTGATCTTGAGTACAGTAATGCATCAAAGCCATATAGATCATTATAAACTGGCTAGTTTGAATTCTGGATTGGCTAAATTCTACATTCTAGCCGTGTGTATGAGACCAGGTGTATGACACAACCATACTTGATAAAAATACTTGTTCTTATATTACTGTAGCTACGGTATGATATTATAATATGGGCAGTCTTGGGTACATTTCAATTTAGTCTATTACACAGAAAAGGCTTTCTGGTACACTGAAAACTGTATTCCCCTTCATTCTGAAGTTGCCTTTTCTGACTCCTACCATTCTAACCATTGTATCTTTAGCAATACTCTTCTAATGCATTCTCTGGCCTTGCTGAAAGTTTCCCCTCCTCTTCCATCACTGCTTCTCTGCCTACACCTCTCTTAGCTCGGGTGTCTGCTCACTGCGTCTGCCCGATGCTCTCCATTTGTCTTCCTGGGGAAGGGAGCCGCTGGGAGCGACCTTGACATATTAGGACATTAAATCTGAATCAGCGCCTAACACCATCCTAAAGTGTTTTCGCTCGCGCTCTGTTTTCTCAAGCGCATCGACAAAAACACAATTTCTACCCAGAGTGTCTGTCTCTGACTGTCTCGCACTCATCTCTCTCTCTTTCTCCCTCTCTCTCACTCGCTCTCTGAGACACAACCCCCCCCCCCCCCCCACACACACACACACACACAATCTTTCTATATTTTCCCTGTCTCACAATATATTCTAATTTAAAGTTATATTTTTTCTTCCGCTGTTTGTATCTCCTCTTTCATTGTTTTCTTTATGACTCTCCATGCGTCATTCTCTGATACACAAGTGATTGTTTGGAATGGAAATGGCATTGTACCCTGGGGCATCATCAGTGACTTTCATCAGTTGATGTCAACATGAATATGTATGTATAAACCTCAGAGTATTTCTCTGCTATTGAAACTCTGTGCAGTGCAGATAGATTTTGAATGGCAGTTAGGCTGCGTTTACACAGGCAGCCCAATTCTTCCATGTATTGGTCTTTTGACCAAAGGAGGTTGGTGGCATCTTAATTGGGGAGAACAGAATCGTGGTAATGACTGGAGCGGAATCAGCAATTCTAAACTCATCTTGAACACTGAATAGTCAGTGTGAAAAAGCCTGCAGGTTATGTTGTATTTTATTTAATTTTTTCATTAATATTGTTGTAGTATAGCCTTGGATTTCATCTATTCAATATGGCATGCTGCAAGGAATAATATGACATAAAATGCTTCAGAGAGAAGCATCACTCAATATTTCTCCATTTTAGAAAGTGGCTTTGGCAGGAGTGTGAAGAACAATGTATTTTTGTACAAAAGATGTTCGGTAACACTCCTTCCTTTCTTCCCATTACACTCTTTCCCTGTTCCCCTTCCTCCTCCTCTCTATCTCACATTCCCTCTCTCCAGTGCACTGTTTCAAAGTAATTATTTCTCACTCATCTAATGTAGCTCATCTCATCCATCCAGTCTATTAATCTGGGTAGCTGACTGGCATGTACTAAATTAACTCTCCTATTAACTTAACATCATTACTCTTTTACACGTTGGCCATCCGAACACCGGGGCTCCAAACACAATCCCCCAAATTAGCCTTATTAGTTACATAATGTCTCATTGATGACCCTTTGACTTCAATCCCATGGGAGATTTAACGAGCATTTTTTTGTCTCTCAAGCATTTAAATCCAAATGATCACAAAAGCGTTCTCTCTTACTCGGTGGTAATGAGGCTGTTTATACTGGTTGAGGAATCATTGCTCAATTAGAATTTGTTGTGTTTTCCGCTACTGTCCCTTTAAATCTAGTTAGCTTTTGGCTCCTTTAAATGATTAAATCCACTAACATTTTCAGGCAGCAGGTAGCCTAGTGGTTAGAGTGTTGGGCCAGTTACCGAAAGGTTGTTCGTTCGATTCTTCAAGCCGATAAGGTGAAAAATCTTCCTATGTGGCCTTGAGCAAGACACGTATCCCTAATTGCTCAAGGGTCCCTCTGATAAAGGTAGACCCTGGTCTCAGGGAGAGTTGGGATATGCAAAAAACTATGCACTCAGTGTATCATCTTGTGAGTATGCATAGAGTCAGTGCAAGAGAGACATTCAGGCATTTGAGAAGCTTTGAGGGTTCTGTGTGGCTCAGTTGGTAGAGCATGGCGCTTGCAATGCTAGGTTTGTGGGTTTGTTTCCCATGGGGGAAAATTACAAAAAATGTATGCACTCACTACTGTACGTTGCTCTTGATAGGAGTTTCAGCTAAAATGCGGCAGTGAACTAAACATTTAAAGAAAGCTATAAAAATGTATGTGTTCTTAGGTTTTAAAGGTACTGACTGACAGCCTATGGACTTCATCTCCCCTCCCTCTCCCTGTAGGCCTCGGTAACAGCAGCAAAGTCAGCACACAGCTTTGAGTTGAGCTGTAAGCTCTGGCTCCGTATACACTCAGTCATCAGCAGGATCTGTCTGTCGTCTCTGAGTTATCCAGGTTAAACAACCCCCACAGTGCACTGGGGGAAGATGAAAACACTACTTGCTGACCGCGGGGACGTGAAGAAATAGCTCAACCCCTACTAGGCCACTCCATTTTGTGCAGCCTGTCAGAGCACTCAGCTAGAGCTTTGCCGAATGGATCAAGGATTGTGACGACTTGGTGTGTGTGTGTGTGGGGGGGGGGGGGGTGCTCTGTGTCTGTGTGTGTGTTTGCGTGGCCACACGTGGGCATGCACATGTTTGCGTGTATGTTTATGTGTCTGTCTGTGTGTGCATATCTGTCTGCCGGTGTGTGTGCTAGGTTGTCGTTTATTGTCATGAGTCTTGTCCTGGAGGACAAGAACTGAGCGATTTCCCCTTAGATAGTACAGATGCAAAATCAAAATCGGCTATATTGTAAAAATGAATGAAAATTCAAATGTGCTTTCTGGTCTTAATTTAAGGTTAGGGTTAGGCATTAGGTTTAGCGGTGTGTTTAAGTTTAGGGTTAAGGTTAGGGTTAAGTTTAAAATCATATTTTATGACTTTGTGGCTGTTCCAGCTACTGGCCACTCTGCAGAGCTACCTCCAGAACATGAACAAGAAACGCTAACCTGTGTGTGCGACTGTGTGTATTTCCTCTTGTTATACCCATGTGTTTGTGTGTGTGCCCACCATTGTGGTTGCTGCCCTGCTGAGTGTAAGACGGTAACGCTGTAAAGTAAATCCACTTGTCTGGTGCAGAGTGGGGCCGGGTGGACTTGATCTCTGATCACTCCCCTTCATCAAGGCCTCCCCTGCCAGCCCCCTCTCCCATCCCCTCTCTTCAACACTGAATGCTCTATGCTCTCTCTCCACTTACCTCTCTCATTCAGCACAGCAGCACTTCCATTCCAATCTGGTTCAGGAGGTTGGACTGACTATCTCTTTATAAAAACGTACCACTTCAGGGGTATCCTTACTGGCAATAGTGCAATACTGGAATAGAAATCATGCCAATTGAATATATTTTAATATAGAGTTCCTCTGTGTCCACTATACCTGTTGGTTGGCCTGTGTTTACAGTTATATCTGAGTCTCCTTTATACTTTGGTTTGATTCACACCAAACATGTAGAATATGCAGTCTCGCAAAATGAATGCAATTGACTCTGAATAAAATACGCCTGTCAATTTCCCACAGACTGCCATACCTTTTCACCCTTGGCGAGCAAAACTGCACCATTCAACAGAAAATGTCACAAATAATGACTTTCCCGGCACTAGCGGCGCCATCGCTAGGTGTTTGATTTGGCTAGGCTGGAGAAATATCCTCAAGGAGCTGACCATCAATCTCAGAATCTCAGGGTCCTTGCTCCATAGCTGTCACCTAACCATCACCTGCTCATGAAACTGCCAGATTTTGGTGATTTGCCAGTGTGTTTCGCTGCTTCGCCCCTAGCCCACGGTTATTCGTCAGTGGAGAATGCTAATAAAAAAATAATGGCTCAAGAGTGCTGTAGTGTAAAAAAAATAATTACTGCTTCTTATGTGTGAGAAATTAAGATTGCATTTTGACTCCGTTTATGTTGATGCAAAGATTTTGTAAAACCTGTAATTCAATCAGACCCACGATATTGACCTCTCTCTCTCTCTCTCTCTCTCTCTCTCTCTCTCTCTGTTTCTCCTCAGGTCTAGTGACTATGGCACCACCTACAGCAAGCTCAACCTGATGCCTGGGACAACTATCGTGGTTTCTAACTTCTATATCTGCCCAATCAACAAGAAAAAGGTAAGAAGTCTTCAGCCTGCTTTGTCTATATTCTCCCCGCCACTCACCTGCAATGACATTATAGCTGCAATTAGTTATTGGCAACTTCCTCTTAGTCCACTGACCTTGAAGACAGTTATTGTCGAGAGACAACACTCAGCTGCTTTAGGAAAGCTTGGTGACATGGTTTTAGATAGGGATTTTTTAAAATTGGTTTTCAGTTAAAAAGATAAGAAAATTGTATACAATTCCTTGTGAATTCCTCGACTCCTTGCACGTCGACTCCAGGTGTCGATTCCCATTTTTGAGTGTCAAGAATCGATTCCGCTAGGAATTGACTCCTAAGATTCAGTATTTTTGGAACGGAGGAGACTGATTAGTTGCCGTACTTCCGTGAACGCAAACACTTGCATCTTTCATAGCGAGCCACAGAGGAACGGAGAGAGAGGGGAGGGGCACCGTATAGGCAGGGCTGCCACCAGGCAGACAGAGTCAGAAGTGTGCACTAGCCCTATCTATCGGCAATCAAAAGGTGTATTTTGCAATGGAATGCTGAAACTTGCAATTTCTCAGCTTGCAATGTCTCGCAACTTCAGTAAAGCTGGGCCTATCATCAAAGAATAGGCTAGGACATTCTACACACAACAGACTTAGGACAGACTGAAGACTGAACACACGCATCATTAGCAAAGAGTAAGAGCAGGCGAGCCAGCGTGAGGAAGAAGGTAGAGGGGGCAGGCAGAAAGAATGTCTTGGTAATCTGTATCTTGCAATGTCTTGTCTTGCATGCCTCACAAGTTCATCAAAGTAGCCTAAAGATTGTCTCTTCCTGTCTGGTTTTATTTATATTACACAACTTTCCCCAGGCCTTTATAGCCTACCATCTAGTTAGGCTATAATGCTATTTTTTTTCTGTTAGGGATTTTTCTTAACGTTAACGATCCCAACTTCGTTTAAACAATTTAATGTTAAAATGTTCGCATCCCTAATTTTAGACAGAGTTGTAGATTTCATGAAACACAAAGTTTAGGAGAAAGTGAGGGCACTTTGGACCTGCTCTTTATTTTCCCCTTCCGTCTCCCGTGGCAGCTTGTCCATTCAACTGATGCTATCCCCTGGGCTCAGTGCTCTAATCAATAAGAGATTGAGGAGATTAGACAAAGTAACTCATCCATCCTCTCCATTCCACCAATTCCCAAATTCACCTGGGACTCTCTGACTCACCCTCCAGGGTCACACACACACACATTTTCACGATGGTTGGAGACGAGACACTGTACTGTAGCGGTTAATAGCCTGGGAATAGACACCGTTGCCTTAGAGCACACAAAGAGCTATACATACCTCGGCCTAAACATCAACACCACAGGTAACGTCCACAAGGCTGTGAATGATCTAAGAGGCAAGGCAAGAAGGGCCTTCTACGCCATCAAAAGGAACATAGAACTCGACATTCCAATTAGGATATGGTTAAAAATACTTCAATCAGTTATAGAAACCATTGCCCTCTATGGTTGTGGGGTTTGGAGTCCATTCACCAACCAAGAATTTACAAAATGTGACAAACACCCAATTGAGACTCTGCATGCAGAATTCTGTTAAAACGATACTTTGTGTGCAACACTAAACCCCAAACGATGCATGTAGAGCAGAATTATGACTATACCCACTAGTTATCAACATCCAGAAAAGAGCTGTTCAATTCTACAACCACAAAAGGAAGCAATGCCCACACATTCCACCATAAAGCCTTCACCTACAGAGAGATGAACCTAGAGAAGAGTCCCCTCACCAACAGGTAGGGAGGGAGAGAGAATCTAAGTGAGAGACTGATGGCGAGTGAAAGAGGGAGAGAGAATCTAAGAGAGAGAGAGACTGACAACGAAGGAAAGATTGCGAGAGACTGAAACGGAGAGTCTGAGAGAGAATCTAAGAGAGAGTGAGCCGACAGGGGGAGATTGGTGTCTCAGGGGTCCTGACTGTGAACTGTGAGTGTCTGCGTTCTGACAGTCGGAAGTCTGGTAATAAGAACTGTGGATCAGCTTGGTATTTAAACATACCCCAGGGCTAGCAGGAGGGAATTCCTATCAGTGGGAGCCCAACCACTGCTCTCTGTGTGTGTGTGTGTGTGTGTGTGTGTGTGTGTGTGTGTGTGTGTGTGTGTGTGTGTGTGTGTGTGTGTGTACATACAGTGCCTTGCAAAAGTATTCAGACCCCTTAGATTTCTTTCACGTTTTCTTGTGTTACCAAGTGGGATTAAAATACATTTAATTGGTGAAGGTGGTACTAAATGTTACCAAAACTTCAAACAAAACTGAATATTACATAAAGGCAACCTGAATGAACAAATAATTCAACAAGTACATACTTATTTCATTTACTTCATAAACAAAGTTAATCCCAATTGAGATGTTGTGGCAGGACTTGAAACGAGCAGTTCATGCTTGAAAACCCACAAATGTTGCTGAGTTAAAGCAGTTCTGCATGCAAGAGTGGGTCAAAACTCCTCCACAGCGATGTGAGAGACTGATCAAAAACTTCAGGAAGCATTTGGTTGCAGTCATTGCAGCTAAAGGTGGCACAACCAGTTATTGAGTGTAAGGGGGCAATTACTTTGTAAACTCAGGTTCCCTTTATCTAATATTAGGTTTTGGTTGAAGTTCTGATAACATTCAGTATCAAAAATATGCAAAAATAGAGAAAATCAGAAGGGGAGCAAATACTTTTTCACGGCACTGTATACAGTCCATTCGGAAAGTATTCTGACCCCTTGACTTTTTCCACATTTGGTTACGTTACAGCCTTATTCTAAAATGGATGGAATTGTTTTTGTCCTTCATGAATCTACACACAATACCCCATAATGACAAAGCAAAAACAGGTTTTTATACATTTTTCCAAATAAAAAAATGGAAATATCACATTTACATAAGTATTTAGACCCTTTACTCAGTACTTTATTGAAGCACCTTTGGTCGCAATTATAGCCTTGAGTCTTCTTGGGCATGATGCTACAAGCTTGGCACACCTGTATTTGGGGAGTTTCTCCAATTATTCTCTGCAGATCCTCTCAAGCTCTGTCAGGTTGGATGGGGAGCGTTGCTGCACAGCTATTTTCAGGTCTCTCCAGAGATGTTCGATCAGGTTCAAGTTCGGGCTCTGGCTGGACAACTCAAGGACATTCAGAGACTTGTCCCGAAGCCACTCCTGCGTTGTCTTGACTGTGTGCTTAGGGTCGGTGTCCTGTTGGAAGGTGAACCTTCGCCCCAGTCTTAGCTCTGGAGCAGGTTTTCATCAAGGATCTCTTTGTGCTCTGCTCCGTTTCTCTGTACTTTGCTCCGTTTTTTTTCTCCGTCTGGCCTGATTGGTGGAGTGCTGCAGAGACGGTTGTCCTTTTGGAAGGTTCTCCCATCTCCACAAAGGAATTCTGGAGTTCTGTCAGAGTGACCATTGTGTTCTTCATCACCTCCCTGACCAAGGCCTTTCTCCCGTAATTGCTCAGTTTGACCGGGCAGCCAGCTCTAGGAAGAGTTTTGGTACTTCCAAACTTATTCCATTTAAGAATGATGGAGGCCATTGTGTTCTTGGGGACCTTCAATGCTGCAGAATTTTTTTGGTACCCTTCCGACACAATCATGTTTCGGAGCTCTCCGGACAATTCCTTTGACCTCATGGCTTGTTTTTTGCTCTGATGTGCACTGTCAACTGTGGGACCTTATAAAGACAGGTGTGTGTCTTCCCAAAACATGAACAAAGTAATTGAATATATCACAGGTGGACTCCAATCAAGTTGTAGAAACATCTCAAGGATGATCAATGGAAACAGGATGCACCTGAGCGCAATTTCGAGTCTTCATAGCAAAGGGTTTTAATACTTATGCAAATAAGGCATTTCTGTTTTTTATTCCAACCACCTGTTTTCGCTTTGTCATTATGAGGTATGGTGTGTGGACTGATGAGGATACAAATGTATTTAATCCATTTTAGAATAAGGCTGTAATGTAACAACATGTAGAAAAAGTCAAGGAGTCTGAATACTTACTGAATGCACTGTGTATATAAAAATGTATAACAAAAATACCGTATAGTCGTTGCAAGAGTTTTCAACCACTTGGTTTAGGCAAGCCTAAATTAGTTCAGGAGTCAAATGTGGCTTAACAAATCACATAAATCACTGTGTGAAACAATAGGGGCTGACCTGATTTTTTTATGACTAACCCTTTCTCTTTCCCCCATACATACTACACATGTAAGGTCTCTCAGTCAAGACTGAATTTCAAGCACAGATTCAACTACAAAGATCAGGGAGCTTTTCGAAAGCCTCATAAAGAAGGGCAGTGATTGGTGGATGGGTAACAATAACAAATCAGACATTGAATATCTCTTTAAGCATGGTTAATAATTATGCTTTAAACCACCCAGACACATCAGAGATACAGTCGTACTTCTGAACTGAGCTGCATGACAGGAATGAAACTGCTCAGGGATGTTACAGGATGGAGCTATGCACAGGCAAAATCCTAGAGGAAAACCTGCTTCAGTCTGCTTTACACCAGAGACTGGGAGAGGAATTCACCTTTCAGCAGGCCAATAACCTACAACACAAGGACAAATCTACAAAGACCTCAAAATTGCTTGTTTAACCATGATCCCCAACATCTTGCCAGAGCTTGAAGAATTTTGAAAAGAATAATGGGCAAATATTTCACAATCCAGGTGTGCAAAGGTCTTAAAGACAGTTGTAATCGATGCCAAAGGTGTTTCTAACATGTTAACTCAGGGAGCTGAATACTCATTTAACAACTATATTTTAGTTATTCCATTTCTATTAATCTTTATAAAATATTAGAATTGTTCTTCCACTTTGACATTACAGAGTATTTTGTGTAAATTGTTGTCAAAAAATGACAATTAAATCAATTTTAATCCCACTTTGTAATACAATAAAATGTGAAGAAATCCAAGGTGTCTGAATACTTTTGCAAGGTTTTTATTTTTTTAAATTTTATTTCACCTTTATTTAACCAGGTAGGCCAGTTGAGAACAAGTTCTCTTTTACAACTGCGACCTGGCCGAGATAAAGCAAAGCAGGGCTACAAATATAACAGCACAGAGTTACACAAACAAAAGTACAGACAATAACACAATAGAAAAATCTATGTACAGTGTGTTCAAATGTAGAAGCGTAGGGAGGTAAGGCAATAAATAGGCCATAGAGGCAAAATAATTACAATTTAGCATTAACACTGGAGTGATAGATGTGCAGATAATGATGTGCAAGTAGTGATACTGGGGTGCAAAAGAGCAAGAGGATAAATAACAATATTGGGATGAGGTAGTTGGGTGTGCTATTTACAGATTGGCTGTGTACAGGTACAGTGATCAGTAAGCTGCTCTGACAGCTGATGCTTAAAGTTAAAGAGGGAGATATAAGACTCCAGCTTCAGTGATTTTTGCAATTCGTTCCAGTCATTGGCAGCAGAGAACTGGAGGGAAAGGCAGCCAAAGGAAGTGTTGGCTTTAGGGATGACCAGTGAAATATACCTGCTGGAGCGCGTGCTACGGGTGGGTGTTGCTATGGTGACCAGTGAGCTGAGGTAAGGTGGGGCTTTACCTAGCATAGACTTATAGATGACCTGGAGCCAGTGGGTTTGGCGACAAATATGTAGTGAGGGCCAGCCAACGAGAGCATACAGGTCGCAGTGGTGGATAGTATATGGGGCTTTGGTGACAAAACGGATGGCACTGTAATAGACTACATCCAATTTGCTGAGTTGAGTGTTGGAGGCTATTTTGTAAATTACATCTCCGAAGTCAGGGATCGGTAGGAAAGTCCGTTTTACGAGGTTATGTTTGGCAGCATGAGTGAAGGAGGCTTTGTTGCGAAATAGGAAGCCGATTCTGGATTTAATTTTGGATTGGAGATGCTTAATGTGAGTCTGGAAGGAGAGTTTACAGTCTAACCAGACACCTAGGTATTTGTAGTTGTCCACATATTCTAAGTCAGAGCCGTCCAGAGTAATGATGCTAGTCGGGGCGGGAGGGTGAAAGCAGCAATCGGTTGAAAAGCATGCACTTAGTTTTACCGCGCATTTAAAAGCAGTTGGAGGCCTCGGAAGGAGTGTTGTATGGCATTGAAGCTCGTTTGGAGGTTTATTAACACTGTCCAAAGAAGGGCCAGATGTATACAGAATGGTGTCGTCTGCATAGAGGTGGATCAGGATGGATATAGGTCTATAACAGTTTGGGTCTAGAGTGTCTCCAACTTTGAAGATGGGGATGACCGCGGCAGCTTTACAATCTTTGGGGATCTCAGACGATACAAAAGATAGGTTGAATAGGCTGGTAATAGGGGTTGCAACAATTTCGGCGGATAATTTTAGAAAGAGAGGGTCCAGATTGTCTACCCCAGCTGATTTGTAGGGATCCAGATTTTGCAGCTCTTTCAGAACATCAGCTGTCTGGATTTGGGCGAAGAAGAAGCTGGGGGGGGGGGGCTTGGGCAAGTTGCTGCAGGGGGTACTGAGATGTTGGTCGGGGTAGGGGTAGCCAGGTGGAAAGCATGGCCAGCCATAGAGAAATGCTTATTGAAATGATCGATTATCGTAGATTTATCAGTGGTGACAATGTTTCCGATCCTCAGTGTAGTGGGCAGCTGGGAGGAGGAGCTCTTATTCTCCATGGACTTTACAGTGTCCCAAAACCTTTTGGAATTAATGCTACAGGATGCAAATTTCTGTTTGAAAAAGCTAGCCTTAGCTTTCCTAACTGACTGAGTAAATTGGTTCCTGACTTCCCTGAAAAGTTGCATATCGCGGGGGCTATTCAATACTAATGCAGAACGCCACAGGATGTTTTTGTGCTGGTCAAAGGCAGTCAAGTCTGGAGTGAACCAAAGGCTATATCTGTTCTTAGTTCTAGATTTTTTGAATGGGGCATGCTTATTTAAGATGGTGAGGAAAGCACTTTTAAAGAGCAACCAGGCATCCTCTACTGACGGGATGAGGTCAATATCCTTCCAGGATACCCGGGCAAGGTCAATAAGAAAGGCCTGCTAGCTGAATTGTTTTAGGGAGTGTTTGACAGTGATGAGGGGTGGTCGTTTGACCGTGGACCCATTACGCACGCAGGAAATGAAGCAATGATCGCTGAGATCCTGGTTGAAGACAGCAGAGGTGTAATTAGAGGGCAAGTTGGTCAGGATAATATCTAAGAGGGTGCCCATGGTTATGGATTTAGGGTTTACCTGGTAGCTTCCTTGATAATTTGTGTGAGATTGAGGGCATCTAGCTTAGATTGTAGGACAGCCGGGGTGTTAATAAGCATGTCCCAGTTTAGGTCACCTAACAGTACGAACTCTGAAGATAGATGGGGGCAATCAATTCACATATGGTGTCCAGGGCACAGCTGGGGGCTGAAGGGGGTCTATAACAAGCGGCAACGGTGAGAGAATTGTTTCTGGAAAGGTGGATTTTTAAAAGTAGAAGCTCGAATTGTTTGGGCACAGACCTGGATAGTATGACAGAACTCTGCAGGCTATCTCTGCAGTAGATTGCAACTCCGCCCCCTTGGGCAGTTCTATCTTGTCGGAAAATGTTATAGTTAGGGATGGAAATTTCAGAATTTGTGGTGGTCTTCCAAAGCCAGGATTCAGACACGACTAGGACATCTGGGTTGGCGGAGTGTGCTAAAGCAGTGAATAAAACAAACGTAGGGAGGGGCTTCTAATGTTAACATGCATGAAACCATGGCTTTTACGGTTACAGAAGTCAACAAATGAGAGCGCCTGGGGAATGGGAGTGGAGCTAGGGGCTGCAGAGCCTGGGTTAACCTCTACATCACCAGAGGAACAGAGGAGGAGTAGGATAAGGGTACGGCTAAAGGCTATAAGAACTGCTCGTCTAGTGTGTTCAGAACAGAAAGTAAAAGGAGCAGATTTCTGGGCACGGAAGAATAGATTCAAGGCATAATGTACAAACAAGGGTATGGTAGGATGTGAATGCAGTGGAGGTAAACCTAGGCATTGAGTAACGATGAGAGAGGTGTTGTCTCTAGAAGCACCATTTAAGCCAGGTGAGGTCACTGTATGTGTGGGGGGTGGAACAAAAGGGCTAGCTAAGGCATATTGAGCAGGGCTGGAGGCTCTACAGTAAAATAAGACAATAATCACTAACCAAAACAGCAATAAACAAGGCATATTGACATTAAGTACAGGCATGTGTAGCCGAGTGATCATAGTGTCCAGTGAGTAGCTAGGCAAGCTGGAGACACAGCGATTACTTTCGTTTTGCCTTATGTAACCATCTGTCTTATGTAACCATAGCAATCATAACATATCATTCTAATTTGAGTGTACCGGATGTACGTTTACTTTGTTACGCCTAGTTCATGAGACTAGGATGTGAGATTTGATATTCTGCACAAGACGAGAAGTGGGCCAATGACCAATCACATTTCTCAAATGCTTTGGGGCAAAATTCTATCTAAACCTGGAGAGGACAGTTAGGACTAACTACTTACAAAAAGCATGCTTCTGACGAAGCACTACAGTACATGAGTAAGTTAATAGCCATATTAGACTGAAAGATAAGGTAATTTCGTCAAACTTGTGAGGCTCTCCATGCTCATTCAACATATCTGCTGCAACTTCACTCAATCCCATTTTAAAAGTCTCCCTTCCTAACTGTTTTACATTCCCTGCCCAAAAATGCTTTTCATGTCGGCTACACTGTCCCACGAATGTCCTGGAAAATCACACTGTTGTCCCACATTTTGGTATTTTAAATGTGGTCACCCTAAACGCATCGTCTCTCCCCGAGATCAATAATCCTAATCACATGAGACACACAAAGAGAAAGCGGTTGGTAAAACCCTATGACGGGATTACATGGGGAAAAGGTGTAAGGGGTTCCAGGTAATCAATAATAAATCCAGAGGCAATTAGAGGAAAAGGTGAAGGGTACAGACAGATCTCGTAAAGCCTTCTTTCTAGTACCTCAAGGACTGGTCCCTTGATACACTTCAACACAAATAGCCTCTGAATAGCCTCTTCAACACAAATAGCATTTATATTGACTTTTATATGTAACATAATCTATAGCTGATAGATCTGTATTTGAATCAGACCTGGGTTCAAATTGTATTTACAATCCTTCAAATACTTTGAGCGTTTGCTTGAGCCTGCCTTAAGTGCCAGATGGGATTTTGCACTTTTGGGGCCATCCTCCCAGCCTAATTTCGTCAGGCATGCTAGTCAAGCACAGCAAAGTATTTGAAATAAAACAGATAATATTTGAGTCCACGTCGGATTTGGGTTCCCCTCAGGCTAGGTTGAAATTTACATTGCCCGTCAATTCTGTGGAGTTAAACAGAGTTTGTTAACATGGGGACCGGCTAGATGAAAGGTCATTGATCCAGGACAGGAGCATCTGTTAGATGGCGTGGTGAACTTGTGACTGGCCCAGCTACGTGTGAATGACTTACAGATCAGACAGAGAAGAAGAGAGAGTTCTACTGCCCAAAGATAACCTTGTCGTACAGAGAGATTTTTATTCACACAAGGAGTGACGTGTGCGTGGTGGTGAGATAGGAAGAGAGAGGAGAGATAGACAGGGAGAGAGACAGAGAGGGTAGAGTGTGTGCCTGTGAGAGAGTGATATGGAGAAGGGAGAGACAAAAGTAGTCAGAGACAGAGAAACAAAAACAGGCCTTGTAAGAGAGAGAGGGAACAGTTTGCTATTTCTCTCCTTTCATTTGGACATACAGTACCATATACTTATCTATGATGGACATTCAAATAGCAGGATAATTATCCCTGGACAAATCACTGTCTGACTCTCTCCTTGATAACTCCTCCACTCTCGATAGAAAACTTTAATGGAAGCAAGATCATTTTTGAAAATGTGTTAATTCTTCTCAAAAAAGAAATTCTCCAGCGTTATCTCAGGGTAGAGGAGCCGCGCAGGCAATTACAAAGGAAATTATGGGAGGAATCTTTTCAATAGCATTCATAGGAGCTGCATTCTAGTGGAAGTTGACCTTCTAGGCAGATAGAGAAAATTCACTGAGAGAAAAGTGTTTAGCCAGTGCTTGTGTGGAGTAGCTAGCTTACTTGATATTTCCTTCATTTCCACTGCCAAAACCCTTGTTGAAATGTATAATCCATAACTACTAGACTATACATTCACTTTGAAGGGAAGCCCTACTTTGTAAGAGAGCTATACACTTCAAACATAGCCTCAATCGTTGTAGCAGAGAAATGTACAATATGGTAGCTATCGATCAATCAATCGAATGCATTTTATAAAGCCCTTTTTACATCAGCAGTTGTCACAAAGTGCTTATACAGATACCCAGCCTAAAACTCCTAAGAGCAAGCAATGCAGATGTAGAAGCACAGTGGCTAGGAAAAACTCCCTAGAAAGGCAGGAATTAGGAAGAAACCTAAAGAGGAACCAGGCTCTGAGGGGTGGCCAGTCCTCTTCTGGCTGTGAATTGTGGCAATTATAAGATTACATGGCCGTTAAGGCCAGATCATTATTCAAGATGTTCAAACGTTCATAGATGACCAGCAGGGTCAAATAATAATCACAGTGGTTATAGAAGGTTCTACAGGTAAGCACCGCAGGAGTAAATGTCAGTTGGCTTTTAATAGCTGAGCATTCAGAGGTCGAGACAGCAGGAGAGAGAGAGAGAGAGAGAGAGAGAGAGAGAGAGAGAGAGAGAGAGAGAGAGAGAGAGAGAGAGAGAGAGAGAGAGAGAGAGAGAGAGAGAGAGAGAGAGAGAGAGAGAGAGAGAGAGAGAGAGAGAGAGAGAGAGAGAGAGAGAGAGAGAGAGAGAGAGAGAGAGAGAGAGAGAGAGAGAGAGACGCACAACCTGGTGGACATGGACCATGTCCGAAGAGGATGGCTGACGTTTTACATGCTCCTGACCAACTGTGCTATTTTGTTATGTTTTTTTGGCGTAACTTATTCTTTTACTTATTTTGTTCATAATGTTTCTGCTACCATCTCTTATGACCAAAAATCATTTATTGACATCAGAACAGCAATTACTCACCACAAACTGGAAGAAGCTTTTTCCTTTAACGAGTCCAACGAGAAGGATATACTGTACTGCTTTCCCGGGAACAGGCAAAAATCCCTGTCATTTGCGTGAAGAAAAGACAGAGGAAAAGAGGGCGCAGATCGGGCTCCCTTCTGAGAGTCCGTAGGCGTGCAAGTAAACTCCCATTGCCATCCATTCTACTTGTTAACATGCATTCATTGGAAAATAAAATTGATGACCTACGATTACGATTATCCTACCAACGGGACATTAAAAACTGTAATATCTCATGTTTCATGAGTCGTGGCTGAACGACTACACCGATAATATAGAGCTGGCGGGATTTTCCATGCACTGGCAGAACAGAGAAGTTACGTCTGGTAATACAAGGGGTGTGGGTGTGTGTCTTTTTGTCAATAACAGCTGGTCCACGATGTCTAATATTAAAGAAGTCTGGAGGTATTGCTCGCCTGCGGTAGAGCACCTTATGATAAGCTGTAGACCACACTATCTACCAAGAGAGTTGTCATCTATATTACTCGTAGCCGTCTATTTACCACCACAGACCGATGCTGCCACTAAGACCGCACACAGCCAACTCTATAAGGCCATAAGCAAACAAGAAAATGCTTATCCAGAAGTGGCGCTCCTAGTGGCCGGGGACTTTAATGCAGGCAAACTTAAATCAGTTTTACCAAATTTTTACTAGCATGTGCAACGAGAGGGAAAAAACTCCGGACCACCTTTACTCCACACACAGAGATGCATACAAAGCTCTCCCCCGCCCTCCATTTGGCAAACCTGACCATAATTCTATCCTCCTGTTTTCTGCTTACATTCAAAAACTAAAGCAGGAAGTACCAGTGACTCGCTCAATATGGAAGTGGTCAGATGACGCAGATGCTACGCTACAGGACTGTTTTGCTAGCACAGTCGTCCCCACAGTGACCGTACGTACATTTCCCAACCAGAAGCCATGGATTACAGGCAACATCCGCATCGAGCTAAAGGCTATAGCTGCAGCTTCAAGGAGCGGGACACTAATCCGGATGCTGAAAAGAAATCCCGCTATGCCCTCAGGCGAACCATCAAACAAGCAAAGAGTCAATACAGGATTAAGATTGAATCCTACTATACCGGCACTGATGCTCATCGGATGTGGCAGAGCTTGAAAACTATTAAGGACTACAAAGGGAAACCCAGGCGCGAGCTGCCCAGTAACGCAAGCCTACCAGACAAGCTAAATGCCTATTATGCTCGCTTCGAGGCAAGCAACACTGAAGCATGCTTGAGAGCACTAGCTGTTCTGGATGACTGTTTGATAACTCTCTCGGTAGCCGATGTGAGCAAGACCTTTAAACAGGTTAATATTCACAAAGCCCCGGGGCGAAATGGATTACAAGGACGTGTAATTAAAACATGCGCGGTCCAACTGGTAAGTGTCTTCACTGACATTTTCATCCTCTCCCTGACCGAGTCTGTAATTCCTACAGTTGAAGTCGGAAGTTTACATGCACCTTAGCCAAATACATTTAAACTCAGTTTTTCACAATTCCTGACATTCAATCCTAGTAAAAATTCCCTGTCTTAGGTCAGTTAGGATCACAACTTTATTTTAAGAATGTGAAATGTCAGAATAATAGAATAATGATGATTTATTTCATCTTTTATTTCTTTCATCACATTCCCAGTGGGTCAGAAGTTTACATACACTCAATTCGTATTTGGTAGCATTGCCTTTAAATTGTTTAACTTGGGTCAAACATTTCAGGTAGCCTTCCACAAGCTTCCCACAATAAGTTGGGTGAATTTTGGCCCATTCCTCCTGACAGAGCTGGTGTAACTGAGTCAGGTTTGTAGGCCTCCTTGCTCGCACACAATTTTTCAGTTCTGCCCACACATTTTCTATAGGATTGAGGTCAGGGCTTTGTGATGGCCACTCCAATACCTTGACTTTGTTGTCCTTAAACCATTTTGCCACAACTTTGGAAGTTGGAAGTTTCCTGACTGATGTCTTGAGATGTTGCTTCAATATATCCACATCATTTTCGTCTCTCATGATGCCATCTATTTTGTGAAGTGCACCAGTCCCTCCTGCAGCAAAGCACCCCCACAACATGATGCTGCCACCCCCATGCTTCACAGTTGGGATGGTGTTCTTCGGCTTGCAAGCCTCCCCCTTTTTCCTCCAAACATAACGATGGACATTATGGCAAAACAGTTCTATTTTTGTTTCATCAGACCAGAGGACATTTCTCCAAACAGTATAATATTTGTCCCCATGCGCAGTTGCAAACCGTAGTCTGGCTTTTTTATGGCGGTTTTGGAGCATTGACTTCTTCCTTGCTGATCGGCCTTTCAGGTTATGTCGATATAGGACTCGTTTTACTGTGGATATAGATACTTTTGTACCTGTTTCCTCCAGCATCTTCACAAGCTCTTTTGCTGTTGTTCTGGGATTGATTTGCATTTTTTGCACCAAAGTACATTCATTTCTAGGAAACAGAACGTGTCTCCTTCCTGAGTGGTATGACGGCTGCGTGGTCCTATGGTGTTTATACTTGCGTACTATTGTTTGTGCAGATGAACGTGGTACCTTCAGGCATTTGGAAATTGCTCCCAAGGATGAACCAGACGTGTGGAGGTCTGCAATGTTTTTTCTGAGGTCTTGGCTGATTTCTTTTGATTTTCCCATGATGTCAATCAAAGAGGCACTTAGTTTGAAGGTAGGCCTTGAAATACATCCACAGGTACACCTCCAATTGAATCAAATGATATCAATTAGGCTATAAGAAGCTTCTAAAGCCATGACATAATTTACTGGAATTTTCCAAGCTGCTTAAAGGCACAGTCATCTTAGTGTATGTAAACTTCTGACCCACTGGAATTGTGATACAGTGAATTATAAGTGAAATAATCTGTCTGTAAACAACTGTTGGAAAAATGACTCGTGTCATGCACAATGTAGATGTCCTAACCAACTTGCCAAAACTATAGTTTGTTAACAAGAAATTTGTGGAGTGGTTGAAAAACGAGTTTTAATGACTCCAACCTAAGTGTATGTAAACTTCCGACTTCAACTGAACATGTTTCAAGCAGACCACCATAGTCCCTGTGCCCAGGGAAGCGAAGGTAACCTGCCTAAATGATTACTGCCACGTAGCACTCACATCGGTAGCCATGAAGTGCTTTGAAAGGCTGGTCATGGCTCACATCAACAGCATCCTCCCGGATAACCTAGACCCACTCCAATTCGAATACTGGTCCAACAGATCCACAGATGACGCAATCTCAGTCTCATTCCACACTGCCCTTTCACAAGTGGACAAAAGGAACACCTATGTGAGAATGCTGTTCATTGACTACGGCTCAGCGTTCAACACCATAGTGCACACAAAGCTCATCATTAAACTAAGGACCCTGGGACAAAACACCTCCCTCTGCAAATGGATCCTGGAGTTCCTGATGGGCCGCCCCCAGGTGTTAAGGGTGGCAACAACACGTCTGCTATGCTGATCCTCAACACTGGGGCCCCTCAGGGGTGTGTACTTTTTCCCCTCCTGTACTCCTTATTCATAGACGACCGCATGGCCAAACACGTCTCTAACACCATCATTAAGTTTGGTGACGACACAACAGTGATAGGCCTGATCACCGACAACGATGAGACAGCCTATAGGGAGGAGGTCAGAGACCTGGCAGTGTGGTGCCAGGACAACAATCTCTCCCTCAATGTGAGCAAAACAAAGGAGCTGATTGTGGACTACAGGAAAAGACGGGCCGAACAGGCCCCCATTAACATCGACGAGGCTTTAGTGGAGCAGGTTGAGAGTTTCAAGTCCCTTGGTGTCCACATCACCAATGAACTATCATGGTGCAAACACAACAAGACAGCCGTGAAGAGGCCACGACAAAACCTTTTCCCCCTCAGGAGACTGAAAAGATTTGGAATGGGTCCCCAGATCCTCAAAAAGTTCTACAACTGCACCATTGAGAGTATCCTGACCGGTTGCATCACCGTCTGGTATGGCAACTGCTCGGCATCTGACCGTAAGGCGCTACAGAGGGTAGTGCGTGCGGCCCAGTACATCACTGGGGCCAAGCTTCCTGCCATCCAGGACCTATATAATAGGCGGTGTCAGAAGGAAGCCCATAAAATTGTCAGAGACTCCAGTCACAGACTGTTTTCTCTGCTACCACACGGCAAGCGTTACCCGAGCTCCAAGTCTAGGACCGAAAGGCTCCTTAACAGCTTCTACCCCCAAGCCACTAAAAATATCATCAAGGACATCAACCACCCGAACCACGGCCTGTTCACGCCACTATCATCCAGAAGGCGGGGTCAGTACAGGTGCATCAAAGTTGGGACCAAGAGACTGAAAAACAGCTTCTATCTCAAGGTTAAATAGCCATCACTAGCCGGATACCACCAGGTTATTAACCCTGCACCTTAGAGGCTGCTGCGCTATATACATAGACATGGAATCACTGGCCACTTTAATAATGGAACACCGGTAATTTTTATAATGTTTACATACTGCTTTACTCATCTTATATGAATATATTGTATTCCATTCTACTGTATTTTAGTCAATGCCACTTCGGTATTGCTTGTCCTAATATTTATATATTTCTTAATTGTAAGGACCGACCCTGGAGATGAGAAGCAGGTACGGAGAGTTAAACATTTAATAAAGAATGGACATGGAACCGGGTAATACACAGACATAAGACAAATTAATGCAGCAGCTGTAACACTTTGGGATTCGTGGGTGTGGAGTCAGGCGCAGGAAGCAGGAAAATGTTTGGTACAATATGTAATTTAATAAGTACTGAAAAACCGAGGAAATATGTCCAAACACAACAGGGTGAAACAATAACCCCGAAGTCCAAAATACATGTACCACAAAACATACAAAGTGACAACACGTAACAAGCCCGCACACAGAACAGGTGGAGAGGCGGGCTTAAATAATAAAACTAATTACTAATGGGAAACGGGTGAAACTCATAAAGACATAACTAACAGAAAAACGAAAAAGGGATTGATGGCAGCTAGTAGGCCGGTGACGACGACCGCCGAGCGCCACCCGAACAGGGAGAGGAATCGCCCTCGGCAGTAGTCGTGACAGCAGCGGGGAACAGAGCTGTGGAACTGACAAATATAGGGGAGGTAATAAACAGGTGATTGAGTCTAGGTGAGTCCAATAAATCGCTGATGCGGGTGACGCGGGAAGGCAGGTGTGCGTAATGATGGTGGCAGGAGTGCATAATGCTGGGCAGCCTGGCGACCTCGAGCGGGAGCAGGCATGACTTTAATTCCATTCTTTTACTTTAAGATTTGTGTATTGTTGTGAATTGTTAGATACTACTGCACTGTTGGAGCTAGGAACACAAGCATTTCGCACCACCCGCAATAACATCTACTAAATATGTGTATGTGACCAATAAAATTTGATTTGATTTAACCTTAACAGAAAGCCAGTGTAGAGAGGCTAGCAATGGAGTAATTTGATACATTTTTTTGTTCTTGTTTAGATTTTATCAACCGTATTTAGCACTAGCTGAAGCTCAAAAAGGAATTACCACATAGAAATATGTTTAACCATTTATTAAGAAAGAGTAATGCAAGTACTGGAAATAAAGTATCTGCCCAATAGAAGTGTCAATATATAATATTACCTGCAAGCAGTGCCAATCCCCCAGTAGGAAAACAGATGGAGGCTGGGTGGTGGTGGGAGCAAAAGAAGCAAACGCATACAGTAGTAGCAAGCAGTAGCAAGATGTGTGAGCAAAACCGGTCAGCTTATAGACCGTCAAATAAGGTAGGCGTGATTGTTACTAGCATCTAAATGATGGAAATTCTGGCACTCAGGTACCCTTTCTGAAATGGCTTTGCTTTATTTCAGAAAGGAAACACCACGTAGAAAGATGTTTAACCATTTATGAAGAAAGTATAATGCAAGTCTTCGGCGATAGGCTCTGCTCCCTTCAGGGTTCATGGGAATATTCTACCTATCGAACTAGCAACTATAACATGCTGACCACACTGCTCGCGCCACGCGTGCATGAGCTTTGCTAAATAAATGTACACATACATGTTATTCAATCATTGCACCCACACTGCTTGCGCATGTCAGCAAGCGTCTATGTGGCCAGGCTCTGAAATATAAATTTGTTCTATTTGTGACGCTCAACACGCTCAACGGTCCGGCCTCTGGGGGTGGCAGGTAGCCTTGTGGTTAGAGAGTTGGGCCAGTAACCGAAAGGTTGCTGGATCCCCGAGCTGACAAGGTAAAAATCTGTCATTCTACCCCTGAGCAAGGCAGTTAACCCACTGTTCCCCGGTCGCCGAAGACGTGGACGTCGATTAAGGCAGCCCCCCACACCTCTCTGATTCAGAGTGGTTGGGTTAAATGCGGAAGACACATTTCAGTTGAAGACATTCAGTTGTACAACTGACTAGGTATACCACTTTCCCATCTCCACATTGGTTTTTAGGAGCATATACCCACGTGGGTGATTGAAAGATAAACTTAGGTCTACATTCCGGTTGGTTGTAGTAATGTAGTTAAGTTGGTTGCCAACTGTGGATTAATTGTCGGAGTAGAGGACCTTGTGCATTTCAGGTAAAATAACAACCCAATGTTTATATACCAGGACAAATTAGTTAGCAACAGCAAGCTAGCTAGCTAAATTTCCATAAAAGTTTAATACTTTTTGACCTGTCCCCAAATTAATATAATTAGTTCAGAGTTTTTTTATATTTCAACCTGCATTTCCTGATTGCTTCTGGTGTGGGTGAACAAAATCAACTTGCGTGCGATGGCGCAAGTGGACGCACGGGTGCGTGCGGTTTGATCAGCATGTAAGCAGTAAGAACCCAGCTACACTGGAGACACACCGCCAGTTGCGCTCGCTGAAACTAAATGAGTAATCATCTGGTGGGTCTACATTAAAATATTTCCTTATCTAACAAGCAACCTTAAGGAATACGACCCAGCCAACTACCTGTTGTGCAATGTATGTTATATCAAGTTGCCAGCAAAGACGGCAACATGTAGGCTATTGACCACGGCTGACGCAATCATAGCAAACTTAATGAGACATGATACTGGCAGATAAACTCATCACCGTTTTAGAGCTCTCAATAGACCAGCTAAGGTCATTCTAACGTTACATGACTGTCTACCATTACATGACTGAATACTACGGTAACTGCAGTGCCTTCGGAAAGTATTCAGACTCCTTGACTTTTTCCACATTTTGTTACGTTTTTCAAAAATGTATTAAAAAAATGTATTCCTCATCAATCTACACACAATACCCCATAATGACAAAGCAAAAATATTTTTTTTTAGAAACTGAAATATGACATTTACATAAATATTCAGACCCTTTACTCAGTATTTTGTTGAAGTACCTTTGGCAGAGATTACAGCCTCGAGTTTCCTTGGTTATGAGGCTACAAGCTTGGCACACCTGTATTTAGGGAGTTTCTCCCATTCTTCTCTGCAGATCCTCTCAAGCTCTGTCAGGTTGGAGGGGGAGCGTTGCTGAACAGATATTTTCAGCTCTCTCCAGAGATGTTCGATTGGGTTCAAGTCCGGGCTCTGGCTGGGCAACTCAAGGACATTCAGAGACTTGTCCCGAAGCCATTCCTGCGTTGTCTTGGCTGTGTGCTTAGGGTCGTTGTCCTGTTGGAAGGTGAACCTTCACCCCAGTCTAAGATCCTGAGCGCTGTGGAGCAGGTTTTCATCACAGATCTCTGTACTTTGCTCCATTCATCTTTGCCTTGGTCCTGCCTAGTCTCCCAGTCCCTGCTACTGAAAAACATTTCACAGTATAATGCTGCCACCACCATGCTTCACTGTAAGGATAGTGTCAGGTTTCCTCCATACGTGACGCTTGGCATTCAGGCCAAAGAGTTCAATCTTGGTTTCATCAGACCAGAGAATCTTGTTTCTCATGGTCTGAGAGTCTTTTGGTGCCTTTTGGCAAACTCCAAGTGGGCTGTCATGTGCCATTTACTGAGGAGTGGCTTCCTTCTGGCAACTCTACCATAAAGGCCTGATTTTTTTGGAGTTCAGCAGAGATGGTTGTCCTTCTGGAAGGTTCTCCCATCTCCACAGAGGAACTCCGGAGCTCTGTGAGAGTGACCATCGGGTTCTTGGTCACCTCCCTGACCAAGGCCCTTCTCCCCCGATTGCTCAGTTTGGCCGGGCGGCCAGCTCTAAGAAGAGTCTTGGTGGTTCCAAACATCTTCGATTTAAGAATGATGGAGGACACCGTGTTCTTGGGGACCTTCAATGCTGCAGAAATGTGTTGGTACCCTTCCCCAGCTCTGTGCCTCGACGCAAGCTCTACGGACAATTCCTTCGACCCCATGGCTTGGTTTTTGCTCTCACATGCACTGTCAACTGTGGGACCTTATATAGATAGGTGTGTGCCTTTCCAAATCATGTCCAATAAATTTAATTTACCACAGGTGGACTCCAATTAAGTTGTAAAAACAACTCAAGGATGATCAATAGAAACAGGATACACTTGAGCTCAATTTCAAGTCTCATCGCAGAGAGCCTGAATACTTACTATATAAATAAGGTATTTCGTTTTTTATTTTTAAGACATTTGCAAAAATCTGTTTTCACTTTGTCATTATGGGTATTGTGTGTAGATTTCTGAAGATTTCTATTTATTTAATCCATTTTAGAATAAGGCTGTAACGTAACTAAACATGGAAAAAGTCAAGGGTTCTGAATACTTTCCGAAGGCACTGTATGTGTAGCATGAGCTTATGCAGTCGTATTTCAATTTCTCATAATGACACACTGCTGGGTACCCTCGATGAGGCAAGATGAGCTGTCATCTTGGTACATGGGAAATATTCTAACTAGGCAACCGTAAGAAGTATGAACCCGCCTGCCATTAACCTAGCCAACCGCCTGCAATATAGATGCAAAGCCAGTTGGATTCGCTGAGGCAGGATGAGCTGGTATATGAGAATATTCTACCTATTTAACATAGCTACTGGACCACTGGGCTGACACAATCATGATCATATAACAATACTGCAGGAACGCATGTAAACTCCACGATCTCTGAATCAATGAAATGACGGGTGTGCCTTGTTAAAAGTTAATTTGTGGAATTTATTTCCTTCTTAATGTGTTTGAGCCAATCAGTTGTGCTGTGGAAAGGTAGGAGTAGTATACAGAAGATAACCCTATTTGGTAAAAGACCAAGTCCATATTATAGCAAGAACAGCTCAAATAATCAGAGAGAAATGACAGTCCATCATTACTTTAAGACATGTAGGTCAGTCAAGCTGTGGGTTTTGCAGTACAAAACCCGTCAAGCGCTATGATGAAACTGGCTCTCATGAGGACCGCCACAGGAAAGGAAAACCCAGAGTTTCCCCTACTGCAGAGGATAAGTTCATTAGATTTACCAGCCTCAGAAATTGCAGCCCAAATAAATGCTTCACAGAGTTCAAGTAACAGGCACATCTCAACATCAACTGTTCAGAGGAGACTGTGTGAATCAGGCCTTCAAGGTTGAATTGCTGCAAAGAAACCACTACTAAAGTACACCAATAATAAGAAGAGACTTGCTTTGGCCAATGGGACAATGACCCAAAACACATCTCCAGGCTGTGTAAGGGCTATTTGACCAAGGAGAGCTGCATCAGATGACCTGGCCTCCACAATCACCCAACCTCAATACAATTGAGATACATTTATTTTACCAGGTAAGTTGACTGAGAACACATTCTCATTTACAGCAACAACCTGGGGAATAGTTACAGGGGAGAAGAGGGGGATGAATGAGCCAATTATAAGCTGGGGATGATTAGGTGACCATGATGGTATGAAGAACAGCTTGGGAATTTAGCCAAGACACCAAGTAACACCCCTATTCTTACAATAAGTGCCATGGGATCTGTAATGACCTCAGAGAGTCAGGACACCCACTTAACACCCCATCCTACACAGGGCAGTGTCCTGGGGTATTGGGATATTTTTGAGACCAGAGTGCCTCCTACTGGCCCTCCAACACCACTTACAGCAGCATCTGGTCTCCCATCCAGGGACTGACCAGGACAAACCCTGCTTGGCTTTAGAAGCAAGTCAGCAGTGGGGGGCAGGGTGGTATGCTGCTGGCCTTGAATCACTGAGTGAAGGAAAAGCAACCAACAAGTGCTCAACATATGTGGGAACTCCTTCAAGACCGTTGGAAAAGCATTCCTCATGAAGCTGGTTGAGAGAATGCCAAAAATGTGCAAAGCTGTCCTCAAGGTAAAGGGTGGCTACTTTGAAGAATTTAAAATGTAAAATATATTTTGATTTTGGTTACTTCATGATTCCATGTGTGTTATTCCATAGTTTTCATGTCTCCACTATTATTCTACAATGTAGAAAATAGTAAAATTAAAGAAAAACCCTTGAATGAGTAGGTGTGTCCAAACTTTTGACTGGTACTGTATGTGTTATGTACCCTGAGGGTACAAAACATTAGGAACATGACATAGACTGAGCATGTGAATCCAGGTGAAAGCTATGATCCCTTATTGATGTCACTTGTTAAATCCACTTCAATCAGTGTAGAAGAAGGGGAGAAGACAAGTTAAAGAAGGATTTTTAAACCTTGAGACAATTGGATGGATTGTGTATGTTTGTCATTCAGAGGGTAGATGGGCAAGACAAAAGATTTAAGTGCATTTGAACGGGTTATGGTAGTAGGTGCCAGGTGCACCGGTTTGAGTGTGTCAAGAACTGCAGTACTTCCCGTGTGTATCAAGAACGGTCCACCACTCAGAGGACATCCAGTTAACTTGACACAACTGTGGGAAGCATTGGAGTCAACATGGGCCAGCATCCCTGTGGAAAGTTTTTGACACCTTGTAGAGACCATGCCCCGACAAATTGAGGCTGTTCTGGGGGCAAAAGGGGGTGCAACCCAATATTAAGAAGATGTTCGTAATGTTTTGTACCCTCAGTGTATATGCCAGTAAGCTATGAGAGAAGAGCCATGATAGATGATGACCTGATACAAGAAGAAATAGACCCCATAGATACTGACAAATCTCTGAATATGAACTAGATTTAATGTAGAAATCAAATGTAATTTGTCACATGCGCCGAATACGACAGTGAAATGCTTACCTACAAGCCCTTCACCAACAAAGCAGTTTTATGAAAAAAAGTGTTAAGGAAGTATTTACTAAAAATAAACTGTAGTAAAAAAATGTTTTAATTTTTTTTTATAAATAAATAAATAAATAGTACAAATATAAAAATAACAAATAATTAAGGAGCAACAATAAAATAACAGTAGCGAGGCTTTATACAGGGGGTACCAGTACATAGTCAATATGCATGGATAAAATTAAATAAACCCTCTCAAACTTTTTTTGTCGGAGGGCATAGTTCGTCGGTTAGAGTCCCGCTCCTTGAAAGCAGCAGCCATTTGATTAGCTGTTCAGGAATCTTATGGCTTGGGGGTAGAAGCTGTTAAGAAGCCTTTTGGACCTAGACTTGGTGCTATGGTACAGCTTGCCTTGTAGTAGCAGAGAGAACAGTCGATGTCTAGGGTGGCTGGAGTCTTTGACAATTTTTGGGGCTTTCCTCTGACACCAACTGGTATAGAGGTCCTGGATGGCAGGAAGCTTGGTCCCAGTGATGTACTGGGCCGTACGTACTACCCTCTGTAGTGCCTTGCGGTCGTAGGCCGAGCAGTTGCCATATCAGGCGGTGATGCAACCAGTCAGGATGCTCTAAATGGTGCAACTGCATAACTTTTTGAGGATCTGAGGACACATGCCAAATCTTTTCAGTCTCCTGAGGGGGAATAGGCGTTATCATGCCCTCTTAACAACTGTCTTGGTGTGTTTGGACCGTGATAGTTTGTTGGTGATGTGGACACCAAGAAACTTGAAGCTCTCAACCTGCTCCACTACAGCTCCGTCGATGAGAACGGTGGCGTGCGTGCTCGGGTCCTCCTTTTCCTGTAGTCCACAATCATTTCCTTTGTCTTGATCACGTTATCCTGGCACCACACTGCCAGGTCTCTGACATCCTCCCCATAGGATGTTTCATCATTGTCGGTGATCAGGCCTACCACTGTTGTGTCGTCTGCAAACTTAATGATGGTGTTGGAGTCATGCTTGGCCATGCAGTCATGGGTGAACAGGGAGTACAGGAGGGGACTGAGCACGCACCCCTGAGGGGTCCTCGTGTTAAGGATCAGTGTGGCAGACGTGCTGTTACCTACCCTCACCACCTGGGGACGGCTCATCAGGGAGGCCAAGATCCAGTTGCAGAGGGAGGTGTTTAGTCCCAGGGTCCTTAGCTTAGTGATGAACTTTGACGGCACTATGGTGTTGAATGCTGAGCTGTAGTCAATGAATAGCATGCTCACGTAGATGTTACTTTTGTCCAGGTGTGAAAGGGCAGTGTGGAGTTCAGTAGAGTTTGCATCATCTGTGGATCTGTTGGGGCGGTATGCAAATTGGAGTGGGTCTAGTGTTTCTGGGATAATGGTGTTGATGTGAGCCATGATCATTCTTTCAAAGCAATTCATTGATAAAGACGTGAGTGCTACGGGTCGTTAGTCATTTAGGCAGGTTACCTTGTTGTTCTTGGGAGCAGGCAGTTGGTCTACTTGAAACATGTTGATATTACAGACTCGGTCAGTGACAGGTTGAAAATGTCAGTGAAGACACTTGCCAGTTGGTTAGCGCATGCTTGGCGTGCACGTCCTAGTAATCCGTCTTGCCCTTCGGGCCTTCTGAAACAGAGAGAGTGATCACACAGTCGTCCGGAACAACTGATGCTCTCATGCATGCTTCAGTGTTGCTTGCCTCAAAGCAAGCATAGAAGTTATGTAGGTCGTCTGGTATGCTCGTGTCACTGGGCAGCTCACGCCTGTGCTTCCCTTTGTAGCCCATAATAGTTTGCAAGCTCTGCCACATCTGACGAGCGTCGGAGCCAGTGTATTACGATTCAATCTTAGTCCTGTATTGATGCTTTGCCTGTTTGATGGTTTCGTCGGAGGGCGTAGTTCGTCGGTCAGAGTCCCGCTCCTTGAAAGCGGCTGTTCTACCCTTTATCTCAGTGCGCATGTTGCCTATAATCCATGGCTTCTGGTTGGGGTACGTACGTACAGTCACTGTGGGAACGACGTCATTGATGCACTTATTGATGAAGCCAGTGACTGATGTGGTGTACTCCTCAATACCATCAGAAGAATTCTGGAACATATTCCAGTCTGTGCTAGCAAAACAGTCCTGTAGCTTAGCATCTGAGTCATCTGACCAATTCCTTATTGAGCGAGTCACTGGTACTTCCTGCTTTAGTTTGTGCTTGTAAGCAGGAATCAGGAAGATAGAGTTATGGTCAGATTTGACAAATGGAGGGTGAGGGAGAGCTTTGTGCGATGTCTCTGTGTGTGGAGTAAAGGTGGTCCAGAGTTTTTTTCCCTCAGGTTGCAAATTTAACATGCTGGTAGAAATGAGGTAAAACGGATTTAAGTTCCGCTGCATTAAAGTACCCAGACACTAGGAGCTCCGCCTCTAGATAAGCATTTTCTTGTTTGCTTATGGCCTTAAATTGCTCTTTGAGTGCCGTCTTAGTACCAGCATCGATTTGTGGTGGTAAATAGACAGCTACAAAAAATATAGATGAAAACTCTCTTGGTAAATAGTGTGGTTTACAGCTTATTATGAGCAAAACCTTGAGACTTCCTTAATATTAGATTTCGTGCACAAGCTGTTATTTACAAATAGACACAGACCGCCACCCCTTGTCTTACCGGAGGCAGCTGTTCTATCTTGCCGATGGACTGAAAACCCTGCCAGCTGTATGTTATCCATGTCATCTTTCAGCCACAACTTGGTGAAACATAAGATATTACAGTTTTGAATGTCCCGTTGGTAGGATAGTCTTGATCGGAGCTCATCCATTTTGTTATCCAATGATTGCACGTTTGCTAATAGGACTGATGGTAGAGGGGGATTACTCACTCGCCATCATATCCTAGAAGCCTCATAGCATGGGTTAAAAGATCTGCGGAAACATTCTGTATTCACTTGGATAAAATTAATCTGTCTGCCATCATACTGCAATGGAAGGGTTGGCTAGTTTACATTTTACATTTACATTTAAGTCATTTAGCAGACGCTCTTATCCAGAGCGACTTACAAATTGGTGCATTCACCTTATAATATCCAGTGGAACAACCCAAATGCATGAATAGCACGGCATTCGCCTCGTAAGGTGATGGATGCGAAGCCTAAACATGCACATGCTCCCACGAATGCAATATCAGCAGCCATGCCATAATGAAAGACTGTGTACAGATGATGAAACAAGAATATTACTTAACACCTGAGTGTGCGAGCATTACTACAACAATAAGAGTTGCAGCATAACACATGATAGAACCAGTATGTAAGACATGATAATAATATGCAACAGAAGATAAATGAATAATTTCATTATTCTAGAATGAAGTGACCACTGTAATCAGCATACAATACAATAGCATATGGTAGAATAGTGGTCACTATAGTGGTCACTGCTGTCACTGAAAACTACTAGACTATGAGATGACCGACAGGGTGGGACTATCTATGTAAAATGCATGACATGATTAAACATGGCTAATAAATACAGAGCCTAAACCTACTGCTGAAGATAGGATTACTAACTTGACTGAAAGATGCCATTAATGTATGCTAATAGCGGCCTGTTTGCTGTTTGCCTATACTCTCAGCGAGAAAGTCTACCAGTATAGTGTCATTGCCTGTAAAGTCAAGGAAAACTTAAGCTCCTGTGAGGATTTTCTTTTCATCATTTTTGACCTCGCCATTGATGTAAGCTGGCTTTCCCTTGGGGATACTGGAGAGGAGCGATCAAAGTCCATTTCATTAAAACCATGCCTATATTTCCTTATTTTTTTATAAGAAAATTTGAAGACACATAACCATGAACCATGATAACCAATCACATGAATATATTACACAGTTTCCATCTCCTTCCAAAGCTGTAAGCTGAGCCAGCTAAACCCATGAGGCGACCAAAGAAGACCCAACAAATCCCTTGTTTCGTCTCTCTCTCCAATCCCTTTCCATCCCTATGAAGTCCCTCAGCTCTGTAATGACTGTGGCCTATGGCCATAGAGAATCAGCCTAGCTTTCATCTCAGCTCCACAGCCACTGTTCTGGGAACTGCTCTGGGAGAGATAAAGAGCCAGTGGAGCATGGAGAGCATGGGGAATGGTGAACTGGGATCAGTCAGGCGCTAGGCTATAACACATGGTGGCTAATGCTCACTGGAGGATAACTGGTTCAGGGATCCTGTAGTGAAGGCTATGGTGATTCTCCTTCCGTGTCTGGATGTATCAGAAGCAATGTAAAACCCCTGTGTGCCTAGGCCTTTATGTCATACATAGAATTAATTTGGTTCTTCCTGCTCCTGCTTCCTGTGTAAAACTAGGATGATCTTAGTCCTTTTACCACGGATGTACAATTAAGGATCTTAAGTTGATCACTCTTTTGTTACTGAGAATTTTCCTGGAAGGCAGGAAATGCAAACTTGCAGTGCATTCAAGGTTTAAAAAGGTTTGTACAGTTAGTCATTTCCACTTTAAAATGTCAGACTTGATTTGCGCTAATGAAATGTATCGACCCATACAAAAACATTCCATTAATTATAATCCAAATAATATTTTCCTGCTGGAGCAAACTGGCTCAAATTCTACATCTGTACTAGACATCTCAGGGGCTGGAAACCCCAATGCATAGGCTCTGAAATTATTCTGTAATACAGTATCCTATTATACTCAGGTCTTAAAAACCTCTTACATCTAGATGTTCCGCTAGCGGAACGGCTCGCCAATATCCAATGATAGAGCGTGGCGCGAATTACAAACTCCTCAAAAATCCCAAAACTTCCATTTTTCAAACATATGACTATTTTACACCATTTTAAAGACAAGACTCTCCTTTATCTAACCACATTGTCCAATTTCAAAAAGGCTTTACAACGAAAGCAAAACATTAGATTATGTCAGGAGAGTACCCAGCCAGAAATAATCAGACACCCATTTTTCAAGCTAGCATATAATGTCACAAAAACCAAAACCACAGCTAAATGCAGCACTAACCTTTGATGATCTTCATCAGATGACACTCCTAGGACATTATGTTATACAATACATGCATGTTTTGTTCAATCAAGTTCATATTTATATCAAAAACCAGCTTTTTACATTAGCATGTGACGTTCAGAACTAGCATACCCACCGAAAACTTCCGGTGAATTTACTAAATTACTCATGATAAACGTTCACAAAAAAGATAACAATTATTTTAATAATTATAGATACAGAACTCCTTTATGCAATCGCGGTGTCCGATTTTAAAATAGCTTTTTGGTGAAAGCACATTTTGCAATATTCTGAGTAGATAGCCCGGCCATCATGGCTAGCTATTTTGACACCCACCAAGTTTGGCACTCACCAAACTCAGATTTACTATAAAAAAAATTGGATTACCTTTGCTGTTCTTCGTCAGAATGCACTCCCAGGACTTCTACTTCAACACCCAATGTTGTTTTGGTTCCAAATAATCCATAGTTATATCCAAATAGCGGCGTTTTGTTCTTGCGTTCAAGACACTATCCGAAGGGTGACGCGCCGGCGCGTATCGTGACAAAAAAATTCTAAATATTCCATTAGTGTACTTCGAAGCATGTCAAACGCTGTTTAAAATCAATTTTTATGTGATTTTTCTCGTAAAATAGCGATAATATTCCGACCGGGAGACCTTGTTTTCATTCAAAGACTGAAAATAGAAAATGGAGTCTTCACATGCACATGCGCACCCGTGTCATTGATCTCAGATCGACCACTTTCCAAAACCCCTACTGTTTTTCGCCCAGTGACTGCAGAGTCATCATTCCCCGTTCTGGCGCCTTCTGAGAGCCTATGGGAGCCTTAGAAAATGTCACGTTACAGCAGAGATCCTCTATTTTCCATAAAGAGGCTATAGAAGGACAAGAAATGGTCAGAGAGGGCACTTCCTGTATGGAATCTTCTCAGGTTTTGGCCTGCCATATGAGTTCTGTTATACTCACAGACACCATTCAAACAGTTTTAGAAACTTTAGGGTGTTTTCTATCCACATCTACTAATTATATGCATATTCTAGTTTCTGGGCAGGAGTAATAACCAGATTAAATCGGGTACGTTTTTTATCCGGCCGTGAAAATACTGCCCCCTATCCTAAACAGGTTAATGCTACCTTAAGAAGCATATGGCCACTCATATGATACCACAGCCACAACTCGGTATAGATTTGCTTGCTAGCTAACACAGTGAATTCAGATTATGATGCAGCGTGAAGGCCTTTATAAGGTTTGTCCATGGCAGGGTTGTCATTAGGAAAATGTGGAGCCAGACAATATGACCAGGAAGATTTAATTTAATGGCTATTTGAAAAATTTACAGGACCCATATGCATTGGGTGCATAACTCATTAGGGTGTCAACCCACGGTGCTCAGAATGACAGAAATCACATTTAGATTATGGTAATGCTTTTTAACAGAACTTGCAACTCATGTAATGAAGCAGCCAATAAAACATCATTTCAAACATTTGCCAAAATGCAATTCACAGGAAACATCATTCTAAACAGCACACCTGGGAAAACATCATTCTAAACAGCACACCTGGGAAAACATCATTCTAAACAGCACACCTGGGAAAACATCATTCTAAACAGCACACCTGGGAAAACATCATTCTAAACAGCACACCTGGGAAAACATCATTCTAACCTGTTATGGATAGGGGGCAGTATTTTCACAGCCTGATAAAAAATGTACCCGATTTAATCTGATTATTACTCCTGCCCAGAAACTAGAATATGCATATAATTATTAGCTTTGGATAGAAAACACTCCAAAGTTTCTAAAACTGTTTGAATGGTGTCTGTGAGTATAACAGAACTCATTTGGCAGGCCAAAACCTGAGAAGATTCTGTACAGGAAGTACCCTGTCTGACCATTTCTTGGCCTTCTTTGCCATCTCTATCCATTACAGAGGATCTCTGCTGTTACGTGACACTTCCTACGTCTCCCATGGGCTCTCAGAAGGCGGCAAAAAGCTGAATCGTGGCTTTGCAGGCTCTGGTTGAAAAAAAGTAGGGCGTTTGGGTAGTGGCTGGTTACAGTACTGTGAGACTCAGGCGCATGCCCGCGTCGACCGAATGCTTTGTTTTCTTTCCTCTGTTTACCTAAACGCAGATTCCCGGTCGGAATATTATCGCTTTTTTACGAAAAAAAATGGCATAAAAATAGATTTTAAACAATTTGTCAACACATGCTTCGAAGTACGGTAATGGAATATTTAGAAATCTTTTGTCACGAATTGCACCATGCTCGTGACCCTTATTTACACTTCGGATAGTGTCTTGAACGCACAAACAAAACGCCGCTATTTGGATATAACGATGGATTATTTTGGACCAAACCAACATTTGTTATTGAAGTAGCAGTCCTGGGAGTGCATTCTGACGAAGACAACAAAGGTAATCAAACTTTTGCAATAGTAAATCGGAGTTTGGTCAGGGCTGAACTTGGTCGGTGTCTAAATGGCTAGCCGTGATGGCTGGGCTATCTACTGAGAATATTGCAAAATGTGCTTTCACCGAAAAGCTATTTTAAAATCGGACATATCGAGTGCATAGAGGAGTTCTGTATCTATAATTCTTAAAATAATTGTTATGTTTTTTGTGAACGTTTATTGTGAGTAATTTAGTAAATTCACCGGATGTTTGCGGGGGGTATGCTAGTTCTGAACGTCACATGCTAATGTAAAACAGTTGGTTTTTGATATAAATATGAACTTGATTGAACAAAACATGCATGCATTGTTTAACATAATGTCCTAGGGTTGTCATCTGATGAAGATCATCAAAGGTTAGTGCTGCATTTAGCTGTGGTTTTGTTTTTTGTGACATTATATGCTAGCTTGAAAAATGGGTGTCTGATTATTTCTGGCTGGGTACTCTGCTGACATAATGTAATGTTTTGCTTTCGCTGTAACGCCTTTTTGAAATCGGACAGTGTGGTTAGATTAACGAGAGTCTTGTCTTTAAAATGCTGTAAAATAGTCATATGTTTGAAAAATGGAAGTTTTCGGATTTTAGAGGAGTTTGTATTTCGTGCCACGCCCATCATTGGATATTGGAGCAGGTGTTCCGCTAGCGGAACGTCTAGATGTAAGAGGCTAAACAGCACACCTGGGAAAACACCATTCTAAACCATGCACCTGGGAAAACACCATTCTAAACAGCACACCTGGGAAAACACCATTCTAAACAGCACACCTGGGAAAACACCATTCTAAACAGCACACCTGGGAAAACACCATTCTAAACCATGCACCTGGGAAAACACCATTCTAAACAGCACACCTGGGAAAACACCATTCTAAACCATGCACCTGGGAAAACACCATTCTAAACAGCACACCTGGGAAAACACCATTCTAAACAGCACACCTGGGAAAACACCATTCTAAACAGTGCACCTGATAGTGTTTCCATATGTGACAGAGATGAAAATCCCAGTTAGAAACTTAAAGAGCGGGAATTTAAAGATGCAACAACTAGGATGGGTTGCTAATATGACAAGTATTTTCCCTTTGACTTCTGGGCAACGAAGGAAAGTTGATATAAAAAAGTGTATATAAAACCAATAGAACAGGAGAGAAATGGCGCATGGGGAGTAAATGGAAATACATATATATATTTTTTTTGTTGCCAAAATTATATCATTACTCCTGTCTATACAGAAATAAATAAGGTAATTCAAAATACTTCACTAGAAAGCATGACTTAGCCACAACTGAATCGAGGATCATTAGCTTCTTTGGAATAGCTGTAGAATGTTTCACAAGCTCGGTAGGCCTAGGCCTATTCTGGAAGCCTGCAATTTGGGCAGCACCCGTGGAAATGGGCCTAGGCCTATTCTGGAAGCCTGCAATTTTGGCAGCACCCATGGAAATGGGCCTAGGCCTATTCTGGAAGCCTGCAATTTGGGCAGCACCCGTGGAAATAGGCCTAGCTGATTGTTAAGTTGCGGCTGTCAGTGAAAACCATCTCAAATGTGTGAAGATAATGTGTCCTGAGTATAATTGAAAATGTTGAGACAAGAAGAAGGGGAGTGGGTGTGGCGGGAAGGGGATGGGATGGGATGGGTGACATAGGTGAGTTTCCAGAATGGCTCAGCTGTCTCTCGCCAATTCTTGAGCATTTATTGTTTAATTATGTGAATTGTTTTCCCTTTGATAATTTTTTTTAGCAATTCCCCATTACATATGTGATCAGTAGTTAATGTACCATTAATCCCTGTCATTTAGTTGCATTCATTTCTGTTAATACATGTAATAATTATAGTAATTTACTGTTCTCATTTTCGGAGTGGAAACGTTGTTTGCAGAGTTCACAACATGCTACACTTGTGAGAAACAAGTTTTGGTTTATTTGATCAACCATCATTTTGTATTGTATTTTATTTGGCGTGCAATGAGCATGTGTCTGTCACGTCCTGACCAGTAATAGGGATTATTTGTTATTATAGTTTGGTCAGGACGTGGCAGAGGGTATTTGTTTTATGTGGTTCGGGGGTTATGTGTATGTAGAGGGGTGTTGTATTTATGTGTTCCGGGGTTTTTGGTGTATGTCCTTGTTTTGGTATTCTAGGTTTTTCTAGTTTGTGTATTTCTTTGTTGGTCTGTGTGGCTCTCGATCAGGAACAGCTGTACATCGTTGTTCCTGATTGAGAGTCATATTTAGGGAGCTTGTTTTCACCTAGTTGATTGTGGGTAGTTGTATTTGCACTGCTGTTGTTTAGCCTGCAAATCTGTTAGCTGTCGTTTATTGGTTTTCCGTGTTCACTATAATAAATATAATTATGAGCACGCAACCCGCTGTGCCTTGGTCTCTACATTACGACACCCGTGACAGTGTCTGGTTTCTCTGTCCTGATAATGTTGAAGGAGCGTGCTCACCTGACCACGCATAGAAGTACCTGGCCTGCTGCACGGAAATGTAGGAAAGTGTTTTTTGTTTTTTTTAACATTCATTGCAAATGATAATATAATAAAACTATAGTTCCTCACAGTAAACTATTTGAACAATCTTTCCAACAATCTCCCCCTTGATAATCACCAATCCTCGGTGTGAAAGAGCAACGGAAGTTATAAACCTACTGTCGCATTGGCCTATATGCTATGAGTTCCATGCGCTCATTTCTGTAGCCGCCAATGGATCACGGTGAATCAATGTGTTCATATAGAAAAGGCCGGTGATCTCACATTAGTTGACTTTTAACTTTGAGATTGTTATCATTTTTAATTCGGATTTTTATGATTAACCAAATGATTTTGAGAAACAAAAACGTTATTATTGAAATGCACATATGAAAGCGGTAGAAATGGTAGGATGGATTGTACACTTCCTCAAACTTGAAACTCCCTCGCCGCCTGTGAAGTCTTTTTAAAATAATGCCGTCCATGTTCGGATTTTGCCTATAGTCTACTTTGAAGCAAGGCAAGCCATCCCTCATAATATGAAGTAAAACATTCAGGTTTCAGACAATGAATTATGTTTTCAAAAAGCATACTGCCTCAATCTCACATTGTAAAGTGGTGGGTGATGCGCTCATAGTTTGTTGCCTGTACTTGAATGGTGAATGGGAGACGCGCTTCAATTACCAGTTGATAAATACAAATAGTTGCTATTTTTAATCATGCACCAAAACAGTTATTAACACACGATTGCATTTAGAATTGTTGCACAATGAATGAGCTTATGAAAGCACATGCTTATGCCAGCAGCAACCAGCTGAGGATCTGCAAGAGAAATCCCGCTCAAAGTAGGCTCTGTATACTGTGCATGTGTGATAGTTGTTTTGGATAAATAAGTTACATGATGACTAACAACACACACAGGCCAATTTAAGTCCACAAAATGATGCAAATTAACATATAGAACGACAAGCATATGACGGTCAAATGTATTTCCATCGACTCGTATTTTGCAATGGGATTTTTTTCTCTCTGGTAATTTGGGCAACGGTTTTATTTATCGGTTTTCATTTTTTGTTGGGGGGGGTCAAAAGCCAGCTATTGCCTGCGAACTGAAAACCCTGGTCCATGGTATGACATATAGGCTTGGGATGATATTGATCTATTTAACTTGTATCAGAAACGGGGGATAGTGTCGCCCCCGCAGTTTGTTTTTAGACTCTGTGGTCAACACTGTCCACACGCAGCCCCAGATAGGAATACATGGATTGACCTGACCTGGATTCTCTCATAGATCAATACAGTGGAATATACCATTGGCCAATCGACAGGTGATGGACTCACAGTGCTATCTGGTGGTAGATGAGGAGAAAGTGCTGATCATTGCAGCTACATTTGTCATTGCGTGCCTTAATAGAATAAGAGTTTCATTTAGCTCAAATGATTTTTGATCAAGTGTTATTTGAAGTGCTGTTTGATTCATTCCTTCAGTTGTGTGTCTCTGAAAAGCTGTTGTCGTCGCTATCGACTTACTACATTTAAGTTTGACATAACCCACTTGTCAAGTTGTCCAATATTAGCATTAGAATCTAAAAATAACCATCTGCTAATCACTTTATAGCAAGCCCAAGTAGATTAGAGTGGCCAAGTTTAGCCACAGTCATTCCATTTTGGAGCGCTGGCTGCTTTGAGTCCAGCTGACTGTAGCACACTGGTAATGGTAAGGCCATTAAAACCAGAACTGTGAAATCCTTAATGGGTTGTAGATGGCTTTGTTAGGACAGGAGATACAGACATATTACACTCACTATTAGTAGACGAATAACAGGAATGATTAGGCTTGCAAAATTCCAGTAACTTTCCACCAAATTTGCAGGTTTTTCAGAATTTCCATTTGGAGGAATCCCAGAATCAGGAAATCTGGAATCCTCCGATCAGGATTTTGGGAATTTCGGGAAGGTTACCAGAATTGTTTAACCCTAGGAATGATATAGTACACATGTAAGTGTAATAGTAATGATAGTGGGTTTTATTTTAGGCCTAATTTCACAGCAAAAGCTTGACGTGTGTATAAAATATATAGGCTACATGTACAAAACCCAGTATAGAGTGATGTACATGGCTAGGCATTAGAAGGCCACAAATCCCAGCCAATGTTGATTTGATATTGCATGTTAAGTTGTACATGCTAAAAGCTCACAAAGGACGCCACTGTCCATTTTACCCCTTGCCTCTTTTCCAGTATCCATCTTTCATGCCCTTTACCATCCTGTCCCTTTCATCCCGCTCTCTCACCCCGATGCCCATCCATTCCTAGTAAATGCAGCAGAGTGAAGGCTATTCCCCTCTCCTCCTCCCCTCCCTTTCTCCTGCCATCTCTCCCTGTGTCGTGCTGCAGCCTCCTGATCTAGAGGGCCTTCCGTCCTGCGCCAACACTGCCATATATATTAACACCACAATAGAGGCTATTTATATTATCCCCTCTTCCTGTCCTCTCCCTCCTCCTCTTCGCTAACTGCTGCGGTGCGACCCTGAGCCAGACACAGCGGATTGATTGATCGTGACTCGGGGGGGGCGTAAGCGTGCATGCAAGCATGAGTACGTGCGTGTATATGGCTGAGGAGGGAGATGGCACTACAATCAGACAACCCCAAAGCACCAAGTTACTAATCCGATACAGGGGAGAAAGAGGCGTGAGGGGGGAGACCGTCTTGTTGTGTAGCTGAAACAGCAAATTATCCAGCACTAGAGGGTGAAAAGGGTAAGAGGGAGGGCATATAATAACAAATACCTAAACAATAAACACAAATAGTAAAAGTGCTTTAGCTGCAGTAATTTCATGCAGAACCCAGTGCACGGTATACTGCAGTAAAGCTGTATATTCATGTTTCGCTCATACAATGTGTATGGCTGTAATGTAGCAATGTTGTTATGAGGGTTGGATGGGGGATCCTCAGCTTGTTGTGTTTCCAGGCACGACGGGCAAACAGACAGACAGACAGTGTTTGTGGCTGAATAGATTGATAGACATTCTCCCCCAAATTCACTCCTATTCACTCTTCTCTTATCTCTCTCTCTCGCTCTCTCTCTCTCTCTGTGTGTCTGATAGGCTAGGATGAATTTTACCATATTGCTTACACTTATCCAATGGTTTCAGATCTAGAGGCTAGAGGCTGTAGGGCATATGTGTTGATTTGCAAAGGGGCAGTCAGGTAAAGAGGAGAGTCAGAGTCATACAAAGTCATACTTCACCAAAATATACCTAGACTGCATCTTACGTGAGCATCCTTAACGTTCGCTGAGTCTCGAAAATTGGCAATTTTCTTCACAGTGTGACACCCAGTGACAGTTCATATTCCCTAGAGATGAGCCTTGTCAATTTATCTCCCGACAGCTCCCCTAAAAGGTTTCCGGGGAATCTCATTGGCTGATGTTGCGCTGCAGGATGACAAAGTGTATTATTAAGGTTAGCCTGGTGTCCAAATAGAAGATTCATGTTATTTTTCTGTCCCCATCACTGTCACTTAACCAGTCGAATTGCATGTGACACGGTCGGATGAACGATCGGCGAGAGAGGGAGAGAGAAAGATAGAGGGAGAGGGAAAGAGAGCGAGAGAGAGAGAGAGAGAAAGAGAGAGATGTAGGATGGATTACCCAGAAGCCCTGAAGAGTGTCAGGAAATGGTGTGCGTCAACCACTGTCACTTTCCCATTGGGGGGGTGCAGAGTAGAAGGGGGGGGGGGGCACAGAGGTGCATTGAGTTTGCGTATGTGCACATACTCGACCCACACACTATTGCTGGTAGAGTGTCACTGAGGGGTCTGACAGAGGTGGAGAGTGTCAGACAAGGGGCACAAACACTCTCACCCTGAAGGAGCCTTTCTCATAACTATTTCACTCCTCTTTAAAGAGAGTTAGAGCTGTCATGCCGCCATAACCATACCCATCCATGCACAGCCAGACACCCATCAGAGATGTGTCTGACAAAACAGACTGGATCCGCCCTCTTATCTCCTGTTTGGCTGAGCCTGGTCCTTCAACTGAGACAGAGTGTCTGCCTGTCGGATACTTGGACAGGCGGTCTCCTCCCAAAGCCTGGAGCAGACAACTAGACCAGATTCTTGACCGACATCAACTAGAGACACCAGACAGTGAGGTTGTTTTAGCCAAATTTTGACGTGGTGAAATGATCCAAAAAAAGGGTCCCGTTTGATGAAATGGGTCCTGCGTGAGACATGATGTTGTTGACTCTATCTCAGCTTGACAGAGCTAACTGTGCAGCTCGGATGCTTAAAAGCTCACCTTGTGTCCCATTCCCCAGACCTTACGGTATAGCCGTTTGTGAGGCCAAATCAATGTCTTCATTTCTGCTCTCATGTGCAAAACACCAAAGCTGAGAAAGAGAGAGAGAGAGAGAGAGAGTAGAAGTGTGCGCACACACGTTCATCTGTCTCTCTGCAGGCCCTAATGGGAGCTATATGTTTATTCCCAATACAGACTCTACACAGTCTCTCTATTTTTTGTGTTGATCCCGAGTCCTCATGCCCCCGTATTAGTCTCACTCAAGCGTCTGCCACAGGGGATATGAGCATTTATTATCTCACTACCACTTCTGTTTCTGCATGTGTGTGTGTGTGTGTGTGTGTGTGTGTGTGTGTGTGTGTGTGTGTGTGTGTGTGTGTGTGTGTGTGTGTGTGTGTGTGTGTGTGTGTGTGTGTGTGTGGCGAGGTCTTGAAATGATCTGTTTACTGCACGGCACACACTGTTACTGGAGATAATTGGGTCCAGGCACGCAAACGAGACACACATACACGACAACACGCGCACCCGTCCCACACACAAACACACAAATCACCCCCCCCCCCCCCCCCCCCCCCCCACACACACAGCGAGGGTCCACATCGTTCTGTGTTGTGGGGTACTCATTACTGTTTCCCTGTAGACCTGGAGGCAGCAGTGTGGGTGTCAGAGGAATTTTAATAGGGTTGATCTGGGACCCTTTCTGTCTCCGTCTCAGACCCAGCTTCATTGTCAGGCTATGGGAATAGGTTTGAGGGACCTGGGTTAGCCCTGAGAATGGATGTCAAAAGCCCATTCACCTTCATCCCTCACACGGGAATACTGTGTGTAGAGCCTGTATACTGTGTGTAGAGAATGCAGTGATTGCTTCTAGGTGGGGTTACTATAAACTTGACGCACACACACAAGCGCGCAAACACATACATGGACTTGTCAACACGGCACTGGAAGCGAGTCAAAAATTACTGAGTTGATACAGGCAGCTCAATTATGATATTTTGCCCAATTATTGGCAAAAGAGCTTATCTGATTGGTCAAAGGACCAATTAATGGAAAAAAATCTGAATTGGGCTGCCTGTGTAAATGCAGCCAATGAATCGCCTTCACTTGTAGGTGAGAGAAAGAGAGAGGCCCTACACACCCTAATTGACAAACAAACAAAACAAAATATCGGCAAAGTCTTCTCATGCTTTGTTGATGAAAAAAAAAGCTTTTGACTCAATTTGGCATGAGGGTCTGCTATCCAAATTGAAGGAAAGTGGTGATGGGGAAAACAAACAATAAACGTACAGTTAAAATAGACAAAACACACACACATTTATTTTCACAATGCCATGTGGTGAGACAGGGATGCAGCTTAAGCCCCACCCTCAACGAATTGGCGAGGGCACAAGAACAGTCTGCAGCACCCGGCCTCACCCTACTAGAAGTCAAATGTCTACTGTTTGCTGATGATCTGTTGCATCTCTCCCCAACCAAGGAGTGCCTACAGCAGCACCTAGATCTTCTGCACAGATTCTGTCAGACCTGGGCCCTGACAGTAAATCTCAGTAAGACAAAAATAATGGTGTTCCAAAAAAGGTCCAGTTGCCAGGACCACAAATATAAATTCCATCTAGACACCATTGCCCTAGAGCACACAAAAAACTATACATACCTCAGCCTAAACATCAGCGCCACAGGTAACTTCCACAAAGCTGTGAACGATCTGAGAGACAAGGCAAGAAGGGCATTCTATGCCATCAAAAGGAACATACAAATTAGGATCTGGCTAAAAATACATGAATCCGTTATAGAACCCATTGCCCTTTATGGTTGTGAGGTCTGGGGTCCGCTCACCAACCTAGAATTCACAAAATGGGACAAACACCAAATTGAAACTCTGCATACAGAATTCTGCAAAAATATCCTCTATTTACAACGTAAAACACCAAATAATGCATGCAGAGCAGAATTAGGCCGACACCCGCTAATTATCAAAATCCAGAAAAGAGCCATTAAATTCAACAACCACCTAAAAGGAAGCGATTCCCAAACCTTACATAACAAAGCCATCACCTACAGAGAGATGAACCTGGAGAAGAGTCCCCTAAGCAAGCTGATCCTGGGGCTCTGTTCACAAACAGACCCCACAGGGACCCAGGACAGCAACACAATTAGACACAACCAAGTCATGAGAAAATAAAAAGATAATTCCTTGACACATTGGAAAGAATTAACAAAAAACAGAGCAAATTAGAATGCTATTTGGCCCTAAACGGAGAGTACTGACCCAAAATTAAGGAAAGCTTTGACTATGTACAGATTCAGTGAGCATAGCCTTGCTATTGAGAAAGGCTGCCGTAGGCAGACCTGGCTCTCAAGAGAAGACAGGCTATGTGCACACTTCCCACACAATTAGGTGGACACTGAGCTGCACTTCCTAACCTCCTACCAAATGTATGACCATATTAAAGACACATTTCCCACTGATTACACAGACCCACAAAGAATTCAAAAACAAATCCAATTTTGATAAACTCCTATATCTATTGGGTGAAATACCACAGTGTACAATCACAGCAGCAAGATTTGTGATCTGTTGCGACAAGAAAAGGGCAACCAGTGAAGAACAAACACCACTGTAAATACAACCATATATTTATGTTTATTTATTTTCCCTTTTGTACTTTAACTATCTTTACAACACTGAATGTAGACATATAGACATAAATATATAGACATACATTTTATATATATATAGACATACATTTGAAATGTCTTTATTCTTTTGGAACTTTTGTGAGTGTAATGTTTACTGTTCATTGTTTTATTGTTTGTTTATTTTTTTACAAGGTTGTTATTTTTTCCTGCAACCCCCATTGTGTGTTGGTTTCAAAGGTCTGTAACAGCAGACATTGGCCTTGTTTTGAAGACACAAGGATAAATCACCCTGGGATCAGCTCTCCACTGTCTGATGTTAGAGGCTTGTATAGTGTAACTATGGGAAAGAAGCTTGTTGTTCTATGAAAGAGTACACACACGCGTGCACACATACTCACACGCACACACACACAAAGAGGGGTGAGATAGAGGGGATGTTCACCTGGTCCTCTCCTTTCTCTTATGTCTCTTGTTCCCTTAGGGAGCTCTTTGGAAAGGACCATGGCTTGTTTCTGCGAGTCCCACTGCATCCCTGGGCCTTAACCAGACACATACACACACACCCTAGAGTGCACACACACACACACATACACACATTACAGTTTTAGGACACACATCACCACTTCCCCAAGGGGAGCAGAAACATAACTTCAAAACTCATCCTTCTATCTCTCAAAGTCACACCCCACTGTCCTATCGAGTGTGTCTTCCTTGCATGCCATTTGTATGAATATAGCCCCAGAGATAGACAAACTGACAGACAGGGTCCTTGAGGCACCCCTTCCCGAACGTTTTAGCGAGGTGATTCTTCTAGAGTAGCAGTGTTTCCCACAAGTTCATAGAGTAACCAGCAAAATAGAAAAAATAGCCAGCCCCCCTGGGTTCGGCAATTTTTGCAGAAGGAGCTCTATTTTGGTGGCCTCTGGTACATTCTAATGCCTTGATTCCATCTGAGATACACAGCAAAATTATGAAATACTTTATGGAGTTTACCTCCCAGATGGAAATATGTGTTGTGGTATTGTGTAGAAAGACTTTACAATTGAAATGACTGTAAATGTATTAATTCAGTGCACTGTTTGTTGTTTTAGACATTGTTTAGGTCTAGGAACATTCATCCTTTTAACATTTTACCTGTCTTCTTTTGAGATTAAAGTCTTATTTACTGCAGGATATGAATTGCCACAATGAAGTTTGTTCTTCAAATGATGTATTTTATTCAAACAGAAAAATGATGTAACTAGCCCACATTATCTTGGAAAATATATTAAAGGTTTTGTTAAATGTTGAAAAACCACAACATTGGATATTCTAAGTCCACAACAATGCTTAAACCATATCAAGAGACCACTTTTGAGGTCTGGGAAAAATCTGAGAAATGTAGATTGTTGGGTGTAGTTCCCCTTTAATTCAAGTGTGCACCTACCAAGAGGCTGTTGTTTAGCGGTTGTTTTTTGTAGGGGACGTGTTATGGTAGAGTTTGCAAAACAAACACCCACTGGATTGATGAAAACAATCATGATATCATTCTGCCAGGTAGGCTTAAGCTACTTTGTAGTTAACGTTTAATTGAGAAGGTTTTTGGGAAAACCTTTCCATCTACCAGAAGACTGTTTTTCATTAGCATCATCACTAATGGCTACACAAAATGGTAGACGTGCCCACTGCACACACAGAGTTGCATTCTCGTTGCCTCTTCAGAAAGTTGCAGGAAAATACGAATCGCTGATGAATTCTATTCGTCTTTTGATAAACTTTGGCAAATTAATACATTTTCAGTACGTTTAGTAGATTTCCTTTTAAGGTCAATACATTTTTTAAATATTGTTTAATTCCGTTTTAATGCCTGGATTTCTTGAGGGCCCTAGTTATCTTTGTACCAAAATGAGGCTCTCCACTACCTCTTGTTCCTGCAGTGATGATTCACTATCTTCATCGAATGTTTTTATAATTTATCTGTAGATAATCGACCAAAAAGCCTGGGCCTGCCAGTAGCCTATGCAAATTAGGGAGTGAAAAGAATGGGTCACCGATTCGGTAGGCTACACTCACTGGCTGACGAGATGAGTTACTCACTTTAGCGTCACTGTCTGGCAAGCCCCGACATTTTAGGAAAGGAAATCTAGGAAATCCTTTGGTTTACTTATCCCGATACCATGGACATATAACCACGTTTCATGATAGATGAATGGCAAAGGGATATAGGAGAACGACTTTATTCAGTCAGTTTGACACCTTTTTATAAACTAGTCAACACTTGCTGTTCAGTTGTCAATCAACGAACAGTAAATAGCCTACTTGCTCCACATGGCTGGTTATGTGAAACACGTGAAAGACAATAAATGAATGTGTCAGAAAACAATAGTTAGGCTATTGGATTTCGACACCTCGTTACCACTTACATTACATGGGACGAGCAAATTCATGAGCAGCATGCTTTCTCTCCCTCCTCCATGTAAAGAAATTCTACTGCAACCAGAGATCTGCATATAATGAGGAGATACTCATGTCTCCACCCTAACAATGGGAGTCGTTGTCCCAAACGCGGGAAGGCAGGTGACAAGTTAAGGTGCAAAATAAGCCAATAGAAATGCATTGGGTTTATTTTTATCGCTTGATTTGTGATTGACAGGCGCCTATCCTATCAATAGATCGCTGGAAGATTCATTCAAGCGGGAGAGAGCTCAAAGGACTATCGAATTGAAACTTTTAAATGAAAAGTAGCCTAGTTAATATGAAGTGGAAAATGTAGCCATCTAAAATGTTGTGTAATAGCTGATTAGCCGACAGCCAGCGCTAATGAGTTAGGATGTAAACAAGCTAACAGCTAACATTTCTCATCTTGTTTGTAGAAATGTTAACTAATGTCTAAGCTAAGTTGTATAGAGAAGAGAACTACTATAACTGTTCATGTAGGATCCTCATGTCTTTGTGTGTCTTTGTTAGTGTTCCCTCAGATTTCTGCAGTATTTCAAATAGAATCCTGAAGTTTACATTAGCTTTGCCTTTATAGATTGGAGTCGGCAAGTTCAAAAGGCGCCATCCACTGAAATCTCTTGCGCGGATTAAATATGAATGCTATCAACTCTGTGGGGTTATGTTTGAAACACATTTTTGTTTGAAAGTGTAAAGAAAGAGAGTCATGTCTACTTTTGGTGTTATTGGAGTGTTTGATCAAACTTTGAGACTGAAGTTTGATAGGTGGAGCAGCAAGGTGCATACATCATTTCAGTCCATGACACAATATGTTAACCAGACTATTTTACAAGCTATTTTAACAGGCCTATTGAGCATCACTATAAATGTGTTCTTGGGATGGCACGATGTGAACTCACTCTGATAGATTGAGGAGGGGGAGGGGGGTGCATGTGTGTGTGCGTGTGAAATGCATGCATATACACTGAGTATACCAAACATTGAGTGTGTGTGTGTGTTTGTGTGTGGGTGTGTCATCCTATTGCCCCCTTCACCCCACACACACACATCCATTCTTCTATCGTGTCAATTGTTCCCAGATCGGACGCACGGTGGGCCACGCTGCAGGATGAGAGAATAAATAAAGGCCAAGTGCATGAGGCCATTTCGAGGCCCGAATGAAAAATGGCCCTATTTGTTTTTGAGCTGAAATCAATGGCAGAGCGCTGTGGTCTGCTGGCGCGTAGCTGGGCCGCTCCACCACTTCTCCCTGGGCTCCCAGTCCCCCCTCTCTCTTCAAACACAGAAGACAAAGGGATGTGGTGATGGCTCCCTTTGTGTCTGTCTGTCTGTTTGTCTGTCTGTCTGTCTGTCTGTCTGTCTGTCTGTCTGTCTGTCTGTCTGTCTGTCTGTCTGTCTGTCTGTCTGTCTGTCTGTCTGTCTGTCTGTCTGTCTGTCTGTCTGTCTGTCTGTCTGTCTGTCTGTTCCACTCAGGATCTTAACCAAGGGGCTACACTGAAGGTGTAATTGGGGCTGCTTTTACATAGACGTGCCCCATAAAAGGGGGAAGCAGCGGTGAGGTAGAGGAGGATGCTGTTAGTAGTGAGTTAACTGAGCATTTGGCTGTAACTAGAAAGAAGCGTTTGTCCCAATTACCCAGAACCACTGGAGCAGAGGGGGCTGGCGCCGACATCGCAGGGTGCATCTTCTGAGTGGGTGATCTGCATTACTGCATCACTTATTTATCTGTCCCTCTCTCCTTCTCTATTTCGGGGGGGGGGGGGGGTGTGTGTGTGTGTGTGTGTGTGTGTGTGTGTGTGTGTGTGTGTGTGTGTGTGTGTGTGTGTGTGTGTGTGTGTGTGTGTGTGTGTGTGTGTGTGTGTGGTGTGTGTGTGTGTGTGTGTGTGTGTGTGTGTGTGTGTGTGTGTGTGTGTATGTTCATCTGCATGTGTGTGTATCCAGTGCAGTCAGTATGTATTAGACAGACAGAGTGAGGCTTGGCTAATTGGTTCCCATGATGCATCAGCAGTCAGTTGTTAGCGCTCATGCTAATGTGGGCTCAGGATGGGGGCAAGGTGATTGGCCACTGAGAAAACATGCCGGTAACCTTTTGACCTCCATTCTGTGGTCTGCTCGTACCACCCACCATGGGTTATACGTTGCCCTTAGCAACAGATCTAGGATCATCATACCCTCCTAGACCTTCACCAGTAAGAGGTAAAATGCAAATCTAACCTCCGATCAGTGTCTAAGGGCAACTCCCTCCTACTCTGTCATACCGCTTTGGCCCATTCAACACTTTCTATGAGATGTCTCAGCTCATGGAGTGGAACGGAGAAAATGTGTTCTAATTAGGTTAAACAAAGGTTTGTTCAGGGATAAGAGGAGGCATGGTCTTTTATAGACCAGATGGAATTAGCTAAAGCTTCCAAAAGGTTCTGCCCCACAGTTAGTGTCTTTTCTTGCCTGGAAAAAAACAAAAAACCATTGAATCACTTCATATCCTTGTCTGCTGGCTAGCAACCATAACAAAGTCTATGAACTAAGATCTGAGAAATGTACGTCTGGATTTTAAGAGGATACATTTTATTGGCCTCGACTTTGGCATGCTTCAAAATGGCGTCACCTCCAAAACCTGTGTTTTCCAAGTCCAACAAGTGGCTAGCTAAATAAGCACATATGATTCATTATGGGTTTTGGGACAAGGGTTCTCTAGAGTCGTGTCGTGCATCATGTTTAAGTTCCAGTTCCCAGGGCATTGTCTGAGATCTGGAAAACAGTCGGAGTGGAGTGCTATGTCGCCATGATAGGCCCAGGTGATGAACGACCTTGCTGTGAAATGAAAGTAAACATTATGGCAGAATGAGGGAAGGAAGAAGATTTTACCCAATGCAACCTTTACATTTCTGAATTAGAGCAAAGGTGAGGGCGAGAATTAGGAGGGGAGAGTGGATGAAGCAGACAGTCAGAAAGATGGCAAAAGAGACATGCAATGAGAGAAGGCTTTGAGACAGAGAGCGCACGAGAGAGCGATGGGGGGGGAGAGAGGGATGAGGGAAAGGTTGGAAGAGGGGAACAGATGACAAGCAGGCTCATTATTCTCAGTTAAATGTCAGTCGCTGAACTTCAGCTTGTTTGTTTCTGGCTGTTTAAATGCCTTCCTCGGGGCTCTGATCCCTGCGCCTCCCCTACTCTAATTGAAGCCCATGATAAACAACGGAAGAGTGTGTGTGTGTGTGTGTGCGTGCGTGTGTGTGTTCCCCAGACTGGCAGAAGGTATGCCTGCAGGGCATAGACCAGAGCGCCGGGCATGTTTACCGGGTAATGGGTAATGCCAGCCTGGCAGAGTCCATGGAGAACTATTATAGGGCATGCTATTTCTGTTATCAACTAGAGTTATGGGTTTATCTTGAAATGGCCACCTAATGTAAAAGTACATCCCAGAGCTCTTTCAAACCAATTTTGTTCCTTGTTTGAGTCGATAATGGCCCATCATTCGAGCGACTCTCTGCATTATTGATGCAATGAATAAATAAACAAATAAACAATGAAACAAATATGTTTTTGTCACGGTGCGGACTTGGTCTGTGTCCATGTGTTTGTGTGTGTGTGTGTTTGTGTGTTCTCGTGCATGCACATGTCTGTAATGAGCTCAAGGAAGTGCTGTGTGAACAGGGAACAGACTGGTAACAGCACACTGAATGGATTTGAATGCCAGCCTTGAGGTCAACTGGCAGTCCTAACAATGGGACTGCTCTGATTCCTCACCGCCATGAATCTCAAATGCTACAGGAGAGAAGAGACAGCCTTGACATGAGCCCCAGGTCAATAATTCAGTGATTGACTGGAATATACTACAGTTTCAGTTTCGTCTAATTGCTTTACAAGGTGCTCTTGTTGAAGTCAGTGATACTGATACAGGTGCAGGATCTTAATTTGACCAGTATTGTCATAGCAAGATTATCATGCGGCAGCAGGATTTGAACGTTTAGTACATAATGTCACTTGATCAGTGGTTAGGCTGGACAAAAGTAGGTTACATGGAAAGTGCAATACTGTTAATATAACCGTGTGTTAGTGCCGGTTTTCAGTGAATTTATGTAAATCACAAAACTCATCTGCATTTGCTGCGGCGCAGGACAATTCTCAGATCATACAATCGGTACACCTCTTTAAATTCAATGGTGTAAACCCCTATGCTACTTTTGTTGGTGCTTAAAGGTGGAACATCACCTCAAAACTACTTTGGAGATGGTTATGCTAGTTTTCAGGTCATTGCTCATTCAGATCATATTTGATAGCATTGTTATTATTAGCCGCGCTGTTGCTGTCAGATTTACCATAGTCCTAAACACAGACCTTGTTTCAGGGTCACTTGAGGTAAATGTAGCGTTGTTGAGTGTGTCTGAAGCACAGGAATTTGAAAGATGTTTTCCCGAGGCTTCACTGCATAATGAATTGCCTGTTCCTGTCTGGTGTCCTGTAGAATTGAGCCCCCCTGTGATTTTTCTTAATGCCCGTGCAACGCTTTGGCCTGGTTTGCTATCTACCTCTCTCAAAGAGTGCAGTGTATAAAGTCAGAACATCTGCTGTGTCAGCCACTGCCTGTCACAAAGGGAATACCCCAAGACTCGATCCTAGGCCCCACACTCTTCTTAATTTACATCAACTACATCACTCAAGCAGTAAGAAGCTCTCTCATCCATTTATATGCAAATGATAGTCTTATACTCAGCTGGCCCGTCCCCGGATTTTGTGTTAAACGCTCTACAGCAAGCTTTCTCTGCCCTTAACCTTGTTCTGAACAACTCCAAAACAAAGGTCATGTGGTTCGATAAGAAGAATGCCCTTGTGACCGGTGTGATTACTACCTCTGAGGGTTTAGAGCTTGAGGTAGTCACCTCATACAAGTACTTTGGAGTATGGCTAGATGGTACACTGTCCTTCTCTCAGCACATATCAAAGCTGCAGGCTAAGGTTAAATCTAGACTTGGTTACCTCTATCGCAGTGGTTCGCAAACCTTTTATAGTCCCGTACCCCTTCAAACATTCAACCTCCAGCTGCTTACCCCCTCTAGCACCAGGGTCAGTGCACTCTCAAATGTTGTTTTTTGCCATCATTGTAAGCCTGCCACACACACATTATACAATACATTTATTAAGCATAAGAATGAGTGTGAGTTTTTGTCACAACCCGGCTCATGAGAAGTGTCAAAGAGCTCTTGTAGGACTTTGACCCTTATTTAGCCATCTTACATATAAAACCTTATTTGTTCAACTCACCACAGGTTATTGAGAAGGGTGTGCTTGAAAGGATGCACATAACTCGGGAAATCTGTCTGATTGCAAGCTGTCCAGGCCCTGATGCAGCAAAGCAGCCCCTAACCATGATGCTCCCTCTTCCATACTTAACAGTTGAGATGAGATGTTGATGTTGGTGTGCTGTGTCTTTTTTTCTCCACACATAGTGTTGTGTGTTCCTTCCAAAAAAACGGAACTTTAGTTTAATCTGTCTACTGAATATTATGACAGTATTTTGCTCTTTTGCGAACTTCAGACGTACAGAAATGTTTTTTTTTGGACAGTGGGCTTCTTCTGTGGTGTCCTCCCATGAACATTTTTCTTGTTTAGTATTTTACATATCGTAGACTTGTCAACAGAGATGTTAGCATGTGCCAGAGATTTCTGTAAGTCTTTAGCTGACACTCTAGGTTCTTCTTAACCTCTTTGAGCATTCTGCGCTGTGCTCTTGCAGTCATCTTTACAGGAGGCCACTCCTAGGGAGAGTAGCAACAGTGCTGAACTTTCTCCATTTATAGACAATGTGTCTTACCGTGGATTGATGAACATCAAGGCTTTTAGAGTTACTTGTGTAACCATTTCCAGCTTCATGCAAGTAAACAATTCTTCTGACATCTCTTTTGTTCGAGGCATGGTTCATATCAAGCAATGCCTCTTGTGAATAGCAAACTCAAATTTTGTGAGTGTTTTTGATAGGGCAGGGCAGCTCTAACCAACATCTCCAATCTTGTCTCATTGATTGAACTCCAGGTTAGCTGAGTCCTGACTCCAATTAGCTTTTGGAGAAGTCATTAGCCTTCCTAGGGGTTCACATGCATTTTCTAACCTACACTGTGAATGTTTAAATCATGTATTCAATATAGACAAGAAAAATACAATTTGTGTTATTAGTTTAAGCACACTGTGTTTGTCAGTTGTTGTGACTTAGATGAAGATCATATAAAATGTTATGATCAGTTTATGCAGAAATCTGGGTAAGTCCAAAGGATTCACATACTGTTTCTTGCCACTGTATCTTACTCAAAAGTATGTCTTAGAACCAGTGTTGTGTTCGAGACCACCTAAAGCGACTGAGTCAAGACTGAGACCGGGAGAGGGACAAGGGGTCCGAGACCGAGTCAAGTCCAAGACCATGATTGCAATTTTGTCAAATCACCACCATAATAAGAGTTCAAATTGTCCAGTATTGATCATCATCTGGTGAGTGGAACTGTGTTTCTTATTGCAGTGCATTTGCTGTTAGCCATACCTTAGCCATATCTTTGAAAATAACTTATGTGTGTGAAACATTGTTGCATTTAAAGTGGAACTGACAGCATTTTAGCAACATGAAATCGTATTATCTGTTCATATACACCCCCAGAAAGAATATGACTCTTTAAAAAAAAACACTTAGATATGGTCATGTTCACATTTTAGAATGTTTAGGAATTATGTTTCTTAAGGCATTTGTGAAAGTTCTATAGCATGAAGGAAAGAGTGAGAAAGCGGCCGAGCGTTTGGACAATTAATAGACACTGCAGTAAATAAAACCTGAATAAAGGACCGGAGTCTACACAGGCAGAACTACAGTAGGCCTTTATATGAACACGCCATTTGCCACATGGGCCTGCGATCAGTCATTTTGAACTGGACTGTGTGTTTACAGGCAGTTGCAACAGTGTGACCTTAGATCATTAGAACACATTCGCCAAAAGTCACAAAATACACCTGAATGGATTTCTGTAAATATATAAACAGCAAGGGAGTCCTCTTACATTTGGGGACTTTAGAGTCTTATTGATCATACAATCATGAAAAGGCAGGCTCTCTCTCCCTCAGTTATGCACATCAACAACAAGATCAACAACTAATGCTCGCCAGAGCAAGATGAGCTCAAATCTAACGAAGGAAAATTAAATAAACCCTCTCAAACTTTCTCAGATAGTTGGCCGTCAAAATTGCACTGATAAACGATGGGGAATTGTAGCATCCTCGTCCTTCTGCAGCTTGCCTGCCAATCCATGCTTGTCCCACCCATGCTAACTGGCTAAAGTTGGCTAGCTTGCTAGCTAGATACTTCCAGACACAAATGAGAACATCTCAATCTGACTATTTTACTCGCCGTAGCAGAGCTGGTTAGGCTGGTTACATGTTATCTAGAGAGATCGTGATTAATTGTCACTGTTTACTGACACCGGTCATATTCAGTGGGTGATGCAAGTTTGTAAATTCATCAGTTGTTCTGTGCACTGGCACATTCAGACGAGAGTGCTCTGAAATCGGAGTAGGATAGCCAGAGGGAATTTGCAAATGCAAGAGATATGCTAACTGGATAACTGTCGTTCAAGCCTCTTCCTTGCCAAACAAATGACACCTGCATCTCTAGCTGTGTGTAGCCACCAAAAAACAACATGAAGGGAAAAAGTCACTCACCCAGTCCTGCAATGGCAGGACATGACATTCTCCTTGCAGCTAGCTAGCGTTAGGCTCAATGTTTTTAACTTTTAACTTTCCTATTAGCCATATTATGACTGACTTGTGATCATTGTCATACTATCCAAGTACAACCCTAAATCCGTAACCATGGGCACCCTCTTAAATATCATCCTGACCAACTTGTCCTCTAAATACACCTCTGCTGTCTTCAACCAGGATCTCAGCGATCACTGCCTCATTGCCTGAGTGCGTAATGGGCCCACGGTAAAACGACCACCCCTCATCACTGTCAAACGCTCCCTAAAACACTTCAGCGAGCAGGCCTTTCTAATCGACCTGGCCCGGGTATCCTGGAAGGATATTGAGGATGCCTGGTTGCTCTTTAAAAGTGCTTTCCTCACCATCTTAACTAAGAATGCCCCATTCAAAAAATGTAGAACTAAGAACAGACATAGCCCTTGATTCACCCCAGACTTGACTGCCCTTGACCAGCAAAAAAACATCCTGTGGCGTTCTGCATTAGCATCTAATAACCCCCGCGATATGCATCTTTTCAGGGAAGTTAGGAACCAATATACTCAGTCAGTTAGGAAAGCTAAAGCTAGCTTTTTCAAACAGAAATTGGCTTCCTGTAGCACTAATTCCAAAAGGTTTTGGGACATGGACTCCATGGAGAATAAGAGCACCTCCTCCCAGCTGCCGACTGCACTGAGAATAGGAAACACAATCACCACCGATAAATCTACGATAATCGATCATTTCAATAAGCACTTTTCTATGGCTGGCCATGCTTTCCACCTGGCTACCCCTACCCCGGCCAACATCTCAGCACCCCCTGCAACAACTTGCCCAAGACCCCCCTCCTCCACTATGCAATCTGGTTTCCGAGCTGGTCATGGGTGCACCTCAGCCACGCTCAAGGTCCTAAACGATATCACAACTGCCATCGATAAAAGACAGTACTGTGCAGCCGTCTTCATCGACCTGGCCAAGGCTTTTGACTTTGTCAATCACCGCATTCTCATCGGCAGACTCAATAGCCTTGGCTTCTCAAATGACTGCCTCGCCTGGTTCAGATAGAGTTCAGTGTGTCAAATCGGAGGGCCTGTTGTCCGGACCTCTGGCGGTCTCTATCGGGGTGCCACAAGGTTAAATTCTCAGGCCGACTCTTTGCTCACTATATATCAATGATGTCGCTCTTGCTGCTGGTGATTCTCTGATCCACCTCTACGCAGACAACACCATTCATCATTCATGTATACATCTGGCCCTTCTTTGGACACTGTGCTAACAAACCTCCAAACGAGCTTCAACCCCATACAACACTTCTTCCAAGGCCTCCAACTTTGGTGACGAGTATGAAGCGAGGGCCAGCCAACGAGAGCGTACAGGTCGCAGTGGTGGGTAGTATATGGGACTTTGGTGACAAAACGGATAGCACTGTGATAGACTGCATCCGGTTTATTGAATAGGGTATTGGAGGCTATTTTGTAAATGACATCGCCGAAGTTGAGGATCGGTAGGATGGTCAGTTTTACGAGGGTATGTTTGGCAGCATGAGTGAAGGATGCTTTGTTGCGAAATAGGAAGCCAATTCTAGATTTAACTTTACATTGGAGATGTTTGATGTGAGTCTGGAAGGAGAGCTTACAGTCTAACCAGACACCTAGGTATTTGTAGTTGTCCACATATTCTAAGTAAGAACCGTCCAGAGTAGTGATGCTAGACAGGCGGGCAGGTGCGGGCAGCGATCGGTTGAAGAGCATGCATTTAGTTTTACTTGTATTTAAGAGCAGTTGGAGGCTACGGAAGGAGTGTTGTATGGCATTGAAGCTCGTCTGGAGGGTTGTTAACACAGTGTCCAAAGAAGAGCCAGAAGTATACAGAATGGTGTCGTCTGCATAGAGGTGGATCAAAGACTCACCAGCAGCAAGTGCGACATCATTGATGTATACAGAGAAAAGAGTTGGCCCAGGAACCCTGTGGCACCCCCATAGAGACTACCAGAGGCCCGGACAACAGGCCCTCCAATTTGACACGTTGAACTCTATCAGAGAAGTAGTTGGTGAACCAGGCGAGGCAATCATTTGAGAAACCGAGGCTATTGAGTCTGCCGATGAGGATGTGGTGATTGACAGAGTCGAAAGCCTTGGCCAGGTCAATGAATACGGCAGCACAGTATTGTTTCTTATCGATGGCGGTTACGATATCATTTAGGACCTTGAGCGTGGCTGAGGTGCACCCATGACCAGCTCGGAAACCAGATTGCATAGCGGAGAAGGTGCGGTGGAGTTCGAAATGGTCGGTAATTTGTTTGTTGACTTGACTTTCGAAGACCTTAGAAAGGCAGGGTAGGATAGATATAGGTCTATAGCAGTTTGGGTCAAGAGTGTCCCCTCCTTTGAAGTGGGGGATGACAGCAGCTGCTTTCCAATCTTTTGGAATCTCAGACAACACGAAAGAGAGGTTGAACAGGCTAGTAATAGGGGTTGCAACAATTTCGGCAGATAATTTTAGAAAGAAAGGGTCCAGATTGTCTAGCCCGGCTGATTTGTAGGGGTCCAGATTTTGCAGCTCTTTCAGAACATCAGCTGACTGGATTTGGGAGAAGGAGAAATGGGGAAGGCTTGGGCGTGTAGCTGTGGGGAGTGCAGTGCTATTGACCGCAGTAGGGGTAGCCAGGTGGAAAGCATGGCCAGCCGTAGAAAAATCCTTATTGAAATTCTCAATTATAGTGGATTTATCGGAGGTGACAGAGTTTGCTATCCTGAGTGCAGTGGGCAGCTGGGAGGAGGTGTTCTTGTTCTCCATGGACTTTACAGTGTCCCAGAACTTTTTTGAGTTTGTGTTACAGGAAGCAAATTTCTGCTTGAAAAAGCTAGCCTTGGCTTTTCTAACTGCCTGTGTATATTGGTTTCTAACTTCCCTGAAAAGTTGCATATCACGGGGGCTCTTCGATGCTAATGCAGAACACCACAGGTTGTTTTTGTGTTGGTTAAGGGCAGTCAGGTCTGGAGAGAACCAAGGGCTATATCTGTTCCTGGTTCTAAATTTCTTGAATGGGGAGTGCTTATTTAAGATGGTGAGGAAGGCATTTAAAAAAAATAGCCAGGCATCCTCTACTGACGGGATGAGGTCAATATCCTTCCAGGATACCCGGGCCAGGTCGATTAGAAAGGCTTGCTCACTGAAATGTTTCAGGGAGCGTTTGACAGTGATGAGTGGAGGTCGTTTGACCACTGACCCATTACGGATGCAGGCAATGAGGCAGTGATCGCTGAGATCTTGGTTGAAAACAGCAGAGGTGTATTTAGAGGGCAAGTTGGTTAGGATGATATCTATGAGGGTGCCCGTGTTTACGGCTTTGGGGTGGTACCTGGTAGGTTCATTGATAATTTGTGTGAGATTGAGAGCATCAAGCTTAGATTGTAAGATGGCTGGGGTGTTAAGCATGTTCCAGTTTAGGTCACCTAGCAGCACGAGCTCTGAAGATAGATGGGGGGCAATCCGTTCACATATGGTGTCCAGAGCACAGCTAGGGGCAGAGGGTGGTCTATAGCAGGTGGCAACGGTGAGAGACTTGTTTTTAGAGAGATGGATTTTTAAAAGTAGAAGTTCAGATTGTTTGGGTACAGACCTGGATAGTAGGACAGAACTCTGCAGGCTATCTCTCCAGTAGATTGCAACACCGCCCCCTTTGACCGTTCTATCTTGGCGGAAAATGTTGTAGTTCGGGATGAAGATTTCAGAGTTTTTGCTGGACTTCCTAAGCCAGGATTCAGACATGGTTAGGACATCCGGGTTGGCAGAGTGTGCGAAAGCAGTGAATAAAACAAACTTAGGGAGAAGGCTTCTAATGTTAACATGCGTGAAACCAAGGCTATTACGGTTACAGAAGTCATCAAAAGAGAGCGCCTGGGGAATAGGAGTGGAGCTAGGCACTGCAGGGCCTGGATTCACCTCTACATCACCAGAGGAACAGAGGAGGAGCAGGATAAGGGTACGGCTAAAAGCTATGAGAATTGGTCGTCTATGACGTCCAGAATAGAGAGTAAAAGGAGCAGGTTTCTGGGGGTGATAAAATAGCTTCAAGGTATAATGTACAGACAAAGGTATGGTAGGATGTGAATACAGTGGAGGTAAACCTAGGCATTGAGTGATGATGAGAGAGATTTTGTCTCTAGAAACATCATTGAAACCAGAAGATGTCATAGCATGTGTAGGTGGTGGAACTGAAAGGTTGGATAAGGTATAATGAGCAGGGCTAGAGCAGGGCTCTACAGTGAAATAAGCCAATAAACACTAACCAGAACAGCAATGGACAAGGCATATTGACATTAAGGAGAGGCATGCTTAGCTGAGTGATCATAAGGGTCCCGTGGGATTCAGACAGCTAGCCGGATCATAGGTAGCAAGCTGGCAGAAGATGGAGGGAAGTCTGTATTTAGCCACCTCGTGCGTTTCCGTCTGTAGATTAGTGGGGTTTCGTGTGGTAGGGGGGACCAGTCCAATTGGCAAAATAGTTATAGTGGCCCAAGAAAATTGTCCAATAGACCTAATCAGATATCAGCCGATAAGACAGCTAACGATTAGCAGGCCGCAGATGGGCGTTCAGGTTACGTCGTGACGCAGGGGTCAGTTGGATAACTCCCTCGGGCAGATAACGTCGGTAGTCCAGTCGTGAAGGGCCGATGGGGCTCCGCATCGGCAGTAAAACGGGTCTGGATAGGTGATTGTAGCCCAGGAGTGGCTGATGGAACTCTTCAGCTGGCTAGCTCCGGAATAATTGATGTTAGCTCCGGGACTGACATTAGCCAATAGTCACTCGGGTAGCAGCTAGCTAGCTGCAAGATCCAGGTGTAGATGTCCAGAGCCTGTGGTAGAAATCCGGGAACATGGAGAGAAAATAGGTCCGGTATGCTCTGGTCTGAGTCGCCCTGTACAAAACTGGCGATAACGTTTTGAGTTAAGGGATAGCTGATGGCCGCTAACTGTGGCTAGCTGAGCTCCAACGTTAGCCAGATGTATCACTCCAGTGTTAATGCTAAATTGTAATTATTTCGCCTCTATGGCCTATTTATTGCCTACCTCCCTACTCTTCTACATTTGCACACACTGTACATAGATGTTTCTATTGTGTTATTGACTGTACGTTTGTTTATTTGTAACTCTGTGTTGATGTTTTTGTCGTACTGCTTTGCTTTATCTTGGCCAGGTCACAGTTGTAAATGAGAACTTGTTCTCAAATGGCCTACCTGGTTAAATAAAGGTGAAATAAAAAAGAAATAAAATTGCTCGTTTGATTGTATTGACATTCCCAGTCTTTGCTACATTCGTCCTTTTTTGTCCAGAGTATAAAGTTATTGAAAATTAAACAGTGCATCCCAAATGGAGGCAGCAAACAATGTACCAGGCCAGCTGTGCATTACAAACTGTTAGCAAGATAATAAACAGCTAGTAGCAACAGTGTAAAAACAGGGTGGGAGGGAGGGGGGTCAAAGTAAATAGTCTAAATATCCATTTGATTAATTGTTCAGCAGTCTTATGGCTTGGGGTTACAACAGGCCTACAAGCCCTCAGTCCAGCCTCTCTCAGCCTATTGCGGACAGTCTGAGCACTGATGGAGGGACTGTGCGTTCCTGGTGTGACTCGGGCAGTTGTTGTTGCCATCCTGTACCTGTCCCGCAGGTGTGATGTTCGGCTGTACCGATCCTGTGCAGTTGCTGTTACGCGTGGTCTGCCACTGCGAGGATGATCAGCTGTCCGTCCTGTCTCCCTGTAGCGCTGTCTTAGGCATCTCACAGTATGGACATTGCAATTTATTGCCCTGGCCACATCTGCAGTCCTCATGCCTCCTTGTAGCATGCCTAAGGCACGTTCATGCAGATGAGCAGGGACCCTGGGCATCTTTCTTTTGGTGTTTTTCAGAGTCAGTAGAAAGGCCTCTTTAGTGTTCTAAGTTGTCATAACTGTGACCTTAATTGCCTATAACTGTAAACTGTTAGTGTCTTAACGACCGTTCCACAGGTGCATGTTCATTAATTGTTTATGGTTCATTGAACAAGCATGGAAACAGTGTTTAAACCCTTTGCAATGAAGATCTGTGAAGTTGTTTGGATTTTTACGAATTATCTTTGAAAGACAGGGTCCTGAAAAAGGTACGTTTTATAGTTAATGTATTCACCCCCTTTGCCTTGAAGCCCCTAAATAAGATCTAGTGCAACCAATTACCTTCAGAAGTCACATAATTAGTTAAATAAAGTCCACCTGTGTGCAATCCAAGTGTCACATGATCTGTCAAATGATCTAAGTATATATACGCCTGTTCTGAAAGCCCCCAGAGTCTGCAACACCGCTAAGCAAGGGGCACCATGAAGACCAAGGAGTTATCCAAACAGGTCAGCGACAAAGTTGTGGAGCAGTACAGATCAGGGTTGGGTAATAAACAAATATCAGAAACTTTGAACATCCCACGGAGTACCATTAAATCCATTTTAAAAAAATGGAAAGAATATGGCACCACAACAAACCTGCCAAGAGAGGGCCGCCCACCAAAACTCACGGACCAGGCAAGGAGGGCATCAATCAGAGAGGCAACAAAGAGACCAAAGATAACCCTGAAGGAGATGCAAAGCTCCACAGCGGAGATTTGAGTATCTGTCCATAGGACCACTTTAAGCCGTACACTCCACAGAGCTGGGCTTTATGGAAGTGTCGACAGAAAAAAGCCATTGCTAAAAGAAATACATGGGCAAACACGTTTTGTGTTTGCCAAAAGGTATGTGGGAGACTCTCCAAACATATGGAAGAAGGTACTCTAGTCAGATGAGACTAAAATGTAGCTTTTTGGCCATCAAGGAAAACGCTATGTCTGGCGCAAACCCAACACCTCTCATCACCCCAAGAACACTATCTCCACAGTGAAGCATGATGGTGGCAGCAGCATCATGCTGTGGGGATGTTTTTCATGGGCAGGGACTGGGAAACTGGTCAGAATTGAAGGAATGATGGATGGAGCTAAATACAGGGAAATTCTTGAGGGAAACCTGTTTGTCTTCCAGAGATTTGAGACTGGGATGGAGGTTCACCTTCCATCAGGACAATGGCCCTAAGCATACTGCTAAAGCAACACGTGAGTGGTTTAAGGGGAAACATTTAAATGTCTTGGAATGGCCTAGTCAAAGCCCAGACCTCAATCCAATTGAGAATCTGTGGTATGACTTAAAATTGCTGTACATTAGCGGAACCTATCCAACTTGAAGGAGCTGGAGCAGAAGAATGGGCGAAAATCCCAGTGGATAGTTGTGCCAAGCTTACAGAGACATACCCCAAGAGACTTGCAGCTGTAATTGCTGCAAAAGGTGGTTCTACAAAGTATTGACTTTGGGGGGTGAATAGTTATGCACATTTAATTTTTCAGTTATTTTGTCTTATTTCTTGTTTGTTTCACAATAAAAAAAATATGTTGCATCTTCAAAGTGGTAGGCATGTTGTGTAAATCAAATGATACAACCCCCCCAAAAAATCTATTTTAATTCCAGGTTGTAAGGCAAGGGGGTGAATACTTTCGCAAGCCACTAGCCATTAAACCCAGATTAAACAGTGTTGTCTCTTTGTGTTCCTCCACCTTACTGCTCGAACTGATCACAACAGTAACACCACTAATTAGCTACAACTCTAATGGTGAGACTGTGGCATCTGGAGACTTCTCGACAATGAAATGAGCAGATTAGAAGTTCTGTGTGTTTCTCACGTAGGAAGAACATCTCTTCAATGTAATTTCGGTATAAATATACCCATGAATAGGCCATTCCAAGACATTTAAATGTTTCCCCTTAAACCACTCACGTGTTGCTTTAGCAGTATGCTTAGGGCCATTGTCCTGTTTATTTGTAACATTGAAGAGATGTTCTTCCTACGTGAGAAACACACAGAACTTCTAATCTGCTCATTTCATTGTCGAGAAGTCTCCAGATGCCACAGTCTCACCATTAGAGCTGTAGCTAATTAGTGGTGTTACTGTTGTGATCAGTTCGAGCAGTAAGGTGGAGAAGAGACAACAAAGAGACAACACTGTTTAATCTGGGTTTAATGGCTCGTAAAAGACTACAAGAGTTTCCAGATGCCTCGCTTACCAAGAAACACAATGCAAAACACACTTGTTAAAGACTCGTATAGACCCATCTCGCTATTAGATCCTTAGATAAATGAGTCTCTGTTCAATAGACAACCTGTTGTTTGGAGCTGATCTTTTCTCAGATTTGATTATTCATCTTTCTCATAAGAGATAACAGGGACTGATTGTGTTGACCTTTAAATGACAGCTGCCACCATGTCCAATCTTTGTATCTTCATACTGTTCTTTACAAAATGACGAGATTGTATTCAGGGTCTTTCTGCCTCAGTCAATGCTTCACATGCATTACATGCTTCTGAACTACAGTGCATGAAAAAGTATTTGCCCCCTTTCTGATTTTCTCTATTTTTGCAAATTTTATACTGAATGTTATCAGATCTTCAACCCAAACCTAATATTAGATAAAGGGAAACTGAGTTTACAAATAACAAAATAGACTGATACTTATTTAATATATGTAATTAACAGTTATGCAACACCCAATTCCCTTGTGTGAAAAAGTAATTGCCCCCTTATACTCAATAACTGGTTGTGCCACCTTCAGCTGCAATGACTGCAACCAAATGCTTCCTGTAATTGTTGATCAGTTTCTCATGTCACTGTGGAGAAATTTTAGCCCACTCTTCCATGCAAAACTGCTTTAACTCAGCAACATTTTTGGGTTTTCAAGCATGAACTGCTTGTTTCAAGTCCTTCCACAACATGTCAATTGGGATTAAGTCTGGACTTTGACTAGGCCATTCCAATGCTTCAAATTTGTTGATTTGTAGCCATTTTCATGTAGACTTGATTGTGTATTTGGATCATTGCATGACCCAGCTGCGCTTCAGCTTCAGCTCACAGACGGATGCCCTGACATTCTCCTGTAGAATGCTTTGATACAAAGCAGAGTTCATGGTTCCTTCTATTAAGACAAGTTGTCCAGGTCCTGAGGCAGCAAAGCATCCCCAAACCATCACACTACTACCACCATGCTTGACCGTTGGTATAAGGTTCTTACTGTGGAATGTAGTGTTTGGTTTTTCGCCAGGTATCATGGGACCGATGTCGTCCAAAAAGTTAGACTTTTGACTTATCTGTCCATAGAACATTCCTCCAAGAATCTGTATGATCATCCAGGTGCTTCCAAGTGCTTTTTGGCACACTTCAGTCAACTCCTGGAAGAGATGGGTACCATTATGTCTGCCAAAAACCAAACACGATATTCCAAAGTAAGTACTACAACACTGCTTAGAACTGTCATTCCTCATATTATTGTCATTATAACCCTCAGGCTTGGCATGTTACACTAAAATACTCCAAATAATATATCAATGGACACCGATATCCATGGGTATGTGAATGCTGAAATGACATTAAAGAGATTTTTTTCCTATGTGAGAAACACACAGAACTTATTTACTGCTCATTTCATGGTCTAGAAGTCTCCGGGCGCCACAGTCTCACCATTAGAGTTGAAGCTAATTAGTGGTGTTACTGTTGTGATCAGTTCGAGCAGTAAAGTGGAGGAACACAAAGAGACAACACTGTTTAATCTGGGTTTAATGGCTCGTAAAAGACTTCAAGAGTTTCCAGATGCCCCGCTTACCAAGAAACACAATGCAAAAAACACCTGTTAAAGACTCTTATAGACCCGTTCTATTCAGGGTCTTTCTGCTTCAGTCAATGCTTCACATGCAGTACATGCTTCGGAAATACAGTGCCGTGAAAAATTATTTGTCCCATTTCAGATTTTCTAAATGTTTGCATATTTTTTATACTGAATGTTATCAGATACCCATCTTGTCCAAAAAGTTGACCAAAAAGCACCTGGAAGCACCTGGATGATCATCAAGATTCTTGGAAGAATGTTCTATGGACAGATGAGTCAAAAGTCTAACTTTTTGGACGACATGGGTCTCATTATGCCTGGCAAAAAACCAAACACTACATTCCAAAGTAAGAACCTTATACCAACGATCAAGCATGGTGGTGATAGTGTGATAGTTTGGCGATGCTTTGCTGCCTCAGGGTCTGGATAACTTGCATTAATAGAAGGAACCATGAATTCTGCTCTGTATCAGAGAATTCTACAGGAGAATGTCAGGCCATCCGTCTGTGAGCTGAAGCTCAAGCACAGCTGGGTCATGCAGCAAGACAATGATCTAAAACACATAATCAAGTCTACATGGAAATGGCTAAAAAGCAACAAATTTGAAGTATTGGAATGGCCTAGTCAAAGTCCAGACCTAATCCCAATTAATATGCAAAAATACAGAAAATCATGAAAGGGGCAAACATATGTTTTCACGACACTGTGGGAACACACTATGCTTTGAATAGCATACATGCTAAACATCACACTTTCTCCCCTTTGATGGTGAACATACTGTACTCTGCCTCATCGTAGACTATACTAACTAATGAGGTGCTTTAATATTCCCTGCTATGGGACTTCCCTCAGCAACCAAGACTGATGGGGGGGTCCTTTTAATGATGTAGAGGTCTCTCTGAGCAGCAATGTACACCGCAGAAGGTCAAGCCCATGCTGAATCATTTTTAAATGTTGATCTCTCATGCCCATTGGCCCGAGGTCCGACTTGCCCTATATGTCCCAGTAGGGACACCATACGGGGGCGGTGATGATGATGGCTCCGACTTGTATTTATCTCACCTTTTCTGTAATGAGTTTTTGACTCACTGTTAACGGGCTCTTCAAATGGTGCTTAACCTTTCACGTAGAATCCCTATGAACCATACTCTGCAGCTCCCTTTTGAATGTCTTTGTCCAATGAGAATGGGAGCTTGGCATTTATTGTGTTTCAGTGGACAATAACAACTCACAGCATTACCTGTTAGACTCTTTTAGGCTGTATTTTCAGGTGTGGATAATGAGAAAGCAGACAGCGTCACTACTGTATGTATGCATACTTTCACATCTTTCTTTCGCTTTCTCTCCCTCTCATCACTGCAGCTCTTGCTCTGGCTCTGTTTGTTTTGTTGGTGCTTTCTCAACAGCAACTGATGGATTCATACACAGGCTTTCCCATCTCTTATCATGCCAGATGCCACCTCTCCACCACCATCATTTACTACTTCCCTCTGTAAAGCCACAGAGAAGAGAGCGGGAACAGAGAAGAGAGCGGGAACAGAGAAGAGAGCGGGAACAGAGAAGAGAGCGGGAACAGAGAAGAGAGCGGGAACAGAGAGAGAGCGGGAACAGAGAGAGAGAGCTGCGAGTCTAATGAGGCATCATTAACTACTGCTAATTGGTGATTTAACCTCTGCCACAGGTTGTCATGATTCTTCCCCATGCTAGCTGGGAAAGCTGGGCTTCTCAGGAGCCAGACACTCTCCTCACAATAGTTAGTTCTGCTTTTGACATTCCCTTATAAATGTTTACACTGAGTTTCGGCCTGTTGACGGCTGTCGTCAGTCAGTCATACTGGTTAAGTTGCTGTCAGATAAGAAAATAAACTGAAGTTAGAGAGACATTTGAAATGTCTTTATTCTTTTGGAACTTTTGTGAGTGTAATGTTTACTGTACATTTTTTGTTTATTTAGCTTTTGTTTATTATATATTTCACTTGCTTTGGCAATGTAAACATATGTTTCCAAGGCCAATAAAGCCCCTTAAATTGAAATTGAATTGAGAGAGCTGGTGGGGAAAAGAGGGGTAAAGATGAGGTGAGATAGAGACAAAGAAAGATAATAGAGAAAGGGATAGAGACTGTTAAAAGGAACAGAACAGTGAGTTTTGAGTTTGCATGGCTTGTAGCCGTTTTCCCTGCAGCATCCACTTAATCAAAGGCGATTGGGATCCCGACACCAAATGTATTTTCAGTCTCCTTAGCACAGTGGCTAGCCAATCATCACGGCCCAACAGTTTGATGGATGGGCCTTGAAACCAATGAATGATCTGCCAAGATATACATCTCCCAGGCATACATCTTCTCAAAGATGAAAAAGTTATTTAAATTGGTTGTACTCCAACTTTCCTCTTCAATATCTCTCCATCTCATCTCTCTGTTTATGCCAACGTGTCTCTCTCCCTACCCCTCATCTCTCTCTTCACTCTCTCTTCAAGTTTTCTGAAGGAGTAACTTGTGCCTGAACAAGGCAGTTTAACCCACTGTTCCTGGGACATCATTGAAAATAAGAATTTGTTCTTAACTGACTTGCCTGGTAAAATAAATAAATAAATAATAGAATGTGCTTTGTCTCTGCTTGCCGGTTAATAGTTAACTAACCAAATGGAAAAGGCAGTTCCCTTGCATCTAACTCCTATCTTTTTGAAATTGCATTACAATATGGCCGCATTAGCCTTATTCAAATCCGTAGCGCTTAAGCTGTAATGGTCTCCCTACGTCATAAACAACAATGGGGAAAAAAACACAATACTTAAATACAAAAAATATATATATTCGCATCACTTCTCTGTATTAGTAAGGTGAATTGTCAGCTAAGTGCTTGTAATGACTGGTTAGAAAAAGGAATTGGAAATGACAGGGTTTTTATTCTAGATAGATGTGGCGAGCCCAGGATCACTGTCACAGCTGTTAGAAGGAGCGGACTAAGATGCAACGTTTTCGTAGTTCCACATATTTATTTAACCAGTGAAACCGAACGCAACAATTAAACACTTCAAAATATACACAAAACAACAAACTGTGACGCAGGAGGATCAAATACACTCACAACGAATAATCCCCCACAAACACATGTGAAACAAACATCAACTTAAATAGGACCTCCAATTAGAGACAACGACAACCTGCTGCCTCTAATTGGAGGTCATGCCAAACAACACCAACATAGAAATGCAAAACTAGAAACTGAACATAGACATACAAAAACAGACAAACACCCCCTGTCACGCCCTGACCACTCCACCATAGAAAATAACCACTCACTATGGTCAGGACGTGACAATCACATTTTCATATATGTGAAGGCTTGAATTTTCAATTGTTCTCACCGGCTATAACAAGTCCATTTAGCAAGAGAAATGTATAGGGGCCAAGGAGTAGCAGGGAAGACTGTGAGTCGAGGTGTGTTTTTCAGGTAACCCTGACCGAATCAATCCTAGGTTTGACTTGCCTCTGTCAAGCATTTCATAAATAGGGCAAATATGACCATAGAGAGAGGGAGAAAGATGGAGAGTGAGAAATAGAGAAAAGAGAGGGGGAATAGACAGAGAAAGAGCAAGGAGAGGGGGGTGAGAGACACAATGAGAGGGATATTTGCTTGTTAAATGTTAAACATGAATCCACTATAAACAGATATCTGCTCCTTATTTAGTTTTTTTATTGACTTAATTAAATAGTCTGTTCACTGTGAATGGAATAACTCATTGCAACTCGCTGTGGTAACTCCACTCCAGAACTACTGTAACTGTACTGTTTTATAGACAATGTTTTCTCTCTGTGAAAAGGTCAGTGGTTCCCAATTACCCTAGTCCTGCATGGGCGGCCGTCCATCACAATGCTAGCCTTGGCCATGACCCCATCCCTGACCCCTTTCCCCCAGCTCCAGACCCAGCCATGAGGGTGAGTCATTCCCCTCCCAAAACAAAATCCACCCCCCTCTGAATGTTTCAGCAGGCCCAAGGCCAAACGTGTGGAGACTGGAGAGCAAGAACCACTCACACACTTGCTATATCCAAGCACGCACACACACACACACACACACACACACACACACACACACACACACACCAGTATCTAATGCATGTCCAGTGAAGCTCTTTCCCCCCCCCCTACCTTACCCCATCTAAACCCAGCTCACCAGGGAGCTGCACGAAAGGCCTTGGACACCCACCAAACTCGCATGCACGCAAGACCGCAGACACACACTTACACACATGAACTCACACACACAATTCTTCCATCCCTATACAGACAGCCACCAAGCCTGTCACAGCAAGGCACTGCAAGGCAGCAAGAGTTGAATAATACATGTAAGCCTTCAGAAAGGGCCAACCAGGCCAAACAGACACCCCCTTTCTGTCCTCAAAAACTCAACCTGACCCGCCCTGGGTCCCTCTAATACACACTGACAGGGACAGCACTACATGTTTTTACACTACACTACCAGGGGCTCGCGATAGGTCAGGGCAGAGATATGTACACAGCACTGGCAGGGGACACTTCAGAGAGGGGGTGGGGAGGGGTGTGAATACATGGGTGTTCTCAGACACAACCAGACTGTCTACTGTCTTTTTGCATGTTGTGGTGTTACACTACATAGAGTTTGAATAGGAATGCTTGGAATTAAACATTACTAACATGGAAGGGATGCTTTGTTAGCCTTTTACAACATGGTTTATTTGTGTAATCTAAAAAAGAGAAGGGAACCTGAAGTGTGTGTGTGTGTGTGTGTGTGTGTGTGTGTGTGTGTGTGTGTGTGTGTGTGTGTGTGTGTGTGTGTGTGTGTGTGTGTGTGTGTGTGTGTGTGTGTGTGTGTGTGTGTGTGTGTGTGTGTCAGCATGCCACACACACACAGCTCTAGGAGCAAATGTTAATCAGACAGGCGCTGTGTGTGTTTCGCCACTCAGTGGTTGTCAGTGACTGTGAAGAGGCTGTCACTCAAACACATGGGGGCGGAGAGGGGGAACAGGCCTTTGTAAATATTTGTACTGTGTGTGTGTGTGTCAGTGTGTGTGTTTGTGGGCGTGCATACTTGCGTCTTTGCTTGCATGCGTGTGTGTGTTGCCAGTTAAGCTGGGATGTGAGTATCACAACAAGCAAAGAGGAGACAAAGAGTGTTTGCCTCTGAACAAGGGAGGGGTGGAGTGATGCAGAGAAGAGTGGAGGGAGGGAGTGAGTGAGGTCTTTTCCACTATTGCTGACTGTGTGTATGTTTGTGTGTGTGTGTGCGTACGTACGTGTTAAAACTCAGTTATTACTTTGGGATGCAGGTGCATGCTGGTCTGAATGTGTCTCTAACTGATTACCTCACCAGTATTAGTAATCATCAGTTGATTTTACACATTTATCTACCGGACTGCCTGTCTACAAGTCAGTCTTACTGCCAGTTTGTCTCTCAATTTATAACGGGATCCCAACCAGTATGTTTCTTCAGACTATGTTGGGTGACTTTTACCTGTGAGCACTAGAGTTTGAGTCAATTAAATGAGCTGAAATGCAGCTTGTTCAGTTTAAGAAGACAGATAGATGTAGTCATACCTCGGCGGTGCTGAGCTAAGCCATCAACACCCGGTGTGTATTATCTCACTCAAATATTCACTTATGACATCATAATGACGATTACAGTCGTTAGCTAACAACTCCCTCCATCTCATTTCCACAACCTGCATCAATAGCACACTAGGGGAAGAATGAATGCATGGACAAAGGTATTTTATTAGTGGTGAGAAAACAAATACCCCATTGGCTTTTATTTTTGCCTTCCAAATCCTCTTTAAACTTCCCGGCTTCCCTCGTATGACAAATTACAAGTGGAATTAAAAATGTGTGTTTTTCGTGGCTGTAATTCTAGGAAGATGGGACTATCAGTCAGCAGGCTCAAACAAGCTCCATAAGGCCTGTCTCATTTTGGATTTTGGTAGTGAAACTGGCATTATTTGATCCAATATGGAGGAAGACGGGGGCTCGTTACTCATTCTCTCTCTCTCTCTCTCTCTCTCTCTCTCTCTCTCTCTCTCTCTCTCTCTCTCTCTCTCGCCCTCTCTCTCTCTCTCTCTTGTTATGGAGAGTACGTCCCCAACTTTTGAAGTAGTTATAGGGAACTTTGAACTAACTTACTGTGCTAACAACAGGACACTCTCTCAGCATGAGCTTTCTCACACTTTCCTTTCATCCACAAACTCCATTCTTTCTCACCCTCTTGTTTAACCTGAAGGAAAGAAAGGTAACAGCTGAGCATGATTTAATTGTAGAGGCACTTTCAGAAGTGACTTTCAGAAGTCTCTACACACAATAATCACCTATTCTGACTTTGTTACCTTACCATAGGTGCCTCAAGGCCCATAATCAGAACATGAGGTTTCTCTCAGTGTGTGTGTGTGTGTGTGTGTGTGTGTGTGTGTGTGTGTGTGTGTGTGTGTGTGTGTGTGTGTGTGTGTGTGTGTGTCTCTCTCTCTCTCTGTGTGTGTTAGTGCATGCACACGCGCGCATGTTTTTTTCTCTCAATTATGCAGCTTTCTACCTTTCTCATTTGTTCGACCATTGTGCAATGCATCCTTGGTTACCATGGAGCTGACGTGTTACTGAGGTGCCAATAGCCAAGCCAAACTGCGTTTAATAGCAAAAAAAAACACACCTGAAGTGTTCCACAATAATGCCAACAATATTCAACTCTTGATTGATGGTTAGAGAAAGACAAGCCCAAGCGTAGAACAGTTATAACAGGGATTAAGCAAATCACAAGGAGAAAACAAGTTGGGGCTGAATCGTCAGCCATTAGCCATAGTATGCCTACACACTCCTATTAATCAGATACAGAGACAGGTCACAGCAATTAAGCCATGGCTCTTAAATCAACAGTGTTTCAGTGTTTCAATCTCAACGTGATTAATTCACTTTGTGGTTCTTGTTTTGTTTTGAGCAAGATAATGTTCTTTATGGTCTAATTATAGCCTCAATTAGATAAGCATATTAAACGATTTTCATATTCAATGTGTATGCCTTGAAAACAATGGGCTAATATAATTTTTTCTTCAACAAATCGTCTAATTTGGCCTCCATAGTGAATATGAAACCAGAATGCCACAATCATCCCAACCATGCTAACCTAACCATTACACAACATTGCTGTCCATCCTCTTCTCCTCGCAGTAGGCTTGACCATTGGCTCAACCTGAGCAGGTTGCTATAACAACCGCTTCACCACACAATGGTCCTCAGTTGGTAGATCATGGAGCTTGCAACGCCAGGATAGGAGGTTTGATTCCCAGGCCCACCCATATGTACAATGTGTGCACGCATGACTGTAAGTCTAATTCTGTGTGAGCCAAATCAACTTCTTACTAGATTCTCATTCGTCAACTCAAATTACAGTATGAACCTAAGAGATTACTTGTCAATTTGAGCCCACCATGCTTACAGCCTTTGGGTTTTAGTCTTGACAGAGATGGGGATTACTTCCACCACTATCACCATAACGATTCATCCCACCATCGCCATGACGATCCATCCCAGCGTGTGATCAAAGCAGCAGTGGTTATGTTGCATGTCAAGAGGTGCTGAGTTTGGGATGCTGCCAGAAAAGCTGAGTCAATCGTCACTGAACGGATTTTAATTTAGCTTCGCAGCTTTCGGCGACATACGTATTAAAAGATTTATTCACCACAAGAAAAATGTATTTGTTCATCCATTTTCTATATAGAGATTTCAAGGGGTCACTTTGGAAAGGGGTATTTGCATATTTTTTGCGTGTGGGAAGACAGGTTTTTCAGAAACTATCAAATGCTTGTCCCAGTCCCAATTTCCGTCTCATTAGAGTTCCTGATTAATGATGAACTGAACAGAAATTATGAATTACGAAATTAATTATTAGAATCTATGGACACAGATAAAATAAATGCTTATCAAATCGAAATGTTTTATGAGTATCATATATGAGTCCTACTGATTTCTAACTTTCTGCTTTCTTATTTTTATTTTATCTTATTTTTCCACGATCTTTATAGCATCAGACACACATTTACCTTTTGCAGGGTATTTTAGACACTAATGGTCACTGGCCAGTTGATGGTCCGTGCCTAGGATCAGTACCTCTCATCACTTCTCTTTACAGTGTGATAACCAGACTTTAAACAACTGTATTGTTTGATTGGCCTGCATGGCGTTTTCTCTCTAATTGGAGACAGAGAGATGAGCTTGCTGTAAAGGAATGCCCTTTTGTTGTTTTTCTGTCTCTCTCTCTCTCTCTCTCTCTCTCCCTGTTTCCCTCTCCCTCCCTCTCCATCAATCTGGTCCCCATTTCCACCCTTCAAGGACCAGAGCACCAAAAAAGTGTCACCTCTGGCTCCTGTGAACGTTTTTCACAACAAACACAGACAGACACACACACACACTATAGGTTAGCGCCTGTTTACAAGTTAAAGAGTTGACAGTTCAAATCGGTTGGCGCCGCTTGAACGTACCCCATATAAGAGCAATTTATAGGCTCCCATGCCTGCCAGGTTAAAGATGAATGGCTTATTTGTTGTGTACACACATTCTTCATGCCTGTGTGCTCCCCGACCACATGTTGTGATGGGGTGTAATGTGGTTCTCACACATTTTAGAAGAGCCTCTGTAACCATGGCATTGGGGGAAAGTGGTTGAAGCCGTACCTTCTCATTTTTCTTCAGCTCGTGAAAGGAGTCGTCTTACTTATTATCTCTGTGGTTCTACATTTCTTTACTTCCCAGCGAGAGGCCCATTTCTTAGTGCTGTCTAAAAGGTCATCTAGAGAGTATTGGAAGGGTTAGAGAACTTGGTTTGTCAGTAGAAGGTCTATACCGTTCCAGTTCATAAGGTCGCTCTATACAAATCAAAAGATTCTGCAATAAATTCCTCACAACCCATACAGCATTTGACAAGTTGAATACTGGAAAAACAAATACCCCTCACCATACCCCTACATTACGGAAATGTACCAGTGTGAGATTTTGAAAGTGTTGAGAAAGAGCACAAGGCTCCGTGTTACAGGATTTTTGAGGGCAAGTGGCTGATGTGTTTTGTTGAATATTTCAGTACATTACATTACTTGCTGGGGAGAGATGGAGGGAGACAGAGGGAGGGCGGCAGCTGGCGGTGAACCCTGCGTGAACCTTTTCGGGGAGAGTTACACCCGGGCCAAACGCTGTTTAATCTGCTTCCATGTGGCCCAGCCAATCCTCTTTGTCTAGATCAGCCAGCCCAGCGGTGATGGCATTTTTCTGTGAATACTGTAAATAATGATGTAAAAAAAAAACGTTGATGTTATCTAATGTTGTTGTGCTCAGGTGAGGTTGAGGTCGACAAAGGAAGGTGTTTAGAAAAGCCTTTTTGATTTGAATGTGATTGTGTGTTTGGGGGGTGTGTGTAAATGTGCACGTGTACAGTACATACCTATGTGCCTGGGGGTGTGACAGATGTAATGAGAGGTGGTTTAACCCTAACCCTTTGGTTGTATGAACTCAAGGTCACTGCAAAATGCTAACTTTTTCCTTTCCATAGTCTTATTGTTTCCCTTCCGAGGGATATTTTTCTTTTACACGTCATCTATTCTCTCAATCTTTGTGTTGTCTCAAGCTATCTTTGGAGGACATAAAAGCCTGTGCCTTGTGTTCACTGTCTAATTGTAAGCAGAGAGAAATAACCAGAATTTCAACCTCTGAGAAAGTGCTGCATTCTTTGGCCTAAGAATGTAAAACATGGATCCAAAGGGACATACCTGCACATCAGTGCCATAAGGATTATCTCAGCCACTGGTGCACCATGGGAATTGTAGTTCATGCTCACATTCATAGATCACCTGTATTCCTATCCATGTCGTAACTTTAATTCGTTGTCATTAGTTGTATAAGAGATGGTAGTAAAGCCCATTTCTCCATTCCCCTGCAGTCTGAGACCCTTCTCTGAAAACGTCTTTCTCTGCCTGCCTGCCCTCCTTTCTGTTTCTCATTTGACACACTGCTCCTCTTCAAGGATTTATTCCGTCATCTCATCTCCCTATTTCACAAACACGCCCAAGCAACGAGATGTCAGAAAAACAGCCAAAGCTTAACAGAAACTAGTCAAAATAATAAATAGATCCATCTCACTGAGTGTGAGCGTGAGTGTGAGCGTGAGCATGAGTGTGAGCATGAGCGTGAGCATGAGCGTGAGCATGAGTGTGAGCATGAGTGTGAGCATGAGTGTGAGCATGAGTGTGAGCGTGTGTGTGTGTGTGTGTGTGTGTGTGTGTGTGTGTGTGTGTGTGTGTGTGTGTGTGTGTGTGTGTGTGCAAGCGAGAGCTAGATGGAGAAGGAAAGAGAGAGAGAGAGAGAGAAGCGAGAGATGTAGAGGGAAAGAGGTAGCATCGTGATTCATGCGCCTTGTGTCTCATCGCCCATTCGTTGTTATCTACACAGGACACTTACAGTGATAAATACCTGTCAGGTGAATGATATTCTCTCTTTATGGTCTCACATCGCATGGCTCTATGACTGGCCTGAGCAGACCCTATCTGTCAATGTAGGAGGATCCTGCTGAATATAAAGGCTTTCTTCACGTATGGTAATAACAATAAAGAATTGGACGTACAGTTGAAGTCGGATGTTTACATACACCTTAGCCCAATACATTTAAACTCAGTTTTTCACAATTCCTGACATTTAATCCTTGTACATTTTCCCTGTCTTAGGTCAGTTAGGATCACCACTTTATTTTAAGAATGTGAAATGTCAGAATAATAGTATAGAGAATGATTTATTTCAGCTTTTATTTATTTTATTTCCAGGTTTGTAGGCCTCCTTGCTCGCACACGCTTTTTCAGTTTTCTAAAGGATTGACTTTGTTGTCCTTAAGCTATTTTGCCACAACTGGAAGTATGCTTGGGGTCATTGTCCATTTGGAAGATGCATTTGCGACCAAGCTTTAACTTCCTGACTGATGTCTTGAAATGTTGCTTCAATATATCCACATAATTTTCCTCCCGCATGATGCCATCTATTTTGTGAAGTGCACCAATCCCTCCTGCAGCAAAGCATCCCCCACAACATGATGTAGAAGCTAGCTAGCTAACGAAGAACAACAAAGAATATCTAGTTAACAGAAGAAAAGAAAGAGAAAATCAGGACAGAAGAAAAAGGATATCAAAGTGAAACAGTTCTCTAAAGACACAGGAGACAATAATACAAGAAACAACACTTCTGTAGCTTGTTAACTATGTGTCTGTCTATCCCTGTTCTCTCCTCTCTGCACAGGCCATGCAAACGCTTCACACCGCGTGGCCGCTGCCACTCTAACCTGGTGGTCCCAGCGCGCACGACCCACGTGGAGTTCCAGGTCTCCGGCAGCCTCTGGAACTGCCGGTCTGCAGCCAACAAGGCTGAGTTCATCTCAGCCTATGCTACCCTCCAGTCCCTAGACTTCCTGGCGCTGACGGAAACATGGATTACCACAGATAACACTGCTACTCCTACTGCTCTCTCTTCGTCTGCCCACGTGTTCTCGCATACCCCTAGAGCATCGAGCCAGCGGGGTGGTGGCACTGGAATCCTCATCTCTCCCAAGTGGACATTCTCTCTTTCTCCCCTGACCCATCTGTCTATCTCCTCATTTGAATTCCATGCTGTCACAGTTACCAGCCCTTTCAAGCTTAACATCCTTATCATTTATCGCCCTCCAGGTTCCCTTGGAGAGTTCATCAATGAGCTTGACGCCTTGATAAGTTCCTTTCCTGAGGATGGCTCACCTCTCACAGTTCTGGGTGACTTTAACCTCCCCACGTCTACCTTTGACTCATTCCTCTCTGCCTCCTTCTTTCCACTCCTCTCCTCTTTTGACCTCACCCTCTCACCTTCCCCCCCTACTCACAAGGCAGGCAATACGCTTGACCTCATCTTTACTAGATGCTGTTCTTCCACTAATCTCATTGCAACTCCCCTCCAAATCTCCGACCACTACCTTGTATCCTTTTCCCTCTTGCTCTCATCCAACACTTCTCACTCTGCCCCTACTCGGATGGTATTGCGCCGTCCCAACCTTCGCTCTCTCTCTCCCGCTACTCTCTCCTCTTCCATCCTATCATCTCTTCCCTCTGCTCAAACCTTCTCCAACCTATCTCCTGATTCTGCCTCCTCAACCCTCCTCTCCTCCCTTTCTGCATCCTTTGATTTTCTCTGTCCCCTATCCTCCAGGCCGGCTCGGTCCTCCCCTCCTGCTCCCTGGCTCGACGACTCACTACGAGCTCACAGAACAAGGCTCCGGGCAGCCGAGCGGAAATGGAGGAAAACTCGCCTCCCTGCGGACCTGGCATCCTTTCACTCACTCCTCTCTACATTCTCCTCTTCTGTCTCTGCTGCTAAAGCCACTTTCTACCACTCTAAATTCCAAGCATCTGCCTCTAACCCTAGGAAGCTCTTTGCTACCTTCTCCTCCCTCCTGAATCCTCCGCCCCCTCCCCCCCCCCCCTCTTCCCTCTCTGCGGATGACTTCGTCAACCATTTTGAAAAGAAGGTTGATGATATCCGATCCTCGTTTGCTAAGTCAAACGACACCGCTGGTCCTGCTCACACTGCCCTACCCTGTGCTTTGACCTCTTTCTCCCCTCTCTCTCCAGATGAAATCTCGCGTCTTGTGACGGCCGGCCGCCCAACAACCTGCCCACTTGACCCTATCCCCTCCTCTCTTCTCCAGACCATTTCCGGAGACCTTCTCCCCTTCCTCACCTCGCTCATCAACTGATCCTTGACTGCTGGCTACGTCCCTTCCGTCTTCAAGAGAGCGAGAGTTGCACCCCTTCTGAAAAAACCTACACTCGATCCCTCCGATGTCAACAACTACAGACCAGTATCCCTTCTTTCTTTTCTCTCCAAAACTCTTGAACGTGCCGTCCTTGGCCAGCTCTCCTGCTATCTCTCTCAGAATGACCTTCTTGATCCTAATCAGTCAGGTTTCAAGACTGGGCATTCAACTGAGACTGCTCTTCTCTGTGTCACGGAGGCTCTCCGCACTGCTAAAGCTAACTCTCTCTCCTCTGCTCTCATCCTTCTAGACCTATCTGCTGCCTTTGATACTGTGAACCATCAGATCCTCCTCTCCACCCTCTCCGAGTTGGGCATCTCCGGCGCGGCCCACGCTTGGATTGCGTCCTACCTGACAGGTCGCTCCTACCAGGTGGCGTGGCGAGAATCTGTCTCCGCACCATGCGCTCTCACCACTGGTGTCCCCCAGGGCTCTGTTCTAGGCCCTCTCCTATTCTCGCTATACATCAAGTCACTTGGCTCTGTCATATCCTCACATGGTCTCTCCTATCATTGCTATGCAGACGACACACAATTAATCTTCTCCGTTCCCCCTTCTGATAACCAGGCGACGAATCGCATCTCTGCATGTCTGTCAGACATATCAGTGTGGATGACGGATCACCAGCTCAAGCTGAACCTCGGCAAGACGGAGCTGCTCTTCCTCCCGGGGAAGGACTGCCCCGTCCATGATCTCGCCATCACGGTTGACAACTCCCTTGTGTCCTCCTCCCAGAGTGCTAAGAACCTTGGCGTGATCCTGGACAACACCCTGTCGTTCTCCACTAACATCAAGGCGGTGACCCGATCCTGTAGGTTCATGCTCTACAACATTCGCAGAGTACGACCCTGCCTCACACAGGAAGCGGCGCAGGTCCTAATCCAGGCACTTGTCATCTCCCGTCTGGATTACTGCAACTCGCTGTTGGCTGGGCTCCCTGCCTGTGCCATTAAACCCCTACAACTCATCCAGAACGCCGCAGCCCGTCTGGTGTTCAACCTTCCCAAGTTCTCTCACGTCACCCCGCTCCTCCGCTCTCTCCACTGGCTTCCAGTTGAAGCTCGCATCCGCTACAAGACCATGGTGATTGCCTACGGAGCTGTGAAGGGAACGGCACCTCCATACCTTCAGGCTCTGATCAGGCCCTACACCCAAACAAGGGCACTGCGTTCATCCACCACTGGCCTGCTGGCCCCCCTACCTCTGAGGAAGCACAGTTCCCGCTCAGCCCAGTCAAAACTGTTCGCTGCTCTGGCACCCCAATGGTGGAACAAGCTCCCTCACGACGCCAGGACAGCGGAGTCAATCACCACCTTCCAGAGACACCTGAAACCCCACCTCTTTAAGGAATACCTAGGATAGGATAAAGTAATCCTTCTAACCCCCCCCCTTAAAAGATTTAGATGCTCTATTGTAAAGTGGTTGTTCCACTGGATATCATAAGGTGAATGCACCATTTTGAAAGTCGCTCTGGATAAGAGCGTCTGCTAAATGACTTAAATGTAATGTAAATGTAATGATGCTGCCACCCCCGTGCTTCACGGTTAGGATGGTGTTTTTCGGCTTGCAAGCCTCCCCATTTTTCCTCCAAACATGACGATGGTTCTATTTTTGTTTCATCAGACCAGTGGACATTTCTCCAAAAAGTGCGATCTTTGTCCCCATGTGCAGTGTAGTCTGTCTTTTTTTATGGCAGTTTTGGAGCAGTGGCTTCTTCCTTGCTGAGCGGCCTTTCAGGTTATGACGATATAGGACTCGTTTTACTGTGGATATAGATACTTTTGTACCTGTTTCCTCCAGCATCTTCACAAGGTCCTTTGCTGTTGTTCTGGGATTGATTTGCACTTTTCGCACCAAAGTACGTTCATCTCTAGGAGACAGAGCACATCTCCTTCCTGCGTGGTATGATGGCTGAGTGTTCCCATGGTGTTTATACTTGCGTACTATTGTTTGTACAGATGAACGTGGTAACTTCAGGCGTTTGGAAATTGCTCCCAAGGATGAACCAGACTTTTTTTCTGTGGTCTTGGCTGATTTATTTAGATTTTCCCATGATGTCAAGCAAAGAGGCACTGAGTTTGAAGGTAGGCCTAGAAATACATCTACAGCTACACCTCCAATTGACTCAAATGATGTCAATTAGTCTAACAGAAGCATCTAAAGCCATGACATCATTTTCTGGAATTTTCCAAGCTGTTTAAAGGCACTTAGTGTATGTAAACTTCTGAGCCACTGGAATTGTGATACAGTGAATTATAAGTGAAATGATCTGTCTGTAAACAACTGTTGGAAAAATTACTTGTGTCATGCACAAAGTAGATGTCCTAACCGACTTGCCAAAACTATAGTTTGTTAACAAGAAATGTGTGCAGTGGTTGAAAAACTAGTTTTAATTACTCCAATCTAAGTGTATGTAAACTTCTGACTTCAACTGTATATAGCTAATGATATGATTAACAGAGGCTTTATGGTAATAATAATAGTGAATAAGACCTGTATCACTTTTCTGAAAGCGCTTTACTGAACATTGTAAGCGGAGGACAGGGAGGAGGAGAGGCGGAGGGGGAGGGGGGAATCACGTCATCTGATACATAACCCCACCCCCTTGCCACCCTGCTGCCCACCTCATTTACAGTGCCTTCAGATGTACTCATACTCTTTTACTTTTTCCACATTTTGTTGTGTTACAGCCTGAATTTAAAATTGATTAATTGAGATTTTGTGTCACTGGCCTACACACAATACCCCATAATGTGGGATTTTTACAAATTAATTACAAATGAAAAGCTGAAATGTCTTGAAACAATAAGTATTCAACCCCTTTGTTATGGCAAGATTAAATAGTTACATAATAAGTTGCATGGACTCACTCTGTGGCAATAATAATGTTTAACATGATTTTTGAATGACAACCTCATCTCTGTACCCCACACATACAATTATCTGTAAGGTCCCTCAGTCGAGCAGTGAATTTCAAACACAGATTCAACCACAAAGACCAGGGAGATTTTTCAATGCCACACAAAGAATGGCACTGTCACGCCTGCTCCTGCTCCCCAGGCTCCCACCATTACGCACTCCTGCCACAGTCATTACGCACACCTGCCTTCCCCCCCGTCACATGCATCAGCAGTTATTGGACTCACCTGGACTCAATCACCTCTGTCATTACCTCCCCTGTATTTGTCTGGTTCCCCGCTCTGATCCCTGCTTCAGCATTAAAATGTAATTTGTTGTTGTTTACCTGTGTGCTGACGCTGTTCCTGTTTTGTTACCTGTCTGTTCCTGAATAAATGTTGACTCCCCGTACCTGCTTCTCATCTCCAGCGTCGGTCATTACAGAATGCTGAAGCCATCATACGAAGCATCGGGGAGTGGTGACGTCAAGGTCCGGGGTCCGCCACCGATGGAACCGGGGGTGCCTAAGCCAGCTCATCGGGCTGTCACTCCCTAGCTGGCTCGAGAGATTCTTGCCCTGGTTGGCTCGGAAGGCGCCCATCCCACGTCGGGCCTCAGCCAGATCATCAGGTTTTTACACCCAGCCGACTCGTCAGGCTGCTACGTTTCATCCGGATCATCGGGATCCCACGCCTCAGCGGGATCAGCAGGCTTTCATGCCCCAGCCAGATCGTCGGGCTACTATGCCTCAGCGGCTCGCCAGGCTCCCATGCAGGGGGGGGGGTTACTGTCACGCCTGCTCCCTCTCCCACCCTGGTGCTCGAAGGCGCCACGCTCCCCAGCATTACGCACACCTGCCTTCCCCCTGTCACGCGCATCAGCAATTATTGGACTCACCTGGACTCAATCACCTCTGTCATTACCTCCCCTATATCTGTCGGGTTCCTTGCTTCAGCATTAATTGTTGTTTGTCGTTGTTTACCCGTGTGTTGACGCTGTTCCTGTTTTTATTATCTGTCTGTTCCCGAAAAAATGTTGACTCCCTGTACCTGCTTTTCATCTCCAGTGTTGGTCGTTACAGGCACCTATTATTCATCCTAATCAGACAAGTTTTTTACATGGATGATACATTGGATATAAGACAAGTACTGGAAACATCAGAACACTAAATGCCTGGAATATTTCAATTTTGGAGAATCTCTTATACAGTGGATTAAAGTTATGTATAGTAACCCTAGCTGTAAAATTGTAAATAATGGCTACTTCTCAGAGAGTTTTAAACTGTTAAGAGGAGTAAAACAAGGTTGTCCACTACCAGCATATCTATTTAGCTATTAAAATCAGATCCAACAATAATATCAAGGGCCTTGAAATCCAGGGTTTAAAAACAAAGGTGTCATTGTAAACTGATGATTCATGTTTTCTTTTAAATTCACAATTTGGATCCCTCCACAGTCTCATAGATGGTCTAGATACTTGTTCTAACCTCTCTGGATTACAACCAAATTATGATAAGAGCTCTATATTATGTACAGTAGTTTGCGAAAGTATTCACCCCCTTGGCATTTTTCCTATTTTGTTGCCTTACAACCTGGAATTAAAATAGATGTTTGGGGGGTTTGAATCATTTGATTTACATAACATGCCTACCACTTTGAAGATGCAAAATATTTTTTCTTGCGAAACAAACAAGAAATAAGACGAACAAAACAGAAAACTTGAACGTGCATAACTATTCACCCCTCCAAAGTCAATACTTTGTAGACCCACCTGTTGCAGCAAGTCTCTTGGGGTATGTCTCTATAAGCTTGGCACATCTAGCCACTGGGATTTTTTTCCTATTCTTCAAGGCAATAATGCTACAGCTCCTTCAAGTTGGATGGGTTCCGCTGGTGTACAGCAATCTTTAAGTCATACCACAGATTCTCAATTGGATTGAGGTCTGGGCTTTGACTAGGCCAATCGAAGACATTTAAATGTTTCCCCTTAAACCACTCGAGTGTTGATTTAGCAGTATGCTTAGAGTCATTGTCCTGCTGGAAGGTGAACCTCCGTCCCAGTCTCAAATCTCTGGAAGACTGAAACAGGTTTCCCTCAAGAATTTCCCTGTATTTAGCTCCATCCATCATTCCTTCAATTCTGACTAGTTTCCCAGTCCCTACCGATGAAAAACATCCCCACAGCATGATGCTGCTGCCACCTCCGTGCTTCACTGGGGATGGTGTTCTCGTGGTGATGAGAGGTGTTGGATTTGCGCCAGACATAGTGTTTTCCTTGATGGCCAAAAAGCTCAATTTTAGTCTCATCTGACTAGAGTACCTTCTTCCATATGTTTGGGGAATCTCCCACATGCCTTTTGGCGAACACCAAACGTGTTTGCTTATTTTTTTCTTTTAGCAATGGCTTTTTTCGGTCCACTCTTCCATAAAGCCCAGCTCTGTGGAGTGTACGGCTTAAAGTGGTCCTATGGACAGATACTCAAATCTCCGCTGTGGAGCTTTGCAGCTCCTTCAGGGTTATCTTTAGTCTCTTTGTTGCCTCTCTGATTAATGCCCTCCTTGCCTGGTCCATGAGTTTTGGTGGGCGGCCCTCTCTTGGCAGGTTTGTTGTGGTGCCATATTCTTTCCATTTTTTAATAATGGATTTAATGGTGCTCCGTGGGATGTTCAAATTTTCTGGTATTTATTTATTACCCAACCCTGATCTGTACTTCTCCACAACTTTGTCCCTGACCTGTTTGGAGAGCTCCTTGGTCTTCATGGTGTCGCTTGCTTGGTGGTGCCCCTTGCTTATGCTTTTTTCATTTCACTTCACCAATTTGGACTATTTTGTGTATGTCCATTACATGAAATCCAAATAAAAATCTATTAAAATTACAGGTTGTAATGCAACAAAATAGGAAAACTGCAAAATTGGGTGAATACTTTTGCAAAGCACTGTATTGGAACACAAAAAAAGGACAACTTTTACATTACCACGTAGTTTACCAATAAACTGGTCTGACGGTGAAGTGGACATACTCTGTTTTCATATCCCGATAGAAAGAAATGATATCACTACAATACATTTTAATAGAAAGCTAGCAAAAATAGTTAAGATCTTGCTACCGTGGAAAGGAAAATATTTGTGGAAAAATCTATTTGTAGAAAAATCACCCTGATTAACTCTTTAGTCATATCCCAGTTTACCTATTTGCTTATTACCTTGCCTACACCTAGCGACTAGTTGTTCAATTATATGAGCAAAAAAAATCTGCTTTATTTGGAATTACAAGCCAGACAACATTAAACGGGTCTATTTATATCATGAATATGAATTCGGAGGGTAGAAATGATTAAATATTAAAGCATTAGACCTCTCACTAAAGGCTTCATTCGTCAAAAGTTATACCTAAATCCGAACTGGTTCCCTAGCAGATTAGTATGGAAGAGGCAAGTGGAAGGGGGAGAAAGTAAGGAACTTGTCTGGCGGCCCTGCATTAAAGACTAATATTGGCTAAAGAAAATTGTGATAAGTGAAAAGGTATACCAGTTTCATTAAAGGACCAAAAAATGGACAGCTGTGCCACATAGAATGCAAAATATGTGGGAAGAGATTTTCGATGTACCGATTCCATGGCACATGGTTTATGAAATGATACGCAAAACAATGCCGGATTCAAGAGTTTTAAAATGTGTATTATTATACAAACTTCTTGAAACCAATATAATGTGGATACAACCATCCCAGCTCTGTAGATTTTGCTGCGAAGAGAACAAATCATTAGATCATTTGTTTTGGTGCTGTCCATATATAGTTCAGGAATGGCTAAAGAATTGCAATATTTACCTGGAGCTAACTCTGAAAATAGCACTGCTGTGTGATTTGAAATGTCACAGTCAATCGATTTAAAAATATAATAATGCTCTTAGCAAAAATGTTTATCTTTAATTTACAATCTGTAAAATCTATGAGAATAGAAAGGTTCAGAACATTTGTGAAACATCACAGCACAGTTGAAAATCTTATATATACAGTACCAGTCAAAAGTTTGGACACACCTACTCATTCAAGGGATTTTCTTTATTTTTACTTTTTTCTACCACAGCATTCTGCAGCGATACGTCATCCCATCTGGTTTGTGCTTAGTGGGTCTATCATTTGTTTTTAAACAGGACAATGACCAAACACACCTCCAGGCTGTTTAAGAGCTATTTGACCAAGAAGGAGAGTGATGGACTGCTGCATCAGATGACCTGGCCTCCACAGTCAACCGACCTCAACCCAATTGAGATGGTTTGGGATGAGTTGGACTGCAGAGTGAAGTAAAAGCAGCCAACAAGTGCTGAGCATATGTGGGAACTCCTTCAAGTCTGTTGGAAAAGCATTCCAGGTGAAGCTGGTTGAGAGAATGCCAAGAGTGTGCAAAGCTGTCATCAAGGAAAAGAGTGGCTACTTTGAAGAATCTAAAATATAAAATCATTTTTGATTTGTTTAACACTTTTTTGGTTACTTCCGTGTTATTTCATTGTTTTCATGTCTTCACTATTATTAGAAACAAGAAACTATTAAAAATAAAGAAATATCCTTGAATGGGTAGGTGTGTCCAAAAATTTTGACTGGTTCTATATATATTTACAAAAACAATTATGAAGGATTGAAAATTATGCAGTCAATTATATTGATGGAAGCCACAATCTATCTGCAATATCAAAGCTGATCTACCCCCTAATAAAAACATTTTTTTATTATTATGGCACTTATTTGTAGAAGGGTAAAAATAAAAAAGCTGACATTGAATATCCCTTTGATCATGGTGAAGTTATGAATTACACTTTGGACAGTGTATCAATACACCCAGTCACTACAAAGATACTGGTGTCCTTCCTAACTCAGTTGCCGGAGAGGAAGGAAACCGCTCAGGGATTTCCCCATGTGGCCAATGTTGACTTTTAAAACAGTTACAGCAGTTAATGGCTGTGATAGGAGAAAACTGAGGACTGATCAACAACATTGTAGTTATTCCACAATACTAATCTAAATGACAGATTGAAAAGAATGAAGCCTGAACAGAAGACAAATATTCCAAAAAAAGCATCCTGTTTGCAATAAGGCACTAAAGCAAAACTGCAAAAATTGTGGCAAAGAAATTAACTTTATGCCCTGAATACAAAGCGTTATGTTTTGGGCAAATCCAACACAACACATCACCGAGTACCACTCTTCATATTTTCAAGCATGGTGGTGACTGCATCATGTTATGGGTATGTTTGTCATCGGCACGGACTAAGGAATTTTTTAGGATAAAAAATAAATGGAATAGAGATAAACACACGCAAAATCCTAGAGAAAAACCTGGTTCCGTTTGCTTTCCAATAGACACTGGGAGACAAATTCACTTTCAGCAGGACAATAGCCTAAAACCCATGGCCAAAAATACACTGGAGTTGCTTACCAAGATGACATTGAATGTTCCTTAGTGGCCTAATTACAGTTTTGACTTAAATTGGCTTGAAAATCTATGGCAAGACTTGAAAATTGCTGTCTTTAATTACTTTTGCCAAAATGTCAAAATGTTTTCACTTTCTTATTGGGTAACGTGTGTAGATGGGTGAGAGAGAAAAAAATCTATAAAATCCATTTTGAATTCAGGCTGTAACACAGCAAAATGTGTAATAAGTCCAGGGGTATAAATACTTTCTGAAGGCAATGTAGGATATTAAACAACAAGCTCATCAAGGCCATTGGGTTCCTCAATTCTCATTGCTCTGAAGGACATTGAGTACATTGTAGTCATGCAGCCATATGTAACGAAGTGTGATGCCTTGCGTGGCGCTCCATTGCCCATTTCCTAAATGGTCATAATTTCCTTTTGACATCAGACATAAGATGTAGGGCTCATTGAGCTAAGCGAAGGTTTCTGGATCAAGGATTTGAGGGTGTTCATTAATGCTAATCTGCAGAGTTGCATTGGTAATTCACCCTTTTAACTGGCCTTATGTTATTCGCTTTCCCTTTGAATTGAACATATGGTTCATTTCCTAAATGGCTGATTTGTTAACTAATCGTTTTGGCTTTCTTTTTTCCATGTCTTGCCCACCCTGCTCCTGTGCTGCCCCACAATATCAGGTAAGACTATTATCTTCTTACAGTCCAAAGCTGAAATATAACAAACGCACACCTTTCCGCGTCATGCAGTCTTTGTATCAGCATCTAATATTTTGCATGGTAAAACATCTTGTACGGTATACCATCTCTGCTCTGAGCCATAATGATCCAAGTCAGAAAAACCTACAACATGTTATAACACTGAACTGTGTGTGTGTGTATTACCGTGCGCTATTTGTCTTATTACCGTGCGCTATTTGTCTTATGCACCTACTGGAAGCACTCCAACATAATCCATCAAGATCATTCCCTTACATTTTCATAATACACAAATAGGACAATGGAGGAGAGGGGGAATATGGGCTATAGTTACTCTGGTAATGGCATGGGAGGGGGTTGGATTGTGTAAAATCATCTTCCCCCACATGTTGTTGACTTATAAGGCCTGGTGGTTGAGGTTAGTTGTTCAAGAGCAGTCCAACAGTCCACCATTCTGTAGACCTAAAGAGTTCCATACAAGTTTTATCATGTCCTCTTTTATCATGTCCTCAGGGTACATGGGTAATGTAGTGCAACCAATGGCCCACTAACCAGGAAATATGTTCCTGTACTGTACTATCGCTAGAGAGGGTTTCAGTGCATGCTTACGCTGGTGTTGTCCTGTGCAGTACATTACAACAGACTTGCCCATGTGTGTAGTGTATGTTGTCCTTATGTACTGTATGTTGGTTTGACATGAAAAGCAAAGGACAAAAGCTTCTCAGCGTCCTTGAGAAAAATGATGAATTTCATCAGCGTTTACAGAGGCGCTAATCACAGCCTACAGAAGCATGTGCTTTAGTCATTGCTAATTCGCTAATAAATTACCTCACAGATGAAACATGGCGTTCGCCAACACCATCAAACACACTTTGTTTGTTAACCAAACACCCTAAGTAAATGTTTGGTTAGCGCTTTATCGCGTTTGAAAATGTTCACATGAGGAAAGCAAAACCCCCCAAAAATTGTCTCTTTTTATCATTGATTAATTTAATGCAATGGAGAGCGAGGCAGATTTGGAGATAAACTAGCGGTGTGTTAAATTTAGGTGACAATTAATGCAGCATATCACTTTGCTCAACACCACAGCACATTAAGCTAATCCTCAGAGTCACAGCAGTTCCCGTAATGTTTGTTTAGCAAACCAAATCCCCCAGGGAGGCTAAACCAAAGAGTTTTTGACGTGTGTATTGTTATTCTGTTGGCCTGGGTGAATGTTTATTGGGACACTGAGGGACTTTGCTTGTTTTGGACAGTGTGACATGGTGTGTGTGGGGGGAAGGGGGGGGGGGGTCCATGTGTGTGTTGACATCTGTATTCGTATGGATCCATCTGAGAGGAAAGTGACTGAGAGGACAAAGTGTGTGTGTTTAGTGTGTGTGATGAGTGTTTTTACTGAGTGACTCACACCGCTCTTTGTGTGTCAATCTTAAGCATAACCTTTCTCTCCTCCCGCTTTCCTCTCCTCTCAGTGTTTTTTATTCATTGCTCTACATTAGATGGCCCTGTATGTCAGCGTGATTCTGTCTGTCCTCGTTAACCCCGTCACACTGCTATGACTCAGGCTGTACACACGGGGTTAAGTGCCTCCCTCAAGGACCATGCAGGCCCATCAACACAATCTCTCTCTCTATCCCTCTATCTCTCTCTTTTCCATATTCCCTCCATCTTTCTAGAGTGCATCTCTATCCCCCTTCCTTTCCTTTCATCTCTCCCTCTGACTCTTTCTCTGTTTGACACTCAGACAGATTATTTCACTTATTATTCATTGTATCACCAATCCAGTGGGTCAGAAGTTTACATACACTAAGTTGACTGTGCCTTTAAACAGCTTGGGAAATTCCAGACAATTATGTCATGGCCTTAGAAGCTTCTGATAGGCTAATTGACATCATTTGAGTCAACTGGAGGTGTACCTGTGGATGTATGTCAAGGCCTACCTTCAAACTCAGTGCCTCTTTGCTTGACATCATGGGAAAATCAAAATAAATCAGCCAAGACCTCAGAAAAAACATTGTTGACCTCCACAAGTCTGGTTCATCCTTGGGAGCAATTTCCAAATTTCCAAAAGTTACCACGTTCATCTGTACAAACAATAGTACGCAAGTAGAAACACCATGGGACCACGCAGCTGTCATACCGCTCAGGAAGGAGATGCGTTCTGTCTCCTAGAGATGAACGTACTTTGGTGCAAAAAGTGCAAATCAATCCCAGAACAACAGCAAATGACCTTGTGAAGATGCTGGAGGAAACAGGTACAAAAGTATATCTATCCACAGTAAAACGAGTCCTATATCAACATAACCTGAAAGGCCGCTCAGCAAGGAAGAGGCCACTGCTTCAAACCTCCATAAAAAAAGACAGACTACGGTTTGCAACTGCACATTGGGACAAAGATGGTATTTTTTGGAGAAATGTCCTCTGGTCTGATGAAACAAAAATAGAACTGTTTGGCCATAATGACCATCGTTATGTTTGGAGGAAAAAGGGGGAGGCTTGCAAGCCAAAGAACACCATGCCAACCATGAAGCACGGGGTGGCAGCATCATGTTGTGGGGGTGCTTTTCTGCAGAAGGGACTGTTGCACTTCACAAAATAGATGGCATCATGCGGGAGGAAAATTATGTGGATATATTAAAGCAACATCTCAAGACATCAGTCAGGAAGTTAAAGCTTGGTCTTCCAAATAAACAATGACCCCAAGCATACTTCCAAAGTTGTGGCAAAATGGCTTAATTAAGGACAACAAAGTCAAGGTATTGAAGTGGCCATCACAAAGCCCTGACCTCAATCCTATAGAAAGTTTGTGGGCAGAACTGAAAAAGCATGTGCGAGCAAGGAGGCCTACAATCCTGACTTACACCAGCTCTGTTAGGAAGAAGGGGCCAAAATTCACCCAACTTATTGTGGGAAGCTTGTGGAAGGCTACCCGAAACATTTGACCCAAGTTAAACAACTTAAAGGCAATGCTACCAAATACTAATTGAGTGTGTGTAAACGTCTGACCCACTTGGAATGTGATGAAAGAAATAAAAGCTGAACTAAATCATTCTCTCTACTATTATTCTGACATTTCACATTCTTAAAATAAAGTGGTGATCCTAACTGACCTAAGACAGGGGATGTTTACTAGGATTAAATGTCAGGATTTGTGAAAAACTGAGTTTAAATGTATTTGGCTATGGTGTATGTACATTTCCGACTTCAACTGTATGTCCCCCATGTAAGGTGTAAAACAACACAATAACGACAACAGCACCTGCAAAAACCTCCAGGCTTCCCATCACAGCTAATGGCTATGAGTTTCTGTGGTGATCCGTGCTTCAGATTAACACAATGATAAATGTTACTGGAGACACTCAAAGTGTCAGTTATATTCTGCCACATTAAAAGGCACATTCAGTGAGAGACTGGAGGCGCCTAGAGAAGTGTCTCTCGTGTCTCTATGCATCTTAATGTACACATACTAGCGAAGCATTTAGTGTGCTCGAAATAAACGGTCTGTAATTTTGTGGTGCTGTCATGACAGTTGCAGGATGTGTAGAAAGAGGCTGAATATCTACATATACATGTACACTGAGTGGACAAAACTTTAGGAACACCTTCCTACTATTGCGTTGCACGCCCTGGACTTCAAGGTGTTAAAAGCGTTCCACAGGGATGCTGGCCTATGTTGACTCTAATACTTCCCACATTTGTGTTAAGTTGGCTAGATCAAATCAAATCAACCTGCTCCACTACAGGCCCGTCGATGAGAATGGGGGTGTGCTCGGTCCTCCTTTTCCTATAGTCCACAATCATCTCCTTTGTCTTGATCACGTTGAGGGAGAGGTTGTTGTCTTTGCGCCACACGTTCAGGTCTCTGACCTCTTCCCTATAGGCTGTCTCATCATTGTCGGTGATCAGGCCTACCAGTATTGTGTCATCGGCAAACTTAATGATGGTGTTGGAGTCTTGCCTGGCCGTGCAGTCATGAGTGAACAGGGAGTACAGGAGGGGACTGAGCATGCACCCATGAGGTGCCCTGTGTTGAGGATCAGAGTGGCAGGTGTGTTGTTACCTACCCTTACCACCTGGGGGCGGCCCATCAGGAAGTCAAGGATCCAGCTGCAGAGGGAGGTGTATAGTCCCAGGGTCCTTAGCTTAGTGATGAGCGTTGAGGGCACTATGGTGTTGAACGCTGAGCTGTAGTGAATGAGTAGCATTCTCACATAGGTGTTCCTTTTGTCCAGGTGTGAAAGCGCGGTATGGAGTGCAATAGAGATTACATCATCTGTGGATCTGTTGGTGTGGTATGCAAATTGGAGTGGGTCTAGGGTTTCTGGGATAATGGTGTTGATGTGAGACATGACCAACCTTTCAAAGCATTTCATGGCTACAGAAGTGAGTGCTACGGGTCATTCGTCATTTAGGCAGGTTACTTTAGTGTTCTTTGGCACAGGGACTATGGTGGTCTGCTTGAAACATGTTGATATTACAGACTCAGACAGGGAGAGGTTGAAAATGTCAGTGAAGACACTTGCCAGTTGGTCAGCGCATGCTCGGAGCACACGTCCTGATAATCTGTCTTGCCCTGCGGCCTTGTGAATGTTGACCTGTTTAAAGGTCTTACTCACATCGGCTGCTGAGAGCGTGATCACAGAGTTGTCCGGAACAGCTGATGCTCTCATGCATGTTTCAATGTTACTTGCCTCGAAGCGAGCATAGATGTCATTTAGCTCATCTGGTAGGCTTGTGTCACTGGGCAGCTCTCGGCTGTGCTTCCCTTTGTAGTCTGTAATAGCTTGCAAGTCCTGCCACATCCGACGGAGCCGGTGTAGTACGATTAGATCTTAGTCCTGTATTGATGCTTTGCCTGTTTGATAGTTCGGCGGAGGGAATAGTGGGATTTCTTGTAAGCTTCCGGTTAGAGTCCTGCTCCTTGAAAGTGGCAGCTCTACCCTTTAGCTCAGTGCGAATGTTGCCTGTAATCCATGGCTTCTGGTTAGGGAATGTACGTACAGTCACTGTGGGGACAACGTCCTCGATGCACTTATTGATAAATCCAGTGAATGATGTGGTCTACTCCTCAATGCCATCCGAAGAATCCCGGAACATATTCCAGTCTGTGCTAGAAAGACAGTCCTGTAGTTTAGCATCTGCTTCATCTGACAACTTTTATATAGACCGAGTCACTGGTGCTTAATGCTTTCATTTTTGCTTGTAAGCAGGAATCAGGAGGATATAATTATGGTCAGATTTGCCAAATGAGGGCGAAGGAGAGCTTTGTACGCGTCTCTGTATGTGGAGTAAAGGTGGTCTAGAGTTTTTTTTTTTCTCTCTGGTTGCATATTTAACATGCTGACAGAAATTAGGTAAAACTGAATTTAGTTTCCCTGTATTAGAGTCCCCGGCCACTAGGAGCGGTGCCTCTGGATGAGCGTTTTCCTGTTGGCTTATGGCGGTATACAGCTCATTGAGTGTGGTTTTAGTCCCAGCATCGGTCTGTGGTGGTATGTAGACAGCTACGAAAAATACAGATGAAAACTCTCTAGGTAGATAGTGTGATCTTCAGCTTATCATGAGATACTCTACCTCAGGCGAGCAAAACCTTGAGACTTCCTTAGATATCGTGCACCAGCTTTTGTTTACATATATGCATAGGCCCCCGACCCGTGTCTTACCAAAGGCTGCTGTTCCATCTTGCCGATAGAGTGTATAACCCGCCAGCTGTATGTTATTAATGTCGTCGTTCAGCCATGACTCAGTGAAACATAATGTCTCCTTGGTAGGATATACGTGCTTTCAGTTCGTCCCATTTATTTCCCAATGATTGAACGTTAGCTAGCAGGACGGATGGCAAAAGCAGATTAGCCACTCGACGCCTGGTCCTCACAAGGCACCCTTGATCTCTTTCCGCTAAATCTTTGTTTCCTTATTGAGCGAATGACGGGGATGAGGTCCTGTTCATGTGTTTGTAGTATATCCTTCCCGTCCGACTCATTAAAGAAAAACTCTTCGTCCAATTCGAGGTGAGTAATGCTGTTCTGATGTCCAGAAGCTCTCTTCGGTCATAAGAGACAGTAGAAGCAACGTTAAGTACAAAACAAGTTATGAACAATGCGAAAAAACAAACAAAATGGTTGGTTAAGAGCCAATAAGATGGAAGCCATCCCCTCCAGTGCCATCAATGATATACTACCCAAAGAACGTCCTTTGGGTAATGGACCATTCTTGATACACACGGGAAACTGTTGAGTATGAAAAACCAAGCAGCGTTGCAGTTCTTGACACTCTCAAAACGGTGCACCTGGCACCTATTACCATACCCCATTCAAAGGCACTTAAATAATTTATCTTGCCCATTCACCTTCTATATGGCACACATATCCAATCAATGCCTCAATTGTCTCAAGGCTTAAAAATCCTTCTTTAACCTCTCTCCTCCCCTTCATCTACTCTGATTGAAGTGGATTTAAGTTACATCAATAAGGGATCACCTGGATTCTCTATGCAAAGTCAGTACCTACATGTACATATTACCTCAATTACCCCGACTAAACGGTGCCTCCGCACATTGACTCTGTACCGATACCCCCTGTATATTGCCTCGCTATTGTTATTTTACTGCTGCTCTTTAATTATTTGTTACTTTTATTTCTTATTTTTGAATAATCTATTTTTTACTTAACACGTGTTTTTCTTATTAAGGGCTTGTAGGTAAGCATTTCACTGTAAGGTCTACACCTGTTGTATTCTGTGCATGTGACAAATAAAATGTGATTTGATTCACCAGGCCCGTCTGTGTCATGGAAAGAGCATGTTTTGTACACTCAGTGTACATACTTAAACAAATGTATACTTTATATAGAGTACATTGTCCTTTTCATTGGCTTCTTACTGTGTAGGTGCCGATAGACATGTACACTAAACAACCAGTGGTGATTTTAGCATGTACATTTTGGTGAGGCAAACAAAAACTATTTGGGGGATTGCATGCCAGCAAAGCCACAACACAGAACAAAACTAAACAATACATGAATTGCACTATAACGGTGACAAATGGTGCCCACATACTATTAGGGCCTACATAAAGCTGTCCTAACAGCAGAGTCCCAACAGCAGTCCCAACACCTTACCACACCTGGCTATCAGCGGAGCATTGTCTGGCAGCAAAACAGTTCATTCAGACTAATTTATTGCCTTTTAAAAAAACATAGCTGATATGGCTGACTTGCTTCAACAAATGTGGTTTCTACTGACAATTGAGATGTACAAACTATTGCATAAGGGGATGACAAGCGGATAAGAGGCAATCCGTAATTTCGATTAAGACATTAATGAGCGAGCTAGGACAGATGTAGTCAATATAATTATTTGTTCAGCACTTTCGAAATGTACAGCGACAGTATTCAGAACATGGGCCTTTCTTACAATGTTCTCCCTGTACACCAAGTCAGAAATGTAGGATAAATAAAGTGAGCATATAAGCAGACAATGAAAGCTGTTACAATATTCGATGATTACATTTCTCTAAAACAGGTTATAGGCTACATGTGCACCACCAAGTCAGAACAGTAGGTGAAATTAAGAGGGGATAATAGACCAAATTATTAGGGTGAGGCATATTTTGTCTTCAAACTTTGTTATCAAAGTCTGGAATTCTCTGGATTTATGTTGCTTTCAAGACAACTGGGAACTCGGGGAAAAAAAGGTTGAATCATGATGACATCAGTGATGTTCTGGACGTAGCTCTAGAAAGAGGCCCAAGTTCCCGATTTACAATTCCAAGTTGGATGACCGTTCAAAACGTATTTTCCCAGTCAGAGCTAATTTTTCCCGAATTCCCAATTGTCTTGAAATCACTGAAGTCAGATTTCCCAGTTCCGAGTTAACAGTTGTTTTGAGCGCAGCAGAAATCATGCTGGATTGACAGCAGGGCCCATGTTAAGTGTTTATAATTTAAACTTGGAAAAGAGATGCTTAAACCCAGACTTGGGACCACACAGCCACTCCACTGAATAGCAGGCTAATGATTGCTTTGCAATTATTGCAGTTAGCCACTGATTCCTTCCAAACCACTCATTGTTGAATTTGCGATTTTCAACTTGTTGTGTAAAGTTTATGTCCAATGGCCGATGAGCACCGATACGTTTTATCTATCATTTATTTTCATTATTTCTCTTCAAATGACAAGGATTTAAAAGGATTTGCCAGTAGATTGTCGACTTGATTCATGAGGATGACTGCTAGCTAAGATTGGGCACTTCTATTGTAACTCTATGGCAGCACCTAAGGGGCTTGAATTATAATTGTTTTTGTAAAGAATGTGGGGCTCACTGTAAACAACCCAGTGAAGTGGGTGAAGAGAGAGAGGGAGAGAGAGAGAGTGGAGGACCCATCATAGCTGACAGGAGAGCAACAGCGTTTTCTCTCCGATACCAATTACACTCCCAGCAGGTGATGATCACTCGGCCAATAATCCCTCTCCCTCCCTCCTCCTTCCACCCGTCTTCTCCCCCATCTTTAATTCTGCGCCCCCACTGGCCAGCGCACCAGGGTGAGAAGTGGTACAGTGTCCCCTCTCTAAGCACCAAGAAGTACCACAAGAAGGCACCAGCAATGTGTGTGTGAGTGTGTTTGTTTTAGGTCAGGGATATGACTGTTTGTTAACCCTTGTAAAAAAAAAACATGAACAAATCACGTGGTTTTCAGACACGTGTGAACACAATTTCACGTGAATGTATTTATTACATTTTTTCAAGTTAAATTTTACCAGTCAGACACGTGGTTTTCGGACACTTGTGAAGTTTCACATGTGTTTTTCCTAGTGAAAAAAATATTCCCCAAGTGACATATTTTTCACATGATTATTTGCTGGAGGGGGGAAGAGGACAGCCCCGAGGGCGAGGAGCGGGGCGGTCCGGTTTGGCAAAGGTGGAAATTTCGGATGATGTTGAGATCTAGAATGTCGACCACCGGAACCCAACACCGCTCCTCTGGACCGTACCCCTCCAAGTCTACCAGGTATTGGAGCCGACCCCCACTACATCGGGGTCTGTAATTGGTATGTTACCTCATTGATCCTCCGGAGGACTTTGAATGACCCAACAAACCGAGGGCTCGGCTTGTGGCAAGGCAGGTGGAGCAGGAGATTCCTGGTGGAGATCCAGACGCGAACACCAGGTTTGAACACCCCTCGTCCACCACAGGAGCGTCGGTCTGGCTTGAGTCCACTGAGCCAGGGCCAGCTGTTACCTCAGGATGCACTGGAAGAGAGACAGCCTGGTGGAGGAGTGACGAAGTGAATTCTGGGCGCACTCCCCCTGCCGGTCCTCCCTCTCCAGAGCCTGGTTGATGGCCACGTCTCAAAGCATGGGGGCAACGATTCGGGAGGGCGGAAAGGTCTTCGAAAGCCAAGTTAACAAACAGATTACCAACCATTTCGAATCCCACCGTACCTTCTCCGCTATGCTATCTGGTTTCAGAGCTGGTCATGGGTGCACCTCAGCCACGCTCAAGGTACTAAACGACATCATAACCGCCATCGATAAGAGACATGTGCAGACGTATTCATCAACCTGGCCAAGGCTTTCGACTCTGTCAATCACCACATTCTTATTGGCAGACTCGACAGCCTTGGTTTCTCAAATGATTGCCTTGCCTGGTTTACCAACTACTTCTCTGATAGAGTTCAATGTATCAAATCGGAAGGCCTGTTGTCTGGACCTCTGGCAGTCTCTATGGGGGTGCCACAGGGTTCAATTCTCGGGCTGACTCTCTTCTCTGTATACATCAATGATGTCACTCTTGCTGCTGGTGATTCTCTGATCCACCTCTACGCAGACGACACCATTCTATATACATCTGGCCGTTCTTTGGACACTGTGTTAACAAACCTCCAGATGAGCTTCAATGCCATACAACTCTCCTTCCGTGGCCTCCAACTGCTCTTAAATGCAAGTAAAACTAAGTGCATGCTATACAATCGATCACTGCCCGCACCTGCCTGCCCGTCCAGCATCACTACTCTGGACGGCTCTGACTTAGAATACGTGGACAACTACAAATACCTAGGTGTCTGGTTAGACTGTAAACTCTCCTTCCAGACTCACATTAAGCATCTCCAATCCAAAATTAAATCTAGAATTGGCTTCCTATTTTGCAACAAAGCATCCTTCACTCATGCTGCCAAACATACCCTTGTACAACTGACCATCCTACCCATCCTCGACTTCGGCGATGTCATCTATAAAATAGCCTCCAACACTCTACTCAACAAATTGGATGCAGTCTATCACAGTGCCATCCATTTTGTCACCAAAGCCCCAGACACTACCCACCACTGCGACCTGTACGCTCTCATTGGTTGGTCCTCGCTTCATACTCATCGCCAAACCCACTGGCTACAGGTTATCTACAAGTCTCTGCTAGGTAAAGTCCCGTCTTATCTCAGCTCACTGGTCACCATAGCAGCACCCACTTGTAGTACGCGCTCCAGCAGGTATATCTCACTGGTCCCCCCCAAAGCCATTTCCTCCTTTGGTCACCTTTCCTTCCAGTTCTCTGCTGCCAATGACTGGAACGAACTGCAAAAATCACTGAAGCTGGAGACTCATATCTCCCTCACTAGCTTTAAGCACCAGCTGTCAGAGCAGCTCACAGATCACTGCACCTGTACATAGCCCATCTGTAAACAGCCCATCTATCTACCCCATCCCCATACTGTATTTATTTATTTATTTATCTTGCTCCTTTGCACCCCAGTATCTCTGCTTGCACATTCATCTTCTGCACATCTACCATTCCAGTGTTTAATTGCTATGTTGTAATTACTTTGCCACTATGGCCTATTTATTGCTTTAACTCCCTTATCTTACCTCATTTGCACTCACTTTATATAGATTTTTTGTTTTCTTTTTTTCTACTATATTATTGACTATGTTTTGTTTCTTCCATGTGTAACTCTGTGTTGTTGTATGCGTCGAATTGCTATGCTTTATCTTGGCCAGGTCGCAGTTGCAAATGAGAACTTGTTCTCAACTAGCCTACCTGGTTAAATAAAGGTGAAATAAAATAAATAAATAAATAAATATTGGCCGATATATTTTTTTAAATGTTGGGTGCACTCAGGACAGTGACCTCTCCCGATTCGTGGCTATGGGACAGGGCATCAGCTTTGATGTTCTTTGGACCTGGGCGGTATGACAGAGTGAAGTTGAATCTAGTGACGAAAAGGGCCCACTTTGCTTGGCGCGGGTTCAGCCGCCTCGCTGTCCGTATGTACTCCATGTTCCGATAGTCGGTGAGGATGAGAAATGGTCCTTGGCGCCCTCCAGCCAGTGTTCCCACTCCTCTAGTGCCAACTTCACCGCCAGGAGCTCCCGGTCGCCAACGTCATAGTTCCTCTCTTTCCGAAGAGTAATATGGATAAGTAGGAGAGTAATATTACTATAATATTATAGTAATATGCACATGGATAATATTTCTGTGGGTTACCTTGGCGTTGTGACAGGACAGCCCCCACGCCCTGAGGCATCCACCTCCACCACGAAGGGCAGCGTAGGATCTGGGTGTTTCAGCATTGGGCGGCAGTGAAATGGCCCTTCAGTAGGCAGAAGGCCTCATCGGCTCCACACCAACTTACAGGGGCCACACTCAAGGAGAGGCGATAGAGCTGAAGTTCTTATTAAAGCGGCGGTAGAAGTTGGCAAACACCAAAAACCATTGTAGTCTCTTTATGGTGGTTGGGACTGGCCATGACCTGACTGCCTCGACCTTCCTGTCATCCATAACCACTCCCTGTGGGCTGACCTGGTATCCTTGGAAAGAGACAGCAGCCTGATGGAACTGGAACTTCTCTGCGATTACGTACAGGTGGTTCTCCAGGAGGCATTCCAAGACTACCCGGACGATTTGATCCTCCAAGGTGGCCGAGTAGATCAGGATGTCATTGATATACACAACCACCTGACGCCCAAGCATGTCCCGGAACACTTCATTCACGGATGCATGGAACACCGACGCAGTATTGGCTAATCCATAGGGCATCACCAAGTACTCGTAGTGCCCACAGATCTTGCTGAAGGCCGTCTTCCAGTCATCCGCCTCCCGGATGCGGATCAGATTGTAGGCATTCGGTACTTGGTGGTGATGGAATTGAGACCTCTGTAGTCGATGCAAGAACATAGACCACCCTCCTTCTTGGCCACAAAGAACAAGCCTGCCGACGCAGGGGAGGTGGATGGGCGGATGAAACCCTGTTGGAGAGCCTCCTGGATGTACTCCTCCGTAGCCTTGGTTTCAGCCACCAACGGGGTAGACGCGGCGGCGTAGAGTCTGCTAGCAGGCCGATGGCACAGTCCCAGGGGCAATGAGGAGGGAGACAGGTAGCGCGGGTCCTGGAGAAAACCTCCCGGAGATCCTGGTAAACCTCAGAGATGTCGGCCTGGAGGGACTCTCAACCACAGGACTCTCAACCAACGTGGAACCACAGGGTTAAGGGAAAGCAGGTCTTCCGACATCCGGGTGTCCAGGCAGTAATCTCCATCCTCAACCAGGAGATGGTGGGGTCGTAGCGTTTGCGCCTCAGGAGGCTGAGGATGAATGTGTGTACGGGTGCCTTGATGAGGAAAAGAAGGCTTTCTTGGTGCAGGGATCCCACGGTGATGGTGAGTGGTGCTGTGATGTATGTGATTGTCCCAGATCCTAGTGTTCGATGATCCAGCGCTTGAACCGGAAACAGAGAGGAGAGAGGGTTTAAGGTTAAGGGATGAAGCAAGGGCCTGGTCATTAAAATTCCCTGCGGCACCAGAATCCACTATAGCTGTAGAAACAACACATGAGGGACAGGCAGTTAGTGAAATCGGTACTAAAATGGAATACTCACGCCTTCCCCAGGAGACGGATGATCACGGGGCCGTCTCAGCCTCGGGGAGGCGTGTGGCCCCGGCCTCCATAGTTCAGGTTCTGAATCAGAATGGTCAACGAGTGGCGCAGCGGTCTAAGGCACTGCATCTCAGTACTAGACGTGTCACTACAGACACCCTGGTTCGGATCCAGGCTGTATCACAACTGGCCGTGATTGTGAGTCCCATAGGGCGATTCACAATTGGCCCAGCGTCATCCAGCTTTGGCGGGTGTAGGCTGTCATTGTAAATAAGAATTTGTTCTTAACTGACTTGCCTAGTTAAAAAAATGTTCAATAAAAATAAAAACAATTAAAACGAAGAAGGGTGACGGGGTACCGACACTCCTGAAGAAGGTTATCTGGACGAATGGCCATCGCAATGAGGGTGTCGTCTCGGCAGGCCAACCCGGTCTGGACCTCTTCGCTCAATCCTCTTCTGAATAAGTACAGAAGATGAGGGCATACTCCGCAGCAGGCTGGCCATCCTGTCGTAGTTGGAGTAGGCGCTCACCCCCTCTGCCCTTCGGTTGATGATCGAAGACTCCTCTGAACAGGGCCATGAACCTCTCATAGGAACCCAACTCCTCCTCTCCTCTCCCCCAGATGGCCGGAGCCCACACCAACGCCCACCCGGTCAGCAGGGAAATAACCGTAGTAACCTTGAACGTTTCGTGGTGGGGGCTCCTATCTGATAAGTGAAATAGAGGGAGCACTGGAGGAGGAAGCCATGGCATTTGGATGGAGTCCTGTCATATTTGTCCGGGAGGGAAAAACGGGCATTGCTGACCTCCGCTCATGGTTGCCAGGTGTGCGTAATGATGGGTTGCCAGGACCAGTGGTTAGTAGACCGGCGACGTCGAGCACTGGAGCGGGGAAGCGGGAGTAGATGCGACAACTATGCCATGGATGCAAGGACTGACCATCCATGATATCAAAATTATAGTTTCACCAATGTTTTTAGGTTAAAGTGTTTGTTTACATTTACTTTATTTACAAACATTTTTCTTACATGTGGAACGGCAAATTCGATTTTCACATGTGATTGATTTCACATGTGAAATTGCAATTCACGTGAGGGGAATTTTTTTATTCTCCTCACATGTGAGCAGATGGTGTTAACATGTGAACTCTATGTGAATACGTGAAAATATGGTTGAAACTACAAATTTGACATTTTTGTAAGGGTGTGTGTATAATTTGTCTTGCATGTAATAGAAATGACTGTGTGTGCTAATCTCACGTCCATGTTGTATTTTCTTTACTGTATTGAAGGCAACAAAGAAGTACAGAATGTGAATGTAACTTGTAGGCCTAAAAATCACCTTCCAATTAATGTAATTGATTCTGAATTAGACCGCTTTACCCAGCATTCCATGTGTTTACCCACCATTCCATCCTTTACCCAGCATTCCTTCCTTCCGTTGTGGTGGTGGTTGGCCGGCACCAGTGCCAGGAAACCTTGTAGAAACCCCTTGACTGGGCCAGGATGTAGTGCCAAGGCCCTAGTCTACAGTAGCTATTGACTGACTACACCCAGCTCTCATGTTTAAAGACCTGGCTCTACTCTCTCACCCTCTGTGTCTCTGTCTCTCTTAGGGACACACGCAAGCACACATAGAGACATACAGTATGCATTCTCTGATTCTGTTTCAAACACTTTTCTTTCTGTGTTCGCTTTCAACACATTCACTCACAAGTGCACGCACAGACATGCACAGACAAAAAAAAATTCTCTCTATCTCTCTCTCTGTATCCCCTCTCCCATCTCTCTGGTGTAGTTGAGTATAATGTAGTTTGGAGTGGTTGTGGGTGGGAGAGACAGCAGCAGTGAGAGTGGCAAGCAGCAGGTTAGAGAGTTGGCTGGTGTTCTTATGAGCTTGTTTGATTCTTGGCCCAGTCCTGTTCTAACATGGGGGATCTGGTCAGTCAAGGAGAAACACTGCTAAACTCTGTACTCCATACTCTTGTGACATAGGCCTACCTAGTTTGACGACATAAAAGCGTTGAAACATCATAGACACACACAGTCTTTGTTGAGTTCAGAAGTCCAGTGGTGCTGGTTGAATGAGGCCCTTTCTAAACCCTTTCTTAATGGCTTCTCTCTGTGAAGTCCCACTCTGTGACTATTGTCAATCAGGAGTGGTAAAATGTGTAGGCAACAGGGACGCTAGGTTAGGCTAGGTGAGGGGGTAACAGGGCCTAAAATCGCGCCATACCTCTGGAGAATGGGGAGACAATGGAGTATTATAGGGGATGTAGTACAGACAGTGAAGAGACAAACAAAGGAAAGTTAGCATGGTTACTGACCCATGGTTAGCATCTCACTCTGGCTCTGAAGCAGACCTTGTTCTCCTCAGTACTCGTCTCTGGTTGAAGTCACTACTGGGACTTGGACCACACTGTGACAGTCCCATGTCCCAAACTGCTCTACTGAACATATCTTCATACCCCACGTTGACAATGTCTTGAAATAGAAAGAGTGAAAACACATCTACTTAAATAGAGAAAATAGACATGAAAGTTCAATGCTAAATTGAGATATTACAGTGAAATACCGCTTTTATAGATATCTTACTTTGAATGTGGGATTTGTTTGTTTGTTGACAGTGGAGTCCATAAGGATTATATTTGTTGTTGGAGCTACAGTAGATACCACACAGTACTCACAAGCAGGTCTGGTATCATAGTGTAGCCAGGCCTTGTTTGCTGTTCCTAACAACCCTCTCCCATGACAACGCAGCTTTTTAGCTTCTGTTGTTTTTCCCTCCAATCACGTCGGCTCCCCGCACCACTCGGCAACGGTCCCGTTAGCGCGGTAATCAATAACCAACAAAGTGGCCGACCATCCAGAAGGGTTCAGCCCTGAAGGCAATTATTGAAGGAAGGGAGAGAGAACAGAACGGAACAGAATCTGTAAAAGGAGTATTGTTCCTGGTTGAACAGTAGTCAGGGCTGAGTCACTGCAAACCTTGACCTCCTTTGTCACAGTCAACCTCTGGGTCAGTGTCATTATCAAAGAGGCTATTCATGTTCATATAGACTAAACATATGTGTTTATAAGGTCTACAGTGATATCCGCTCTGTGGTCAGTTGTATAAAGTTAGAGGGCCTTGGTTTGCCCCTGGTTGAGTAAATGAATGCTTTATTGTGAGTTCATATTCTCAAATTGATATCAACCTTTGCATAAGCATATACCAAGAACTTCATACAACTAATCCATACTAATCCATCCAAAACAGTAGCAATATTGTTAATCCCAGTAACTAAGAAGTGTATACATAAGAAATAGCTGCCGTTTTAACTTCTATGTGGATCGTCTCTTAATTCTAGTCTATAACACGTGACACCTTCACTGATCTAAAGGGCCAACATTATTCCGAAGCATCTTCTTGATGTAGGCTTACGAATGTAAAGCCGCAAAGACAGTTTTCTATTTATCCGCCCCAAAACAATCTGACTCAACTTTCTTAACAAGATTTGCATGGATTACAGAGAAAACAACAGAAAAAAGAGAAGAGTGGAGCATGTTTATATTGTTTATAGGCATATGGGATGCCTGAATTGCATGCCTGATTGGGACCGATGCAAATTGAAATGATCCCCGGCTTGCCTCCGTTGCGCGCTGTAAGAAATACAATCAGATTTGATACGCACACGAATGATTTAGAGAATCACACACACTGTAGAAGGTGTACCAAGGTAGGTTAACATTGTGAGAGAACAAGATGTGTGTATTAGTTTGTGTGGTGATCCATGTCATGTTGCTTCAGAGCTGAAATAATCGTTTCACTAATACCTGTATGCAAAAAGTGATGCATAGCAATGATACCATGTTGGTGCATCAAAATAATGGTTATTTCTTGAACCATTTGATATTGTATTGTTCTTTTGTAATAGGTGGTATGTGTCTCAGTTAGATAAGGATATTTTTACCATTTCAATCTGCTGGCCTGCTTGCTGCTGATCCTATATACTGCATGAAGATGACAAGATGGGGATGGCCGCCCTGTTGCTAGCTCCCAAACAAGTTTCTAGTATTATTTCCTGTGACCGAAAAGCACTTTTGGAAATCAGATCTGAGATTACTCACCACAAATTTGACTTTCTGGAGCTGGATCCTTTGTCTGGGTTACCCGAAGAAGTTCCATTCATCACGTGAGCCCTTTTTCCAAAAGGATGCCGCTGGAGAAGGGGAAGACGAGCTGGAGTACTAGTCCAATTAAGGAAACGGTTAAACCACTCTCTGCTTCATAGTATATTACTTGCTAATGTAGTCTCTGGACAATAAACTTTGTGAGCATAGAGTGCGGATTTCCTACCAGAGAGATAGGAGCGGCTGTAACGTAATCTGCAGAGACATGGATGTCGTGGGAGGTGCCTGATCAGGCTATTCAGCCTGCAGGATTTTCTGTACATCAGGGAAAATTTACTTTGCGTGAAATATAAAGGCGAAGGAGTATGTTTCAAGATCAACAACTTATGGTGTGATTGTAGGAATGTACAAAACCATAAGAGTTTCTGACCTGGAATTCCTCACGATCAAATGCCTACCCCATTCTCTCCTGAGAGAATTCACAGCTGTTTGAATCATGGCTGTCTACATGCCCCCACAAGCCGACACCAAGCTGGTACTCTAAGAATTACACAGGACCTTGAACAAATTGGAAACAGCATATCCCGAGGCCACATTTGTTGAAGCCGGGGACTTCTCCTGAAATTCCACCAACACATCTCTTGCCCCAGAATTACATTGGACTATTGTTATTCTCCATTCCAAGACGGATACAAAGACCCCCCTTTGGCAAATCAGACCACACCTCCATTATGCTCCTCCCCATCTATAGGCAGAAATGAAAACAGGAGGCACCCGTGGTAAGACCTGTTCAATGCTTCAATCCATGCTACAGGACTGTTTTGATCACGCAGACTAGGATATGTTCTGGGCCGCAGGCTGCCTCTGAGAATAACATCGCCGAATACACTGACTGTCTTTGGGTTCATCAGGAAGTGCATGGAGGATGTTTTTCCTACAGTGACAATTAGAACATACCCAAACCAAAAACAGTGGATGGCAGCATTCGCGCAAAACTAAAAGTGTGTACCACCTCATTTGTGACCCGTTTCAAGAAGCTAGGCGTACAGTATGTCGCACATCACTACTTCAGAGGAGAGGCGTTTTTTTATTTTTCAAAATGCGTTTTTTTGGCTGAAATGTCTACTTGAACATGTGAACTTTCATGTGCCTTAATAACAAACGTGTATGCCAGTTGTTAAATTACGAGCCTAGTTGGTTTAGAGACAAAAAAAGACAGGACCTTCTCGCTAGCCATGATTGGCTGAGATAATGGCGAGAAATTAGTTTGGATTGATCTGCCATGTATCACGCTTCTGTCTATAACATGAGCTGCTCAGTATGTGTAGATAATCCTTGCTACCGCGGCTTTTTAAAATATATAACAATTTAGGCATAGAGATCTACAAAAGTGTTGCTATAGCTCTCAACAACATTGATGCCCAAAATTGATCAGGTGCTATTGACAAAGATCAGTGGGAAAAAGTTGTGATGGGCTACTTTTCTGCAGGTCAGTGTGAACCGTAGTGACTTGAAACAACAACGGGCCAAACAATCTGTAGCTAGCTACACACCAAACAGAAAAGAGATGCTGCCATGAAGCATTCATCCATGTTTACGGGTAAGAGTCTAGCTACATTTTCAGATATTATGCGTTTCAAATTTTGGCAGAAAGTCATTTTCATTGCAAGTTAAAGCGTACTGTTTGCTAGCTAGCGAACGTTAGTTTGCTGACTCGCTAGCTAACGTTACATGTATGATCTGTGTAGTAATATTATTTGTATCTCAGAATCCGTTTGCATTGCTAGTTATAGCCTAATGTTAACTAGCTAGCTAACGTCGAACCTAGTTGGTTAGCTTTAGCTACCTGCAGATTCATACTCCAGCATTTCATCCATAGTGGCTAGCTATGACAATACGTTTGTACTGTAGCTATTGGTTGTGATTATGGTTCATTGTTTAGCTAGCTAGCTACATGTCGAAACAAAAGACTCCACTTCGCAAGAGAATGATTACATGACCCATCAAGTTAGCCAGGTGTGTCTGGGGATGATTACGGCCATCAATTGTATTTCATGAACATGTCTATAACATGTCTAAATAATAGTGACGCATCCACTTAGCTAGATGTGACTGGGAGGTGGTTATAGCATTTATTTCACTTGACCCATCAATTTAGACAATTGTCTGGGTAAGAATCATCTAATAATTCTAAAGTATTTATACAATATTTTTATTTAGACACTTTCATAGTCAGATTAGGATATAGGCCAAGGACTAGATAAAGTGTATTTTTACCTGGAGTTTTTCCTTATTGTAAAGAGATGGGTGTGGCTGAGGCTTAAGAGGGTGTGAACGATGCTGAATAGGTGTAGACAAAGAAGAGCTCTCCAAAGAATTCAAGGGCCATTTTCTCAAAAGTGGGGTTACAAGTTTATCAACTTCCAAAGCCAAATTACTTTCCCATTGTTTCTCAACGGCAGTGTATGATATATCTTATCAGTCTCTACTTCTATCCAATTTAAAAACATAATTTCAAATTTTGCTACATAAGACCGAATTGAGGCGATGGGTCACATTTAATCACGGCAAGTTGACTGGAAACACGGACGAGTACAAACAGACTACCTATGACCAATTAAATGGCTCAAACACGAGTTGCATGTGGCAGGGACTTAAGACAATTATGGCTTACAAAGGGAAAACCTGCTGGAATGTTTACGAACATTTTCAACCTCTCACTATCCCCGTCTGTTGTCCCCACTTGCTTCAAGATGGCCACCATTGTTTCTGTACCCAAGCAAGCTAAGGTAACTGAACTAAATGTTTATTTCCCAGTAGCACTCACTTCTGTCTTCATGAAATGCTTTGCAAGGCTAGTCAAGGACCATATCACCTCCACCATACCCGACACCCTTGACCCACTCAATTTGCATACCGCCCCAACAGATCCACGGATGACACAATCACTGTTGCATTAGACACCTCCCTATTGCACCTGGACAAGAGGAATACCTATGTGAGAATGTTGTTCATTGACCATAGCTTTGTTTTTAACACCACAGTGCCCTTCAAGCTTATCACTAAGCTCAGGGCATTGGGTCTGAACTCCACCCTGTGCAACTGGGTCCTAGATTTCCTGATGGGCCGACCCCAGGAGGTGAGGATAGGCCTCAACACCTTCACTATGCGGGGCCCCCCAGGGTTATGTGCTCATCCCCCTCCTGTACTCCCTGTTCACCCATGACTATGAGGCCACGCATGACTCCAACTCAAACATCAAGTTTGCTGATGACGTGTATATATTTTGCAAATTCTTCCGGTGTGCATACGTATAGATTGCGTTTTGATTACTGTTATACCCTGACTACACCGCTCGCGTCGTGTGCATGAGCGTTGCAAAATACATTTAGGAATCTATGTTATTCAATTATTGCACCCACACTGCTCGTGCGCGTCAATGAGCATCTGCGTTGTCAAGGGCTAAAGTAGAAGTCATTCCTATTTCTGATGCAGATCGCGCTGAAAGTCCTGCCTCTCCCATCTCCTCATTGGTTTATAGAAGCAAGTACCCACGTGGGTGATTGAAAGATGAACTGTTGCCGGTTGTCGTGGTAATACTATGAAAGTTTAGATGCCAATCACCATATAAGTTAAACGATGAAAAAGCCTGGAAGGAAGAGTGATGACTAGAAACGATTTGGTTGACCGTTTTTATGTGTGGATTAATTGTCAGAGTAGAGGACCTTGTGCATTTCAGGTAAAATAACAACCTAATATTTATATCCCAGGACAAATTAGCAAGCAACAGCAAGCTAAATTGCCATAAATGTTTAATGCTTTTCGACCTGTCCCCAAATTAATGTCATTGGTTCAGAGTTTGTTTTGATATTTTAACCTGCGTGTCGTGATCGCGTTTGGTGTAGGGGGACAAAATACATTTATGCACGATGGCGCACGCGCACAGCCGGTTTGGGTTCCGTGTTATAGTGCTATTTGGGTTATTATTAGATTCGTCCCAACCTTCTTGATTATCATTTTTTAATTTAATTTTAATTATTTGTTAGGAGCTACAGTAAGCAGTAAGCATTTTGCTGCACCCGCTATAACATTTGCTAAACTGTGTAGACGACCAATAAACATTTATTTGATTTGATATCCTTGTCACTGTCTCCTTGTGTACTGTGTGAGTCACCACGGCTGGCCTGGAACAGTCAGTCCCTCAACCACAATCAGTGCCAAGTGTCACCTTTTCATTCAGAGCCGAAATCTAAACCTCTATTTTGTATGGTCAGCGTTTTGAGTAAATTTGGTCGAAATTGCCTTAGCTTGGTCAGATAAAGCACTATTTGTCCTGCGACTAAACGTTTTCTCCATCGCTTCTTGGATTAGATTATGAAACACTTATGACACACGTACACCAGTGGAGGCTGCTGAGGGGAGAAACTATGTGTTGGATGTATTTGTATTTGATACCATTCCACTCATTCCGGTCCAGTCATTACCGCAAGCCTGTTCTCCCCAATTAAGGTGCCACCAACCTCCTGTGACGTACACATTGAGCCATTTTCACCCAGCCTGAGGAGAGGATATATGCCACTTGGTGGGTGTGTTGCACTTACCTGCCTCTTAGGAGAGAAAACTGTTCGTTTTTTGCTACTCCTTAACAGCCTAAAGTGGTCTGACTTTGTTGGGGCTCGATGCTCAAGGACTACGTGTGTGTCGGTGTCTACACAAGTGCAGTATGAGCAAGATCAGTATTTTTAGAGCCTTACCTAGGTGCCTTGTTCTGTACTGCCATTGGGAGGTGTGTATACATATGTAGGATCTTAATTGGATCACCCTGTTACAGGAGAACCTTCTGTAAAATGTGTAGTGTTTTTGAGGTTTATAGTCTTCTGTAGTTTGTAATTTTCACTTAGAAATTTCCGACTTCATTTTCCCTTACAAAAACATGCATCGACCCCAACAAAAATGTCTATGAATTATAATTCACATGTCCTGTTGCTGCAGGATTGCTTTCCTGCTGTAGCCAACTGGCTCAAATTATGATCCCACATCTGTCTCACACTCCCATCTTTCTCACTCCTGCTCTCTCTTTCACACTTGTTTCCTATCATGTTCAATCCTCCATCTCTCCCTACCTTTTCATCCCATTCCACTCCACCCTCTCTCTCTTAAATACATGCTTGCATGTCCCCACCACCCCCATTTTGTCAAATTGTCATCAGTCTTAAGATATACTGTATGTGTTTTCCCCCTGCCCTCCTAGAGTGTTTCCATTATTCAAAGCAATCCCTAAATATGAAAACAGGGCCATTGGCAGACCAGGCAGATGAACCCGTGGCCTTCTCACTCTCCCCCTGCCTGCCATGTGGAACAGACTATTTCGGGCACATTTGGCCTAAATCTTTAATGGACCAGCTATCATTTTCCAGGGGAACAGGAGAGGATTTTTCAGAAATGGGAATGGTAATCATTTGAGAATGGGAATGAAAGAGTGTGATTAAGGAGAGAGAGAGAGAGATTCCATCCCTCTTTAGAATGGGGTTTGGTGGAAGGAATGGTGAACGAAGGGGCTTGTTGCTATAGCTATCTTGACTTCCGTTAGCAAACTCCCCGGGTGCTCTCCTCTGATCACTATCATTTGCGCTGTGTGTGTGTGTGTGTGTGTGTGTGTGTGTGTGTGTGTGTACCTGCGCATGTGTGTGTACACAAAAAAAATCGGTTTACTTTTTTGAACATACACATCCCTGGCATCGCCTGTTGTACAGTTGTTATTTTTAACACACTATGCATAGAGGGGGCCGTGGGGGTACTAGCAGACTTCGTCTAATGACAAGCTTCTTGTGCCTTGACTGTCTGATCAGTGTGTAGTGCAGATGTGAATCTATTTACAGACAAGGAATCCATGGGCTCTGAAAAGGAGGAGGTGGAATAGGAGGATGAGGAGGAGAAGGAGGACAGAAGATGAGGGTGATGCTCTGTCCTTGACAGCAACGAGGGAGAGAGGGAAGAATTAAGGAATAAGAGAGAGATCAGAAGGACAGATAGTCAGAAGACTCTCCACTATAAAACATGGAATGGGCCCATCTGTATGTTGGCTATAGTCAAAGAACAATTAAAGGAGAGCCGCACACTCTAGGAGCTCAGATGCAATAATTTAATAACCAACGTTTCAGCAGACAAGCCGTGTTCATCAGAGTACAGGCAAAGCAAATATTTTAGCTAGAACTATAACAAGAGGATAGTTTGAGATAGAGATTGAGATGTCAACCCGGAAGCATGTGTGATCACCAGTCAGCACAGACTGTGTAGATACTGTGTCCACCTGCATAATATGCTCAGTCCATGTGTCTGAATTGTCATCTGGTTCTTTGGCATTGCAGAACTGGTCCTGGGGACTCCCTCCCCTCCCTGTCCAAGCAGTGGAACACTCAGTAATAAGTTCTGACCCTTGCATAGCACCCTTCCTGGCATCTCTCTCTGTCTCTGTCTCTGTCTCTGTCTCTGTCTCTGTCTCTCTCTCTCTCTCTCTCTCTCTCTCTCTCGCTCTCTCTCTCTCTCTCTCTCTCTCTCTCTCTCTCTGTGTATCATAAATGAAGAGGGGTAGCTTATGCAGCTGTCAGCGGAGGCTTTCCTCGGGGCGACAACTCTCGTCTCACATCTCAGCTCCTTTAATAAGCGTCAGGGCCAGGGGGTCGATGTGGACTTTATTAAAACATGGACTTTATTAATCTGCTGCTGCCCAAATCACACATAGACAGGAGAGGAGGAGAGAAGAGAGAGAGTAAATTAGAGAGAACTAGAGAGAGAGAGAACAAAAGAAAGAAAGAGCGAGATCAGAAAGTGGTAGAGACAGGACTTTCCATCTGTCTTTGGGGCTGCCTTTTTGAATGAAGGCAGACAGGCCAATCAGGGTCAAAAATAGTTTGATGACGGTTGTCTTTCATTGGCCTGGTCTTTATCAGTTATCACAAATCCTAAACCCTTTTATAGATGCCAGCAAGATGAAGACTGGGCTGGTGATTTACTGCAGATAGAGGCAGAGAAACGACACCCTACACAGCCATTAGACAAATGAAAAAAGGGCCATTGTCCAACTGCTGCTCACTCTCAACCACCACCATCATCATCACCTTCACCTTCATCTTATTCTTCTACTAAATTATCTCTGGTTTATGACATGCCCAGAAGGGTAAACAAAATATTAATACCAGCCCTTCTCTGCCAACACACACACAGGCAATATTCAAACATAAGTATACACACAAATACACACACACACACACACACACAAACAAACACTCAAACACACACACACGCACACTCACTAAAGAAAACCCACTTAACCTTCAAGTCATCTGTGCATCCCAACGGCCCCTGCAGCCACTAATGTGCTAATGATGTTTCAGAGTGTTGGGAGGGCTAACATCTGCTAGCTAGCGTTACTGCAATCACACATACACACATATACACACGCACGCACACATGCACGCACACACCCACGCCCACACACACACACACACACACACACACAGAGACACAGACACACACACTGCTACTGTAATCTCTCACCAAGGGAGAAGGAGATGACACCTCACAGTTAAAGTACTTCACCCCAGGCCAAGCTAATGTATATCTCCATACACTATCCGGTATTAACACGGACCGGGAGGTTTGAATCCGCTCTCACTCTCATGGAGTTAACTTTTAATGCGATTTAAAGTGAAGAAAATAAAGAGTTATAGGCACATACTATAAATAAACATAGACTTCAGATAGTTTCCCCTCACTCTTTGACTGTTTCAAAGCATCTCCCACTCTCTCTGGGAGAGACACAAACCTGCACTAAACATAGTGTGCTAACCACACTTTACAGTCATAACACAAGGGAAGTCAGAACAACGTATTGACCGTTGGGGTACTCGGTATACCAAAAACACTGGACTTCATGACTTACTAGGGACCGGGACCATTTCCCTTTTAATGATCTTCACGGCCAGACGCCATACACACTTATGTCTCCTGTCCATCAGGCCTGGTAAGTTGTGTTGACTCACGACGGCTGGGGCTGGCTATAGGGCTGTGGCTTGCGCTGGGGCTGGCTATGGGGCTAGGGCTAGCGCTGGGGTGGGGTGGGGCTGGGGCTGGATTTGGAGTGGGCTGGGGCTGGCTATGGGGCTAGGGCCAGCGCTGGGGTGGGGCTGGGGCTGGATTTTGGGTGGGCTGGGGCTATCTATGAGGCTGGCTATGGGCTGGGGCTATCTATGGGGCTGGAGATGGAGCTGGGGCTGGCACTATCCATAGTCTTGCTCTCCCGTGATGTTAGGCTGTAAATCAGGATCTGGCTCAACGCAGACTTTGGTAATGGTAATATCTGGTTGGTAATGTGTGTAAGTGAGGACAGCCATTGTGTTGGTGGATCGTAATAGAAGTCAGAGATACTGAGGCATGGGTTACCCAGTATCTGCCACGTAGTGCGTGGCGTACGTGGTGTGCGTGTGCATGCACTTGTGTATGTTCACACAGATGTATTTTTGCCCACATGCATACCTTGTACGTGAGCTTTTTTCAGATCTAGTATTCAGGTGAATTGGAACTGCTTCTAGTTTACCTCTGATACATACTGTATGAACCTGGGTTTTTGTGCCCAATCAGTCCCATAGACTGACAGTAATCTACTAACAACTATTTACTATAGCAGTGGCCTTGGCTGCCCACGCCTCTCTGGATTCTCAAAGAACGGCATTTTTCTCATCTAGTTACAGTATCTGAACCGATCAAGATTCATCTATAGTGGCGTTGTCTGTGTGCGCAGTTGGTGGGGATCGCCTGAGGAAACCTTGCCATCACTATGGTAACTCAGTCATGATCATACAGTAGGATCAGGTGTCTGATGAAACCAGGTTTGGAGTCCAGCCCCTCTCTTCCTTTCTCCGCCTTTTCCCTCCTCCCGCTTCCTCTCTTCATCCACAGCTGTGGGGAAATAGGTCTCATGTAATGACTAGGAACATTAACAACACACACCACTGCAACTTGATCCCCCTGTGGAAAAGTCAATGAGATACACACATTGGTTTTCCTTCCTCCAAGGGCTGTTGAACCAGTTCTTACCCCAGGCCTGGGCTCTCATCCTGGGGTACAGTGGCCAGCCCTTGTCCTCTTCCAACTTCCATCCCATCCTTCTAACATTATGATGTCTTATTTGTTTTTTTGCATTGGTGGGGGATCTTACTGTGTACAAGTAAGATGTTGTATTGTAACTATATACAAACTTCAATTTTCACCCCAAGTGGACACTGACAACAGAAAAATAAGAACTTTGACCCTTTGCCTTCTGATCACCGGGATGTGGGGGAAAGTTTAGCCTGGGGGTTGTAGAGGTAAAGGATGCTGCTGTGGGTGAGTGGAACGGGGAAACAGGGTTGCAGGGAGGGAGGGAGGGAGTTTAGAATGTACTGGCTTGGGGTTGAGTTGGGTTGGCTGTGATGGACTAGAATTTAAGTGGATCTGGGTTAGGTTAGTTCAGGGTGAGGGGTTGAGAGTGGAAGTAATAGTCTCGTGTTCCAGGATGAGGTTGGGGAGGAACGGGAGGATCGAAGGGCTATAGTATCCGGGCCTGGCATTGGTTTTGTTATCCCTGACTTCCAGTCAGACCACGGGAGACTGACGAAAAGCAAAAACATCCGTAAGATCTACGTAGGATCTACATCCGAGAGTTAGAAGAGCCCAGTCCCCCTCTCCCTATTGCCCTAGAGCCCTACTGCTAGGAAGAGCATCTGCATTCAACTGAGCGACATACAAAAAACCCATATACAAACAAATAAAGATTAAAAAGTATACTGAAAATATAAACGCAACATGCAACAATTTCAATGATTTTACTGAGTTACAGTTCATATAAGGAAATCAGTCAACTGAAATAGATTCATTAGGCCCTAATCTATGGATTTCACATGACTTGGCAAGAGCTGGCCCAGCCAATCAGAAGGAATTTTTCCCCACAAAAGGGCTTTATTACAGACAGAAATACTCAGTTTCTTCAGCTGTCTGGGTGACTGGGCTCAGACGATACCGCAGGTGAAGAAGCCAGATGTGGAGTTCCTGGGCTGGCGTGGTTACATGTACTCTGCGGTTGTGAGACCGGTTGGACGTATTGTGAGGCCAGTTGGCCAAATTCTCTAAAACGACGTCGGAGGCGGCTTATGGTAGAGAAATTAACATTCAATTCTCTGGCAACAGTTCTGGTGGACATTCCTGCAGTCAGCATGCCAATTGCACTCTCACTCAAAACTTGGAACATCTGTGGCATTGTGTTGTGTGACAAAAATGTACATTTAAGAGTGGCCTTTTATTTTCCCCAGCACAAGGTGCACCTGTGTAATTATCATGCTTTTTGACATGCCACCCCTGTCAGGTTGATGGATTATCTTGACAAAGGAGACATGTTCACTAACAGGGATGTAAACAAATTTGTGCACACAATTTGAGAGAAAAAGCTTTTTGAGCATATGGAACATTTCTGGGATATTTTATTTCAGCTCATGAACATGGGACCAACACTTTACATGTTGCCTTTATATTTTTGTTCAGTATACTTAAAAACACAAGTGATTACATCATTTCCGATTGGGATGTGGATTTCTTTCCCTCCTAAAGAGCAAAGTAAGCTCTAGTGAGGATTTTCTGGGAAATAAGAGGATTTGTATTGGTCAATGCAGTACAGTGCAGTACAGTGCAGTACAGTGCAGTTTGGGCTAGTTGATCTAAAACATGGCCTCTGTCTCTGTACTGTAATTAAACCAGGACAGAACAGAGACAGTTAGTGTGCTGAATGTCCCTGGGTAGTCATTAGCGATGCTTCTGGTTTCATGTTTTCTTTCTGCAGGTAATGAAACGGCAACAAATTACCGTCTGTAGTTAACATGCAACTGTGCAGCGAAACGGATGGACCCCCCTCCCCTCTCTCAGGAAGAAACTTCTGGGGAAGAAAATTAGCGTTGCGCAGAGAATTACTCTTTACTCACAGCATGGGCTGGTCTGTGCTCAGTAATGCCGCCCGTTGACGCAACATGCTTTCAGTTCCAGATATCTCATAATTTTTTCTGTGGGGGAGAAATAGGTTGAAGAGATCTTTGGTATTATCAGGCTCTAAGATGAAGGGTCAATAAAGACAAGAAAAAATGAAAAGCATTTTTATTGTTGCAGGAGCACAGATAAGCCGTGCAAACAATCCATTTCAGAGAAAAAAAGGGTCAGATAGGTTTTTGTTTTCTCCCTCCCTCCCTCCTCATCATTCTCCCTCTCTCTTTCTCGGTTTCCATCCAAAACCAGAGAAACGTAGTCTGCTTAACATGACCCAAAAAGACAAATTGAAGTGACTGGACAAATGATAGCATTATTTGTCTGTAAATCAGTCTAACGATAACAACATTTCCATCAAATCACTATAATAGCTGTTGTTTAGTCAGGCATGACCCTTTATCAAGCTAGCGTCCCCTTTCTACTAACCTCTGCAAAAGGTCTGGGTCAGTCCGTCTGTCTGTCAAACAAACAGGCACTCAAACAATGAATCATACTGAAGTACTGTCTATCAGCAAGGGATGATGAAGTTCACTCTGCACAAGAACTGTTCATTGGGAGCTTCATGCAATGTGTTTCCATGGCCGCCACAGCAGCACAGAAGCCTAAGATCACCATATGCAATGCCAAGCCACTGCTGGAGTGGTGTAAAGCCATGGACTCTGGGGAAGTGGAAATGCATTCTCTGGAGTGATTAATCATGCATCACCATCTGGCAGTCCAACGGATGAATCTGGGTTTGGCAGATGCCAGGAGAACGCAACCTGCTCCAATGCATAGTGCCAACTGTAAAGTTTGGTGGAGGAGAAATCATGTTTCGGGCTTGGCCCTTTAGTTCCAGTGAAGGAAAATCTTAACGCTACAGCATACAATTACATTCTAGACGATTCTGTCCTTCCAACTTTGTGGCAACAGTTTGGGGAAGGCCCTTTCCTGTTCAGCATGGCAATGCCCCCGTGCACAAAGCAAGGTCCATACAGAAATGGTTTGTCGAGATCGGTGTGGAAGAGCCCTTAACTCAACCCCGAACACCTTTGGGATGAATTGGAACAAATCAAATCAAATTTTGTTGGACACATAGACATGGTTAGCAGATGTTAATGCGAGTGAAGCGAAATGCTTGTGCTTCTAGTTCCTAACTATTAGTTCTCCTAACTAATCTAACAAATTCACAATGACTACCTTATACACACAAATGTAAAGGGATGAATAAGAATATGTACATATAAATATATGAATGAGCGATGGCCGTGCGGCATAGGCAATATGCAGTAGATGGTATAGAATACAGTATATACATATGAGATGAGAAATGTTGGATATGGACATTATTAAAGTGGCATTATTTAAAGTGACTAGTGATACCTTTATTAAATCCATGTATTAAAGTGGCCAGTGATTTGGGTCTGTATGTTGGCAGCAGCCTCTCTATGTTAGTGATGGCTGTTTAATAGTCTGATGGCCTTGAGATAGAAGCTGTTTTTCAGTCTCTCGGTCCCCGCTTTGATGCACCTGTACTGACCTCGCCTTCTGGATGTTAGCAGGGAAAACAGGCAGTGGCTCGGGTGGTTGTAGTCCTTGATGATCTTTTTGGCCTTCCTGTGACATTGGGTGCTTTAGGTGTCCTGAAGGACAGGTAGTTTGCCCCCGGTGATGCGTTGTGCAGACCGCACTACCCTCTGGATAGCCATACAGTTGTGGGCGGAGCAGTTGCCCTACCAGGTGGTGATACAGCCCGACAGGATGCTCTCGATTGTGCACCTGTAAAAGTTTGTGAGTGTTTTAGATACATGCCAAATTTCTTCAGCCTCCTGATGTTGAAGAGGCGCAGTTGCACATTCTTCACCACGCTGTCTGTGTGGGTGGACCATTTCAGTGTGTCCGTGATGTGTATGCCGAGGAACTTAAAACTTTCCACCTTCTCGACTACTGTCCCATTGATGTGGGTGGGGGGGATGTCCTGCTGTTTCCTGAAGTCCACAATCATCTCCTTTGTTTTGTTGACGTTGAGTGAGAGGTTATTTTCCTGACGCCACACCGACCGCAAGTGTGTGTGTGTGTGTGTGTGTGTGTGTGTGTGTGTGTGTGTGTGTGTGTGTGTGTGTGTGTGTGTGTGTGTGTGTGTGTGTGCGTGTGTGGATCGTGCGTATGCATCGTGTGTGTGCGTGTGTGTGTGTTGTCTCGTGTGTGCATATGCATTTGTGCACGTCACATGACATCTCTCTTTGTGTTTGCTTGTGCGTGTGTGTCCATTTCAAATGAGTCGGTGGAACATCAGAGACTATGTATTAGGATTAGGGTACTATTTAGTTTTTCAGTTGAGCTAAATCCCAAGTCTACTCCTCGCCTACACTTCAAAGGTAATCAATTCAACATACTAAAATGTCAGACAACTTGCAAAGTGTTCCAAAGGATGAATATTAACATGGATTTCTTGCCAACAACCATACTTTGTCGCCAGTTACAACAAAGTGCCAATAAGCCCTATACTGAATTCATCAAATCAGTTTATGGTAGATCAGATTCCACTGTTATAGTGGGTGGGTGGTTGTTATCATTTGAATGAATGGCACTTAACTGTACTGGATGGATAGCTTCTTAGACAAGTGGGTGGGTATTACCAATTTGGTTAGCATCTACTGGCTACTGTCGTCGGCCAGGGATTGGCTAGTACCATACTGGAGATGAATGATTGCTTGATCTGGGGCTGGAGATTTGTATTCAATTAGCCCAGTTTAATGAGCATATTTTTTGGGGGTCCTCTCCTTCATTACCATTGATATTAGTGCTTTCTTTTTCTGACCCTGCCTCTACAGCTCCCCCGGTGGCCTGCCTGTCGCATTACCCTTCTGTTAATTATCATTATAAGTGACAGTAGTCTAACTACTGAGTGAAACCTCTGCTGTAAAACGGCCTTGTAGTGAGATTACATTTCAAATACAAAAGAAATCACCCGCAAATCTAAGTTATCTCGTTGCGGGTGCGTTGGAAAAATGCTTTAACTTCAAAGAGAAGACAAACCCGCACACTGCTCTTGCTCATGTCACTTTTTTTTATTGGGGGTGTGGTTTGAGTGGGTGTGTCCTTGCCACCACCAAGACACACCCATCTGTCAGAACCTTGCCAGCAGCTCTTTCCCCACACTCAATCACAGTCCATCTGCAGAAATAAGCAGAGTTGCATCCAAAGTCAATCTGGCGACATCACAATCATGACATTTTGAAATGTTATCATGCTTCCAAGCCAAATCACAGTTGTATTGAGGTAGGCAAATGTTAGCCAGCTAGTGAGGTAGCCAGCTAGTGAGGTAGCTAGCAATGATACTGATAATCAAAATATACATAACCAGATATATAACCAGCAGTCTATGGTCTAGCTTCCTGTATATTCTGTACATTGGTCCCCACCACCACTGGGGACCAACAAACTCTGACTACCTATTTTTCATGATAGGGTCCTTCAGCAGAGCATGCAAACCATAATTGGTCAATCCAAATAAGGCTTTTCAGTCTCAAACGGCTGTGATCCTTTGAACATGTTGGGGGCGATGAAACAATGGAGCCCCTGAGGGGATTCGTTTATCTGGCCCAGGTCACCCCGGTGGGAGGAGTTTGGACCAGGTGAAAAGTGATTGCATTCGTTTTGGAACCAGGCTGCCTCCCGGGCGTGAGCCAGGTGCCCCTCTCTGGCCGAGGGCAAAGTCGGCTCAAACAAAAGTGACGTATTCAAGCACGTGGAGTAATGAGAAGGATTCTGTGTTTTCACATGCAGAAGTGGATTGCTTTTGATAGAAACACTTTATCTGCCTTCCCAATGAAAACTAGTTTGAAAATTAAAACATTTATTTTATGGACGATGCACCTAGCTGCCTTGTTGACAACATAACCGAGCGGCACAGATTACTGTTTGATTTGAGAAGGGCACTCCTCCCTCCCCGCTTTCCCTCGATGACATGATGGGCCATTGCCTGGTTCAACCCGGGCCAGTGGGCGGAGGGGCGATTTGCACATGGAGCTTGGCAAAAGGGGGTATGATTTGTTTACATAATTGTAATCCAAACCCAACCTTCATTTACTTGTTGTGACGCACTGAGGTTCCAAACTTTAGGACCAAAATGGTCCTATTTAAACAGCCACATAGGCTGTTTTCAATGGGATTAGTTGTTTTTTATGGGCAGTTGCTCTTTAAAGCCTACGTGTCGGCCTTTTGGCCTTCATCAGAGCTTTTAAAAAGTTTCTATTTTCTTTGATGAGATTCAATTTAAATGTGAAGCAGGGATAAAGTGATGAGGTCAAGTGCCAAGGCATAAAATAAAAGAGAGAAAATAAAAGTTGCAACCATGATTAAGTGATGAAACGGACAAGGCCTCTTTTTATGTGGAATCTCTGTCTGAGAATGTTGTTGTCAAGGAGGCATCATGAACAGTTCAATACCTCTCTCTCTCTCTGTGTGTTTTTTAATATCCTCTCCTTGCTGGATGTCCCAGTCTGGCCAAAGCCTATCCAAGGCAAACAGGCAAACACACTCACCACTCAATGCCCCTTCATTGATTCCCTTTCTTCTCTTTGTGTGCATATCCTCATGTTAGAGCAGCAGCTGTGTACTAGCTGGTTGGAGATCTTTTGTCTGCAGTCTGATTCCACAGACTAGAAAAAAAAACCATGTTGGGTAAGAGAATGGCCTAGTCGAACACTACGGCTATAGAATGGAGATGCTTATTATTGTGTGTGTGTGTGTGTGTGTGTGTGTGTGTGTGTGTGTGTGTGTGTGTGTGTGTGTGTGTGTGTGTGTGTGTGTGTGTGTGTGTGTGTGTGTGTGTGTGTGTGTGTGTGTGTCCTCCACCGATCCCATTGCACTGATGGGCTAAGTCTCCTTCTGGGAGAACATGGGGAGTCATATTAGGCTCTCAGACTGACTTTCCCATCAGACCCATACTGTACACAAACAAACAAGCACACACAGTACATACACACTGCTACATCACACGCTAAATTATAGAATTCAGACCGTTATCCACTACTATATTCTCTTGGCATGTACCCAGGTCTTTTAGTTTTACAATAATTCCTTGATTGCATGTCCATTAAGTACTTAGGTCAGTGAAAGCAGGGCACGATATGCTTGGGCATCAGAGATTATTATGGTAATATATACAGTTAGGTCCAAACTGGGCTCCCTAGTGGCGCAGTGGTCTAAGGCACTGCATCTCAGTGCAGGAGGTGACACTACAGTCCCTGGTTTGAATCCAGACTGAATCACATGATTGGGAGTCCCATAGGGAGGCGCACAATTGGCCCAGCGTCGTCCGGGTTTGGCCGGGGTAGGCCGTCATTGTAAATAAGAATTAACTGGTTAAATATATTTTTTTAACAATTGAGCTGCAGAGGACCATGCTGACCACTGTATCTCTGATCATTTAGGACGTTGAGATTTCGTAAAATACTATGATGACTATGATGTGTCTGACTATGGTGCTTAACTCATAGAGGTCACTCACACTATATCTCTTGAACATTCTCATCAGTCAGAGATTTTCATATTGTACAGTACTGTGAAGTATGCTATTATTAAAGTCACAGTTAGAAATGCTTGGCCAGTTTTAGCTAATTTCCCTAGTGACTTTCCACCCTTCTCCTCACAATGGTCCAATTCGTGGGGACCTCCTCTCTCTATCCCCTCCACTACCCTCATCACGCACACACACACTCACACACACAAACACACACACGACACAAAAGACTCACCCCGTTAATTAACTGCTCACAACGGAAATTAAATATCCTCTCTCTCCACCAACGCCCGGATATCCCCCTAATTATTCCAGTTGTATAATTCAGTGGTTTTTAAAGTGCCACTAATTTTTCACCGGTGCAGATAAAGTCGCAACTCTCCGTATGGCTGGAAATAATCTTTTGGTTTTAAGATCCTTCCTGTTCCCCCGTAATTATCTACACCGGGGGTCCCTGAGTTATCAGTTTGATTGGCAGGCGAGGAGAGAGCAGAGAGGAGCAGCATGACTTTACTTCGCGCTAATGTAGACTAGAGGTATCAGAGTGACTAGAAAATGTTCATTACAGACTAGATAGTGTTTGAATGTGGGATATAATTGATTACTTTGATTTGGTGGCACACTAGGTTGATTTGGTGTACTTCAGGGCATGCACAGCTAACCAAACCAGTTTATTAGGATCTATTGTAGCCCACCAAGGGTCAGTATTCCAATAGTCCTTTAAAACAAACAGTTACAGTAACTGTTTAATACAGATAAATTAACACAATTAAAGCATCTCATTTCACCATTTGAGATGGTTGTCTTGTAGATCTCAGATGCATTGACTTGAAGTACATTTTACATTTTAGCAGATGCTCTTATCCAGAGCGACTTACAGTAGTGAATACATACATTTCATTTCATGCATTTATTTGTATTTTTTGTACTGGCCCCCCGTGGGAATCGAACCCACAACCCTGGCGTTGCACACACCATGCTCTACCAACAGAGCTACAGGGTGTACTCAGTACTCCCTAGACTCCGCCCTCTGTGGACACCACTGAAGGAAAGAAGTTGGATTTCGTGTTGGGTCCTTGGAAGAGTTTCTTCCTCAAGAACCTTTCATCCCTTGTTTTGGTCCACATCCAATATATGATTTTTCAGTCTTATTTTCAGTTATATTCACTTTTGCCGTTCAATCACTCTCATTCAAATTCCATTCCAAACTTTCACAATCCGACTTTTAAGAGGGCACAGAGTATGAGTTGAATTGGAATGATTAAACTTACGATGGAATATTTGAGAGGAATGAATGGGAGATTTTTCTTAAATACATCAGAGCTTTTACTAGTCAGAAAACCAAACCTCTGAGGCCATTTAAAATGTTACACCCCGTCTCTCTCTTTCACTGTGCTCTTAGTGGAAGACAAAATAAGAAAGTCTCCTTAATTGAATTTTTTTCCATTAAAGTTGAAAAGCACAGTAAATTGTCAGTCTGACTATGCAACTCAATGTGCCACTGGTTCATTGATCCAGCAACAGTTTTCATCGCTCTTTTATTAGGCCTTGAGCCTGGGCTAGAAACAATCACCGTCTCCTCAGCGTCATCTCCTCCCACCAAACACTCTAATTTCCTCTCCGTCATCCCCCACCATCGATTAACTCCCCCTGTCATGCATGACAATCACTTTCTCTCGATATGACTATCTCTTAATTACTCGCACTCTTTCTCCTGTTCTGTCAATCTATTTCATACATTTTTATCTCCCCCTTTATCCCTCTATTTCACTCACTCTTTCTGTCTGTTTCTCACACTATTGTCGCTATTTCATCCACTCGCTTTCTCTATTTCTACGTTTTGTTTCTTTATTTCACTCTCTCTCTTTCTCTGTTCCACTTTTTCTCCCTTTTTCTCCTCTCTCTCTCTGTTTTTTATCTTTGTTTTTCACTTTCACTCATTATCTGAAGGAAAGATGAGTCATAATGAGTTTTAGAGTTAGCAAGATGGCTACCCAGACTATTTGCGTTGTCCCCCCCCCCCCCCCCCGCCCCCCCGCCAACCCCTCTTTTACGCTGCTGCTACTCTCTGTTTATCATCTATGCATAGTCACTTTAACTACACATTCACGTACATATTACCTCAACTAGCCCGGCTAACCGGTGCCCCTGCACATTGACTCTGTACCGGTATCACCTGTATATAGCCTCACAACTGTTATTTTCACAGTCATTTTACTGTTTTATTTATTTTGTATTTCTTTACTTATCTATTGTTTACCTAATACCTATTTTTTACTTCAAAATTGCACTGTTGGTTAGGGCTTGTAAGTAAGCATTTCACTGTAAGATCGACACCTGTTGTATTTGGGGCACGTGACAAATAAACGTTGATTTCATTTGAAGATCAGAGAAGAGAGGTCAATCATATAATCATGTCACCCACAACTGGATAAATCAAAGCACCAGAGTGTGTTTGCTCCACTTTCTCCACTGTCTCCTGTACCCTTGGGCACTAGGAAGGAGACACACATCACATAGGCTAGCTAGGCTACCGCCCAGAAGCAAGGAGACAAATCAAAACACTGCTTTAGTGACTAACAGCTCGGTATATTCAGAGCCAGAGAAACAGTTGATTTTATCTGTTTTTTTGGACAGTATTTTCCCCTGTATTCTGAGAATTAGCTCGGCTTCAGCTTAATATTTATATCTGGTACTTTTTCCGCTTAATAACAATTATCTCAAATTGAGTGCCTAAAAACACGTCAGTGAAATGATTGAGCTAATGTGTTTTATTCCCAACCTGACAGAGTGTTACATCTCTTATCTGCAATTACAGATTTAGTTTATTTATTTAACCTTTATTTAACTAGGCACGTCAGTTAAGAACAAATTCTTCTTTTCAATGGCGGCCTACCAAAAGGCAAAAGGCCTCCTGCGGGGACGGGCCTGGGATAAAAAATATATATATATATATATATAAAACACAAATCACGACAAGAGAGACAGCACAACACTACATAAAGACAACAAAATAGCATGGCACCAACACATGACAACACAGCATGATAGCAACACCACATGACAACAGCATGTGACTGGCAGAACAGGTGTTGTATGTGGAGGATGAGGGCTGCAGTAGGTATCTCATAGGGGAAGTGAGTCCTAAGAGGGTTTTATAAATAAGCATCAACCAGTGGGTCTTGCGACAGGTATATAGAGATGACCAGTTTACAGAGGAGTATAGAGGGCAGTGATGTGTCCTATAAGGAGCATTAGTGGCAAATCTGATGGCCGAATGGTAAAGAACATCTAGCCGCTCGAGAGCCGATCTATAAATTACGGCTCCTTAATCTAGCATGGGTAGGATGGTCATCTGATCAGGGTTAGTTTGGCAGCTGAGCTGAAAGAGGAGCGATTACGATAGAGGAAACCAAGTCTAGATTTAACTAGAGAAGGACAGTGCACCATCTAGCCATACTCCCAAGTACTTGTATGAGATATCTGCTCATTTTGTTAAACCACATTTCAGGTCCGTTCGCTAACCTTCAGGTGATTATGCCATTTTAACCTTTTTGTACATGTTATGGCTGGCAAATGCAATGTGTACTTTCAACTTTTCAAACTGGGATAAAGTGAGAACAATTAGCCCTTAATTTTGTACCAGCTATTCCACAAGTTCACTACAATAGAGAATTGGGCCATACAACATGCTTTGGTTTTTGTTTTGCAATCATAGTTTTTATTGTTTACTTTCATAATATAGCAATGCAATTGAATTACATTTGACCCCCAAAAAATATAATTTCAAAATCATGAATAGAGATATACAATACAGGAAATAGAAAAGGAAACAAACTGTTTGTTTTTGCACCGTGTTTTGATTGAATGCTAATAGTGACACTTACCATATATTCTTTTAATGAATGGCTATGACTTTTTAGAAATGGTTGTTCTGGACAACTTGTAGTCTTTTGAAACACTTGTAGAAAAGTCAGATGTCACATTCGTCATAATAAAATTATATCCAAGTTTAAAATTGCCCAAAAACACACAGGAATTTGTATATAAACAATCAAGTCATGACCTTGCAAAACTGTTCAAGGTAATATTATATGTGTAACGGCTGTCGTAGAGAGGGGACCAAGGCGCAGCGTGTTGAGTGCTCATGATGAATATTTATTTTAACTCAGAACACTAAAGGAAAAATAACAACGAGAAAACGAAAGCGCACAGTTCTGTCAGGTACATAAACTAAACAGAAGACAACTACCCACAAACACAGGTGGAAAAAAAAAAATACTTATGTATGATCTCCAATTAGAGACAACGAGGACCAGCTGCCTCTAATTGGAGATCATCACCCCAAAAAATATAGAAATAGAAAACTAGAACTCAAACATAGAAATACAAAACATAGAAAAACACAAAACCCTGTCACGCCCTGACCTACTCTACCATAGAAAATAACATCTTACTATGGTCAGAACGTGACAATATGCCAATAAAAACACTATACACCTGTTTGTTTCTTGTTTTACTGCGCTCTGTGAGGGAATGATTGTTTACCCATAGAACACGGCCCTGCGATTTACAAGCCATAGCCTCGTGTGTGAGGAATGCACAATCTCCCTCCTTGATTTAGCCTATTTAGGATTAAGGATAATGAAAATACAATGCAAATATGGATAAATCATTTTGCTGCCGCTCTGCTGCGTTTCCACACACATTCATTTGGTCTCAGCGGGGAATATTTGCTTTTGTGTGTATGCCTTAGTATTGAATGCCCTTTCTGCAAATAAATACATATTCGTAAAGGTAGGCAGTAAAATAGATGGTCAAGTTTACCAGACCTCCCGCTTGACCTAAGGGTATATTGGTAGCCCGGATACAAATTGCCTGGAAAAGGTCTGGTTTTATCGAGTCGGGGGGAAGGCATTGGGGACACACACACACACACACACACACACACACACACACACACACACACACACACAGGGTGACCTGTGTCATAAATGCTGCCAGCGACCCACCTGGCACTTACTGACTGACCCCTGTGTTCATGGAGCCGTTTGGAACTCTAGCCGCCACACACACACACACACACACACACACACACACACACACACACACACACACACACACACACACACACACACACACACACACACACACACACATCACACACACACACACTAAAATGTGGACACACACACAGAGGCACACACACTAAAATATGGACACACGTACAGAGGCACACACACATACAACATGGACACGCACAGAGGCACACATACTAAACCATGGGTACACGCGCTCGCATGCAAACTCTCTCTCAGTATCTCCCCCACTCTCTCTCTCTCTCTCTAACTATCTATAGCTGTCTGTCTCTCTCATGTTGCTATTTCTCTCTATAGAAAGTCTACACCCATTGAACTTTTTTTCCCATTTCGTAGCGTTACAAAGTGGGATGGAAATAGATTTAATCATGTTTTTTTTCCTTCATTGATCTACACAAAATACTTCATAATGTCAAAGTGAATTGAAGTTTTTATTTATTTATTATTATTAATAAAAATGTTATAACTCAAATAAAGTCATTGCGTACGTGTTCCCCCCCTTTGTTTAGGCAAGCCTAAATTAGTTCAAAAGTAAAAATTGACTTAACAAATCCCATATTAAGTTATATGGACTCACCCTGTGTGAAATAATAGGGGTTGACATTATTTTTTTAATGACTACCCCTTCGTCTGTCCCCCAACATCTGTAAGGTCACTCAGTCAATACTGAATTTCAAGCACAAATTCAACTACAAAGACCAGGGAGCTTTTTCAAAGCCTCATAAAGAAAGGCAGATAGATGGGTAACAATAACATATCAGACACTGAATATATCTTTAACCATGATCAAGTTAATAATTAGGCTGTGGATGATGTATTCAATCACCCAGACACCTCAAAGATACAGTTGTCCATCTGAACTGATCTGCAGGACAGGAAGGAATCTGTTTAGGGATGTCACCATGAGGCCATTGGTGATTTTAGAACAGCTACGGAGTTCAATGGCTGTGATGGGAGAAAGCTGAGGATGGAACAACAACATTGTAGAGACTCCACAATAATGACCTAAATGACAGAGTGGAAAGAAGAATACACATATGGAGAATACAAATATTCTAAAACATGCATATGTACGCAACAAGGCACTAAAATAAAACAGCATAAAAAAAACACGGCAAAGGAATACACTTTTTGGCCTAAATGCAAAGCCTTATGTTTGGGGAAAATCCAACACAACACATCACTGAGTAACTGCCTCCTTGTTTTCAAGCATGGTGGTGGCTGCATCATGGTGTGCATCCACCACCATGACATCGACAAAGACTGTTTTTGTTTTCAGGATTAAAAGAAATGAGATGGAGTTAAGCACAGGCAAAATCCTAGAGGAAAACCTGCTTCATTCTGCTTTACACCAGACACTGGGAGAGGAATTCACCTTTCAGTAGGACAATAACCTATAACGCAAAGCCAAATCTACACTGGAGCTGCTTACCAAGACAGTGAATGTTCCTGAGTGGCAAAGTTAACGTTTAGACTTAAATCTGCTTAAACATTGCTGTCTAGCCATGATCCCCAACAATTTGACAGAGCTTGAAGAATTTTGAAAAGAATAATGGGCAAATATTGGACAATACAGGCGTGCAAAGCACATTTGAGACTTACCCAAGAAGACTCACATCTGTAATCGCTTCTAAGGTGTTTATAACATGCATTGAGGGAGGGTTAGTACTTATATAATCAAGCTATATTAGTGTTTTCTTTTTCATTAATCCTTTCTTTTTCATTAATCCCCCCAAAAATGATCTTCCACTTTGACATTATAGAGTATTTTGTGTAGATCAATCCCACTTTGTAACACTATAAAATGTGAAGAAATCCAAGAGAAGTGTAGACCTTCTATAGGCACTGTAATATATGTCTGTTTCCCTCCCTCTCTCTCATCTATATCTCTCCTTCCCTGTTTAGCTATGCAGGTATTCTGTTTCCCTTTTTGCAAGGTCACCGGCTGGGCTTACCTCTGTTCCTGTTCATCTCCCCACTCCTTCTCATCTCCCTCCCTCTCTCTTTTTAGGCAGGAAGGTATTTGATTTCTCCTCCTGCAAGGTCAGAATGTGGTTCTCTCTCTTTCTCTCTCTCTCTCTCTTTGGCCAGGAAGGTATTTGATTTCTCCTCCTGCAAGGTCAGAATGTGGTTCTCTTTCTTTCTCTCCTTCTCTCTTTTTAGCCAGGAAGGTATTTGATTTATCCTCCTGCAAGGTCAGAATGTGGGTTCTCTCTCTCTCTCTCTCTCTCTCTCTCTCTTTCACTCTCTTTCTCTCTATCCCTCCCTCCCTCCTTCTCTCTCTTTCTCTCTCAGTAGTTCCTCCACTCCTGGCCTGCTAGCTGACTTCAGTGTAAGTGCTTGTGACAGGGGTAGGTTATGATGGCGCTGATTGCGCTCTTTGGCTTGACCCAGACAAATTGCCTGTGTGAGTGTCAGGTTCTGTGGCCGGAGGGCAGGAGAGCGGACCAAGTCCTGCTCTGCTCTCTCAACCCCACCCTCCTCACTTGCTTTTCCTGTTCCTGTCCTCTCCTTCACACTGTGTGGGTGATCCAGTGCACTCTGTTCTCCGTCGTAGAGATGTAACTGATCGCCATTCGGCAGTCATCGATCTCTTAAATCCATTTGGCATTCTTATTGCAGTAATGCCTATTCTAAATCAGTTTATCCTCTCTGTCTGTGTTTTAAGTGTGTTATGGTTGAGATAACCTGCTAAAGAGACATCATTTAGGGGTTTATGAGGACATTAGTCAGGTGGATCTATGCATACAGTATGGACACACACACGTAAACACACAGAGACACATGCACACGCAAACACACACAAACTCCCGCATGCACTAGCTCTGCAGCGAGGGAGCCGCACACTCTTAACTCACTGCGATTACATCTGAAATCATTCCTCAGTGGTCTCTCTCTCTCTCTCTCTATCTATCTATCTATCTATCCACCTCTCCCTTTCTCTCTGTCTGTCTCTCTCTCTCTCTCTGCATCATGCACAACGTGAAGGTAACAGAAAAAGGAGAGGGACGTGCCAGAGCGTGTTTGAACAACTCCTTCATCTCCTAATGGGAGAGGGGGTAGAGGGAGAGATTGAGAGACAGAGAAAGAGAGGGGAAGAGAGAGAGAAAGGGGGGTTGTGAAATGAGAGAGAGGCATAGCGAGGAATCTCAGAGACAGATAGCGCTGGGTATGGAGATAGGATCAGAAGGACAGAGAGAAAGTCTGAGACTGACAGAACCTCAAATAGCCACAGGATAGTTAGAGAGATATGTCAAAGAGAGAGGGAGAGGCTGAGCATAAGAGAGAGAGAGAATTAGAGGAGAGTGAGAGAGGAAGTCAGATTGAAATGGAAAGAGGGAGTTGGAGGAGGAAACACGCAGTAACAGACAGAATGATAGGGAGTTGGAGGAGACATATGAGAGAGTGGGAGTTAAAGTGCACATCGTTGTCAATCTGATGTTGGGCACGATAAGCACTGTTCTTGGCACCAGCAGGCATTGAGGCGGAATCTAGGGCACAAGCCGTTACCATAGAGTGGGCCCTACTTACCACTCCTCCTCCTCCCTCTACTTGGCAAGACAGAGTCCCATCCGGAAACACTCTCTCTGTCTCTCTCTCTCTCTCTCTCACTCTTTCTTGTAATGACAATGGTAAAGATTAGTTCTTCAATAGCCATGGAGCAGAGCCAAGATGGAGCCCCAGAGCCGCCGAGCCGTGTCCTGCCAGTCGCCACCGGTGTAGTACAAATGCACCTGCCTCTTTGGAAACTAATATCCATAATGTACGGAGCCATGGTTAATGCATTAGGAATGTAGCTGTGGGTAGTAGATGCTCTCAGGACCCTTTTCTCTCTCGCTTCCTGACACCTCTAACACCTCTAGTACTACTCTGTATTGGGGCTCTCACACCTTTACCTGGTATAACGTGGATCGTTTATCACCTAGCCTGCTCCCTGGACAGCTAACACACTTTTGAGTGGTTTGCGGTGTGTGCGCTTGGGTGGGGTCTGTCGGTGCGTGACGTGCGGACATAGCTGCATGTGTGCATGACAACATGATTTGAGTGTTTATGGGTCTGGATATACAGAGTGCCTCCTGGAGACATTCCTTTTTTGGGGGGGGGGGGGGGGGGGCAGTAAATGGGTCTCAACTGTATTAATTCGTTTTGTGTACTTTCGCAGAATGTTGTGTACTTTCTCATAATGCCGTGTACTTTTGCATAATGCTGTGTACTTTCGCATAATGCCGTGTACTTTCTCATAGTGTCGTGTACTTTCTCATAGTGTCGTGTACTTTCTCATAGTGTTGTGTACTTTCTCATAGTGTCGTGTACTTTCTCATAGTGTCGTGTACTTTCTCATAGTGTCATGTACTTTCTCATAGTGTCGTGTACTTTCTCATAGTGTTGTGTACTTTCTCATAGCTAGTCCTGGGGAGATATTAATAATGTCATGTCAATATACTCCTGTTCCCCCAGGCGATCCTTACAACAGCTACTATTCTCTAGTTTATTCACAGCGTAACACGGCTCACCACTCACCTATTGCACAGGCCCCGCTCTCACTGAAAATCAACACTGCCAATTTGCATATGTAATTGGGTGGAAAGCAATTGGGCTGGAGCTACGTTTCTAGAATGGCAACAGAGAATCCTTAACCGAAGGATTCTGTGTTTTTCCTCGGCTCAGGCGGATGGGAGACGTTTACAGATTCGACTAAACAACTGCACTCACATGACTCCAAAAGGATGAATGTTACTGTGGTGCATCGGCATCAGTCTGCAGCCTGGTAGAGATGTTGTATGTGTGTGTTACTGTGCAATTGGTTGAGCAGGGACAGTAAGTGTAAGGTTCCTTTGACAAGTCTTCATTTCTTTGCTGGGTTCTAGGAGACAGACAAAGAGTCAGACTGTCCGTGTGTGTGTGTGGGTGGGTGGGTGGGTGGGTGGGGTGGGTGGGTGGGTGGGTGTGTGTGTGTGCGCGTGGGTGGGTGGGTGGGTGGGTGCGTGCCTTACCATGGTGCCACTGTGTGGGGGACTTTTGTTTACCCAGTAAAGTATACCCAAGGCATTAGCATCTCTTAATCCCTCCAAATGGCAGTGGTATGTCCTCAAGCTACTGAGATCTGTCCCACAACCGTCTATCAAACCATTTCCCATCCCCTTACACACAACATGTATCTTTATAGATAGATAAAACCTGCTGTACTCGTATATACCTGAGCAGATGTGTTTTATAAGTGATTATATGACCTAATACACATTGATCCGGGAGGAAGTGACTTTCAATGTTATTGTTTACTACTTTAAGTCCACAGGGAAGATTAAGCATGATCACTGATGGCAACTCAAAGACGCTGGTAATAGTGAACGAGGATTGCTTTGTCTCTTTATCTTACCCACAAGAGAGTGACTGTAGTTTGAGGCCTATGGACACAGAGTACCAACAGTACTGCCATTTCTATGGTATTCCTATTAACATAACTCCGCCAATGTATCATACACCCACTATGCTGTCTCAAGTGTAGACACAGGAAGTTTTGGGAGCGCTTTTATCTGTGACACACAATAGGAGCTCTGTACTGAGTGAGCGAGAGTTATGAATTGGAAGAAACAGTTTTGAGCAACGGTTGTGGTGAAAAGCTTCTGATTCTGAGAGTCTGAACTCTCAGTACAGGAGCACTATTGTAGTTCCTCTGTCCTAGTACTGACTTCTCAAAGTTCATGGCTTAGTTGTTGTTGTCGTGAGTGAAGTCAGGGAGAAGGACCAAGTTTGAGGTTTAACTTTGCTTTCTCTTGTTTGGTTGCTTTTCAAGAGGTTGGGTGTTCTGTCGGATTGACAACAGCACCATTCATAGGTTGTCAGCGTTACTGCAACACCAGTAGGTCATGAATGGGATAGAAGGCAGCCAGGGGTAGTAGCCTATACTGTTCTTTGATGCCACTTCCTAATCCAATAATAATAGCTTGGGCGAAGCTATTTCAGGCAGTCTATAAGGTTATTTGGTCACAAGGTTGTTTATCTGATCCAAACTGCGGATGTTGTGTTGTTCAGATTCGACTTTTGCTACTTTTATTACGCTTTGTTGCTTATCTAAAATGTAAAAAAATATAAGCTGTTGTTATAAAGGGGAGGTCAGAGAGGGCCAGAACCCGGCTTTGTTTAAGGTGTGTGACGTCAGAACAGTCCTCTCATAGTAGTCATCAGGTCAAGCTGGGTGAGTTCTGTTTAAACAAGAGGTATTGGAATAGGCGGACATTTTGATGGATGCGTCCCCCAGGGAAAGCAGGGCAAGGTGGGACACACACACACACACACACACACACACACACACACACACACACACACACACACACACACACACACACACACACACACACACACACACACACACACACACACACACACACACACACACACACACACACAACAAAGTATGTCTCTTGGCCTTTGAGATTCCTAGTTACTTCTCCTCCACTGCATTTTTCTGCTGTCTATCCCTCCATCTCTCCGTCCTTCCTCAGTTCCTTCCATCTCTGTGAACGAAAGAGAAGTGTCTCTTCTCTCCGTGGGCAGTGTCGCAGCTGTCTGCAGGCAGAACAAACAGCCAGGCTAGGAGTTGTTAATTGACCGTGGCGATCCATAGAAGGCTGCTTAGACCCGGCTCGCTCAACCCTTACACACGTGCATGCGCACACCCACACAGCACACAAACACACAGCCCAGATTGGGGAGCCAGTGCGATGCAGAGCGGAGCGCCCTAAGGAATGTTATTATAATTTTGGGGGGTATTTTACCCCCTTTTTCTCACCAAATTTCATGATATCCAATAGCAAACTTGTCTCATCGCTGCAACTCCCCAACGGGCTCGGGAAAGGCGAAGGTTGAGTCATGCGTCCTCCGAAATATGACCCGCCAAACCGTGCTTCTTAACACCCGCCCGCTTAACCCAGAAGCCAGCTGCACCAATGTGTTGGAGGAAACACCGCTCAACCGACGACCGAAGTCAGCCTACAGGCGCCCGGCCCACCACAAGAGCGCGATGAGCCAAGTAAAGCCCACCCGGACAAACCTTCCCCTAACCCGGATGACGCTGGGCCAATTGTGACACAGCTTGGGATCAAACCCGGGTCTGTAGTGATGCCTCAAGCCTTAGACTGCTGCACCACTCGGGAGGCACTAAGTAATGCTTAATTGCAGGCATGAGGGGCATAGCAATAGTGAGAGGAAGAGAGAGGAAGTAGGCTAGCTTGTGCAATTAAATGGCCCAAATTCAGTGTATATGCAAAATGTAGATGAACATTTTTCCCATCTTGCCCCGCATTGGACTGTTCCCCCATGTCTGATTATTGCAGATGACAGAATCTTGAGCGATCTGATTGGATAATACGCTTGTGTTGCTCAACCCTTTAGGTGGTTTACCTCTGTGTGTCCAACACTTAATGATGATTGGTGAGATGGTAAGCTCGGAGTTCCCCCGTTTAATGTGTCCCTGTTATGAGCTATAAAAGGGAATATTAGATCATCAATATGGTGTCGCCACGGAGGAAGCCTTGAGGATGGCTCTGGTTGGAAATATGGCGTGCGTGGGTGCATGCGTCTCTCCACGCGTACCACACGTACCATAAAACTGCTGACATGGCTCCTGTCGCGTTTCAACCCCATGAACCCAATTCAAACGTTACCACATTACCATTACCCTATACAGTATGACCTTATCCTGATCTCCCTTCTAACCTCTGACCTCTCTCTGTCAGGTGATCCTAGTGAGCTCGTCCATTAACGAGCGTGACCAGATGCTGTTCATTAGTACAGACGAGGGCTCCTCGTTCCAGCGGCAGCCCCTCTCCTTCACCGCGGAGACCCTCCTCTTCCACCCCAAGGAGGAGGACAAGGTGCTGGCTTACTGCAAGGAGGGAAAGGTGGGTCAATGTCATAATCAGAGATAATTGTGCTTTTGTGGGGGTATCTATTTCATGTTCGTAGCATTTCTATCAGTTCACAATTAACAGAAATATATGTTGTAAATATGCTAAAATGCCAAAAAATCGCTTTGAGCAGCAAACTTGTTTTGGACAGATATACTTTACTTTTACAGTGCTACTCTTAATTCACAGCTAGGATAGCCTTGCCCTCGCAAACATAGAGTGTAGTGTTGTGTGGCGTAGGTAGCCTAGCGTAAAGAGCATTGGGCCGGTAACTGAAAGGATGCTAGTTCGAATCCCCGAGCCGACAAAGTGAAAGATTTGTCAATGTGCCCTTGAGCAAGGCACTTAACCCTAATTGCTCCAGGGTCGTGTTGTTAATGGCTGGCCGTGACCTTAGTCTCCAAGGGTGTCTCAGGGGGAGCTGGGATATGCAAAAACACATTTCCAGTTCACCCATGCTGTATAGAAATGTGTGAAATATGACAAAAATCTACTTCATGCTGTTTTATTCTGCATGGTTGTAATCATATAGCCTACAGTGTAGGGAATAATGAGTAGAAGTGTGTTGAATTGACCAACTATATGTACAGTCCAAAAAATGCCCTTAGACACAGATCTTTGTAGGATCAGCTTACCTTCCCCAGATCCCAACCATTTTTAAATCCATAACCATTAGGGTAGTAAAACACAAAACTGACCGTAGATCAGTGTCGAGGGACAGTTCTGCATCACATTCTGCATCTACGATCTCTTCTCAGATAACTCACAGTCACAGTAGCAACAGCATATGGAGGGACCTCCACTTTAATCATTTACAGTTAATTAAACAAGAAATTCAATTAGGTTTTAATCTGTTCCATATGGCCAGGCTACAGATGGAGAGTAAAAAGTCATTTAACAGTACAAAAAATCATTTAGCGGAAGAAAGAGATGGGAGGCCTACGGTGGCCCCCCTCTCCTCCAACCGCCTGTTAGAATTCATATATTTGTATGGGAAAGATGATTGGTGAGATAGTGCCCCTTGCGATTGGTTATTCTTTGGAGATGTTGCTGTGGTCAGGTTTGATTTATCTTGGTTCAGCCAATCCGGTTGTATTACGTTTGATCTTATCAATTAAATTGGGCTGTCTGGATTTCATTGAGAGATTCAGTGTTTGTAAAGGTTTGTTGTCTTCTGCTAAAGTGTGTATGCACTTACAATACCCTATGTGCGTGTCAGTGGAGGCTGCTGAGGGGAGGACGGCTCATAATATTGGCTGGAACGGAGGCAATGGAATGGTATCAAACCATGTGTTTGATGTATTTGATGCCATTCCATCTTTTCCACTCCAGCCACTCCAACCATTAGTGTGTGTGTGTGGGTATGTGGCAGTAAGGGAATGTGTACAGGCTTGCTGGTGAAACCTTTTTTGTGCTGTTTATGTCTGCTGGGATACTTGGTGAGAAAATCAATACATATTCATTATTAAGCCGATCAATGGTACACATGCACACACAACCAAACTCGCATACTGCACACACACACACACACACACACACACACACACACACACACACACACACCACACACACACACACACACACACACACACACACACACACACACACACACACACACGGAATAACCCACTAAGATTAATAGAGGTTAGCCTGAGGTAGGTGAACTGTGAAATTCTGTGCTTGACTTACTGGACCGGATGTTCTTCAACACAATTTACTACACACTGAGGGTTGTTCTTCAACACAATTTACTACACACTGAGGGATGTTCTTCAACACAATTTACTACACACTGAGGGATGTTCTTCAACACAATTTACTACACACTGAGGGATGTTCTTCAACACAATTTACTACACACTGAGGGATGTTCTTCAACACAATTTACTACACACTGAGGGATGTTCTTCAACACAATTTACTACACACTGAGGGATGTTCTTCAACACAATTTACTACACACTGAGGGAAGTTGTTCAACACAATTTACTACACACTGGGGGATGTTCTTCAACACAATTTACTACACACTGAGGGATGTTTTTCAACACAATTTACTACACACTGAGGGATGTTCTGACACCATAAAATCACCAATACTGACATGAAAAGCTATGACAATCATCCATTTCACCTCTTTATCCATACAACTCCTATTTGTCTGGCATTTACAATTTTTTTTCACATCATTTTATGACATTAGCTACGACTTTGTTGTAAAGAACCTTGGTGTAATATCATTGTTTGATAGTTTGATTGTTTTCTATTCAAAGCTCTATGTGTCCACGGATTTGGGCCGGAAGTGGACTCTAATGCAGGAACGAGTGACCAAGGACAGGATATATTGGTCAGTGATTTTCTATTCCTATTACAGTATGTCTCCCACTTGCTTTACAGTACTGTAGCTCTGGCCTTTACATTGTCACACCCTCACTCACAAAATGTAGCTGTGATCAACTCATGGGTTAGAGAGAGTTTTTCACTTTGAGGTTTATCTCCTCACTCCTTCTGCATCCTCTCTCTCTCTCTATCCCTCCCTCCCTCCCTCCCTCACTTGCTCCTGTTCTGAGTGTACCCAGAAGGTCATAGAGACAGTTCCTGCCTGCTTGCTGCTCTCGCCTCTCAGAAATGATCTTTGTTCGCGATGGATCCAGATCAGTGGTTGTAAAGCCAGTAGTGTTGAGACCTGGACATCTGTCCATCCCTAACACCAAATCATCCCCAGCACATCTTACTGTATGAGGATAAATAGGGTAGTTCTAAAGTCTGTTTTGCTTCAAGCAGATGTTGTGGCTAATATCTGATCTAGGATCAGATTACCCAACACAAATCGGACCTTCGCCCACTATCAGCTGAGATGTAAAACTGATCCCAGAACTGGGTATAGAGGCAATTTCCTTACACTTTACAATGCATTGCATTTCACATATGGATACTATTACAAAGGCGTTATAAAACCTTTTTATGATGTATGTATTGGCACTAGCTGTAGGAAATGAGAGATCAAAAGATTACGTACCATATACGTAATCCAAGCACCACATTTGTATCCCTAACCACTGACTACTAATAAAATATAACCACATATACTTTGCTTTGGCCAGTGTCTCCCCAAACAGTATAATAGCGAGCATGTAATGAGACGTAAAATACTAACAGAGACACAGAAGTGATACGCCTAGGGAGTTTTTCCTAGTCAAGTCATATGGTCAAGCAAAACATTTCTCTCTTCCTAGAACACATTAGGACCAGGAGTTTTTTCTGACCACATGATCTGACCAAGGAAAACTCTTGGCCCTGAAAAATCCTCTCAAAGCATCCACGCTTTCCGAATTGCCAGAATTAGCTAATTGTTTGGGCTGGAATAGCTTTATCCTCACTGCGTGGCCTACTGCTCCTAAAAGAGCGGAAGAGAAGAGTGGTCTGGGATCCTTATAAATCAGGAACACTTTAAAGAGCTAGTCAGCCTCTATCTGGCAGGGTGGTCCGTCTGACGAGATGGACGCCAGACACTAGTGCTTTGTACCACTCTGTTTCTCTACACGTTCAGAGTTGGGTTTAGAGGTATTTCAACTATTTATCTTGTGTAAAGCATTGCTGGCTAGTGGCTATCCCATGAAATAGAACAGATGTGAATTGGTTATGGGTGGTGAAATGGTGGCTCGTATGCTGCTTGAGGCCAAGAGCAGACAGGAAACACAACTCAGAGAATGACACAGTATGTGAGTAGAATACGGACGTAAGGAAAAAGTGAAATAGAATGCAACTTTTTTCAGAAGGAGTTTTGTTCACTCTATTTCTCCCTTCCTCCTTTCCTCTTCCCTACCCCCTTCATTCTCTCCCACTCTTCCCCAGCTTGCTAATTGCTCATAAAGCCTCTTTATAGGGAGCATAATGGAGGTTTTATATCTCACCTATATCTTTATAGAACTGGGGAGATTTCACAGACTTCCCTGCCGACTTCTAATCAGATTCACTTTACTGGAGGACAGAGAGAAAGTGACGAAAGGAAGGGGGGTGGGGGCAGAGAGAGAGAGAGAGAGAGAGGAAGCAAAGGAGGTTAAGTGCACGACAAGTTTGGTTGTGTTTTTCCCAACTGCCAACTTCAATACTAACCTCCTCTTTTTCAGGTCTGTGGCTGGTGTAGATGTGGACCCTGACTTGGTGCATATGGAGATGCAGGACACAAGTGGAGGTATGATGCTCTTCTTTCAGTGTGCATGCATGTATGTATGGCTTATGTGAACTACATCTTTGCCCTCTTTCTCACCGACAAAATAAGATTCTTCTAGAATCCCCTAACCACACATTGCTACGCTTAACTACCCATCTCTCATGCTATTCCTCTCCCTTGAAGACAAGTCTGTCTGTTCAACGCTCTCGACTCCTCATTCAACTCCCACATGCACCAGGATTATCATATCATTATATGATATTATCATTATATTATATTACCATGAATTATCATATCATCAGCCAGCCAGGTTAGCTCTGTACGACCCACCAAGGGGAATAGGTGTGTATTGTGTGGGGGGGTGGGGATGGTTGTGTGTGTGTGTGTGTGTGTGTGTGTGTGTGTGTGTGTGTGTGTGTGTGTGTGTGTGTGTGTGTGTGTGTGTGTGTGTGTGTGTGTGTGTGTGTGTGTGTGTGCGCGTGAATGCTTGTGTGTGTGCTCGTGTGTACACATTTGTGTGTGTCTGCATGCCTATGTTAGAAAGTACAGTACCAGTCAAAATTTGGGACATAGGTACTTTCTTTATTTTTACTATTTGTTTTCTACATTGTATAATAGTAGTGAAAACATGAAAACTATGAAATTACATATGGAATCATGTAGTAACCAAAAAAGTGTCAAATGAATCAAAATATGTTATATATTTGAGATTCTTCAAAGAATGCTTTTCCAACAGTCTTGAAGGAGTTCCCACATATGCTGAGCACTTGTTGGCTGCTTTTCCTTCACTCTGGGTCCAACTCATGACAACTCATCCCATGATTGTGGAAGCCAGGTCATCTGATGCATCACTCTTCTTCTTGGTCAAATTGCCCTTACAAAGCCTGGAGGTGTGTTGGGTCATTGTCCTGTTGAAAAACAAATGATAGTCCTACTAAGCACAAACCAGATTGGATGGTGTATTGCTGCAGAATCCTGTGCTAGCCATGCTGGTTAAGTGTGCCTTGAATTCTAAATAAATCACAGACAGTGTCACCAGCACAGCACCCCCACACCATCACACCTCCTCCTCCATGCTTCACGGTGGGAACCACACATGCGGAGATCATCCGTTCACCTACTCTGCGTCTCACAAAGACACACCGGTTGGAACCATCAGGACAGATTTCCACCAGTCTAATGTCCATTGCTCAAGTTTCTTGGCCCAAGCAAGTCTCTTCTTCTTATTGGTGTCCTTTAGTAGTGGTTTCTTTGCAGCAATTTGACCATGAAGGCCTGATTCACGCAGTCTCCTCTGAACAGTTGATGTTGAGATGTGTCTGTTACTTGAACTCTGTGAAGCATTTATTTGGGCTGCAATCTGGGGTGCAGTTAACTCCAATTAATTTATACTCTGCAGCAGAGGTAACTCTGGGTCTTCCTTTCCTGTAGCGGTCCTCATGAGAGCCAGTTTCATCATAGCGCTTGATGGTTTTTACGACTGCACTTGAAGAAACTTTCAAAGTTCTTGAAATGTTCTGGATTGACTGACCTTCATATCATAAAGTAATGATGGCCTGTCATTTAAGCTGTTCTTGCCATAAAATGGACTTGGTCTTTTACCAAATAGGGCTATCTTCTGTATACCACCACTACCTTGTCACAACACAACTGATTGGCTCAAAAGCATTAAGAAGGAAAGATATTCCACAAATGAACTTTTAACAAGGCACACCTGTTATTTGAAATGGATTCCAGGTGATTACATCATGAAGCTGGTTGAGAGAATGCAAGAGTGTGCAAAGCTGTCATCAAGGCAAAGGGTGGCTACTTTGAAGAATCTAATATATAAAATATATTTGTTTAACACTTTTTTGGTTACTACATGATTCCATATGTGTTATTTCATAGTGTTGATGTCTTCATTATTATTCTACAATGTGAATATAGTAAAATTAAAGAAAAACCCTTGAATGAGTGGGTGTGTTCAAACTTTTGACTGGTACTGCATGTGTGTTTGCGTTGGAATGTGTTCGGTACACTTTCACAACCCACAATCCCACAGTGTAGACCAGGAGAAGTATAGAGTCTGAGACTCGAAGGCACAAAAAGAAGGAGAGGAAGGACAAATGAAGGAGAGGACATGTTAATAATACCTTGTTTACTTATCACAGTTTTCCTGATGGAAATTAAGTCACCAAAGTGTCATACTTAATATAGTGTCATCATCCTCCCCCAGAAAGTGAGAAACAACTCCCAAATCACATATGTGTGTCTATACTTTCTCATTGGGTACCGGACATGCAGCTTAGAGTGTGAAACCTGTCATCCTGAACAAGCTCGGCCGTGTTTTTTCAGAGAACCAGAGAGTCTGTCTGTCTGGGCCAGCTGCCCAGGCAGGAGAGCTCTTTCCTGGGCTAGGCAGGGCCACATGGTTCCCATCTCCCACACCCTCCCCCGCCTCTCTATCGTATGGCAGCTCATACATCCAGACGGATGGGTTAGAGGGGCCCATGCGACCAGGCATGCCAGGCCAAGCTGTTCCCCCTGCGCCACCCTGTCACCCTGGGTCCTGTCAAGGTTAAACGATGGCAGGTAGCAGGGGGGATGGAGGGTGGCCTGGTCACATAGTGGAGCTGAACCTCAGGGAGAGGCCTAGTTCTAACATAAATCCTGGGACTTGTGTAGGGTCTGTGCCCGGGGATGGTGGGTGATGAGGGGGGTAGATGGGTGGAGGGGGTACAGGTGATGGGTTGATGGATGAAGCAGGCTCGCGGGGAGACTGGCAGGGTCTGTGTGTGTCATTAGGGAGATTGATGTGGGGAGCGTTGCGGGTGCTAATGGAAACACATGGACATCCTTTTGTCTTGTCACACACCCAGATATATACAGCAGCACACTGAACAAGTGCACATAGACTCACATAAGCATGTTGGGAAAAAAACTCGAAGTAACCTCCTCTTCTCTAACTATCACGTAATCTTTCACACCGTCTTTCAAACTGTACACATAATTCATGTTGGAAACCGTGGTGGTCTTGGATGTTTTGAAGAGATGACTGTATGCCCAAAACGCCTGCTCTTTTCCTGCATTCTTCCCTTTAGTCTTTTCTTTCCGGAAGTTTCTCTTTCCAACTGCTACATTGTTTCATGATACATGGTTTTCAGTTGTTTTGCATTATTTCCTTATTATTTCCTCCTCAGTCGGTCAGGCAGCGAGAGTGTAGCAGGTCTGTGAGCAGTGTGAATAAGTGTACGTGTCACAAGCTGGAATTGAATGCTTAACCAATCTAATTGCCTTTTAATGAGTTCTCCCCGTATGCTGTTTTGATTAAACGTCTGAGCATTTCGGTACATTCTCGGCCAGCCAGAATAAAACAAAAGTTAAGCAATGATAAACAACAAAAGAAAGAAAGAAAGAGAGAGAACTTAAGACATCCCCCCCCTAAGATAGAAGTTTGTTCTGTGGTGTTTTGGACTGTTTGCATTTTCTTACAACGCTAGCTTGTCACTTCCATCTGACTTGTGAGGCAGAAAGCTGATGGATTTTCAGCAGTCTTGCCACTACTGACTGCTGTTGCTGATGCAGCTGCTGCTATGTGAAATTCTATACGCTTTAGCGTAGCGACAGAAGCTAACCCAATCCTCTCTGCCTTTCTGTCGGAGGCTAGGCCTAATCCCCTTGCCATTTTGACTGGAGAAAAGTAAGGCGCCTAGTGAAGATCTGCCGTATCTAATACAGCTCAGCACTCAAAACACTCCCTGTCTACCTGATAACTTTCAATATATCTGTCTCTCCTTTTCTTACAGTCTGTCCGGTCTCTCTCACTGTCCCTCTCTCTCGCACGCATACACGCACGTACGCACACATGCACACTAAATCTGACCACACTAAAACTTTATCAACATTGTTTATCCCTCTAAAAGTTTCACTTTTTCTTATTTTTCTCTCCCCAGGGTACCTGTACGTAACCTGTCTGATCCAGAACTGCTCAGACAAGATGGTGACGGCTCAGTTCCTGGGGAAGATCGACCACAACTCTCTCTCAGTCCAAGACGACTACATCTTTGTCAAGGTAAAGAGACATTTACAAAACCCTTTGTTGTCGTGATATGTCTTCATAATTGTTTGGTTATAATGTGCCACAATGGTATCCCTTTCTTAATCTACTCTCTTTGGCATTCAGATAGGAAGGAACAGTTGCTTGTTAGGACATTGCACATCATATGATGGAGATCCCATAGTGTGGTAGCTACAGCCACCAGCTTATTCTGTGATGAGAGAGAGAGGGAGTGAGGGAGGGAGAGAGGGAGGGAGGGAGGGAGGGAGAGAGAGAGAGAGAGAGAGAGAGCACATTTACAAATAAGGTTTAAAGAAATGTTACTCAATCTGAATATTGTGTGTGAGAGAAATGGAGAGAGAGACAGAGAGAGAGAGACAGACAGAGAGAGACAGACAGAGGGAGGGAGGGAGCATTTAAAAATCTCATTACATGTGGAGGCCCGTGCAGGGTCAGTAGCAACAAAAGATTGGACTGTTATCCCCAGGGATTATCCCTGGAGCATTACTAACTACTACTACTAGGCTGCTGGGAGGGATGTGTGTTAGGGGGACAGTCATTCCTCAAAACACGCTCGTACGCACACACACACACACACACACACACACACACACACACACACACACACACACACACACACACACACACACACACACACACACACACACACACACACACACACACACTGAGACACATACTTAAAGAGACACACTGAAACACACAGAGAGACACACGCTGGTGTGTGTGCCCAAAGAGCTCTATTTTCATATCATCCAACAAATGTAAAAGCCTGCAGTTTGCTAAATGCCATTGGCTCTTGGATTGGAACCTGTGCTATGGTCAGATAACATGAAATTAAAGCTCTTTGGCCTTATACACCAGTGTTGGCTTTGCCATCAAAATAAGGATACATAAGCAAAAAAGAACCCCATACCTACTGGGGCCCTTGTTAAGGTCAACGGCATCAGGAACGTGACCCAGTACCAGGACATTTTAGCCAAAAACCTCTGCCAGGAAGCTGAAACTTGGCCGCAAAGGGGATCTTCCAGCAAGACAATATCCTATAAGCACACATCAAAATCCACAAGGAAATGGTTAACAAAAACAAAGTTTTGCAATGGCCATCTCAGTCTCCAGACTTGAACCCCATCGGATATGTGGTTTGAATAGAAAAGGGCAGTCCAGCGCAGATGAAGGATATTGAGGATCTGGAAAGTTTCTGTATGGAGGAATTGTGAAGATCCCCCCCCCCCAATGTGTTCTCCAATCTCATAAAACTTTTTTTTAAAAGGCTCAGTGCTGTTATCCTTGCAAGTTGAGATATTGAAATGTATTGAAATAATAATAGTTTTTACCCTTATCTTTTTGAGAGAAAAAAAAGCTTACTTGTTAAACAAAATCTCTTTCTCCGAGCAATTGTATTCGTATAAAATAATGTAATTTTCTGAGTGTTTTGAGAATACAATATAGCTGAGTATTTGTATTGTTTATTTTATACAGTCTGTTTTGTTTCCAGAGCGACTTACAGGAGCAATTTGGGTTAAGTGCCTTGCTCAAGGGTACCAATAATTTTGGACCTGACTATATACTGTACACATGCAAATAAGCACACGCAGACACTGTTCAAATGCCCAGAAGCGCACACACTGAGACACACGTGTAGTAACCAGCTCAGAAGCGCCCACACATGCACTAGTGAAATGACAGATGCTCATGCCAGTGGTATGCTTGTGCCCGTGGGGTGGGTGGGTATCAGATGCTGAGCTGTATGGAAATGCAGACTCAGACAAACAGTGAGAGAGAGCGCCAGTGTTAACATTGGCACATACACCTACTAGCTTAACATCCACAGAAAAACATTCCAGCTTAACTTCCACATCGCTGGCCTGAATAAGCTGGTCTTCAGCTTAGCTCAGCAGATATTGTTCGAAGTTTGGTCATCTTGCATCTACTTTCCACCAGTGAGATCAGGGCCCCGTATTCACAAAGCTCCTCAAGGTAAGAGTGCTGTTCTAGGATCTGGCCACCCCTGTCTGGTTCATTATTATCTAAAAGGAAAAACTGATCCTAAATCACTACTTCCTACTTACCACAAACAGCCAAGCAGACGGTATTGAGCTGACACCACTGATCTCTCACAGTGCTAACAAACGTTCACACTTCCCCCATACTGTAAAATATGATGTCGATGGGCTTTTTTAACCGGGTCAGCACTCATCTTCTCTGATTGGATGATTCCACCTCAGCATGAGACAGCACAACTTCATCATTACCCAGAAGCCTCCTGCTGGGATTTGCATACTCTCTGTCTCTCGTTCTCGCTCCTTCTCTCCCTCTCCCTCCCTCTCTTCCTCTCTCTCTCTCTCTCTCTCTCTCTCCCTCTGCTGAGGTACTGTATTTCTGCTGAGCTCATCTCTCTCTTCAGGGAATAACAGATGGTGCACCTGTGGTGGTTAGGTTACTGGTGTGCACCTTTTCTCTCACCTTGTTTCTATTTCTTTCTCTCCATCTGTCGCTCTCTGTTTCTCTCTGTCTCCTATTGTCTCTTTCGCAGGTGAGCTGTAGAGTAGATCAGTCATAATGACCGTGGTGTGAGAGACATGGAGTTAGCCATTGACATGGTGTGTTTTTCTCTCTCCCTCTCTGTCTGTTACCTAGGTGACCACAGGAAACCGCACCAAGCACTACGTTTCATACCGACGGAATGAGTTTGTCCAGATGAGGTTCCCTAAATACGCCCTACCAAAGGTACAGTGCATGAAATGGAACTGACCCCAACCGTACACAATAGAAATGACATACTGTTCCCTTCATGTCAAGGTACAGTACCTTGAAATGGAACTGACCCCAACCTTGCACAATACAAGTGAAATATTCCCAATATGGTGCAATACAGACTGAGGGGCATACCGTATCTTCAAAGCAGATAGGAACCTCTGCTGTCAGTGTATGTGGCTCAGTAGACGGTGTTAGCCTGGCACTGGCTGAGTGTTATTGAACACTATTGATTGGAGAGCAGACTCTTCTGCTTTCTAGCTCACTAGAGAGAAAAAGCAATAGTCAACGTCATTTACACTCACCCACACGCATACAAGATACCACACACACTCTAGGGACAGTGTATGGAAAATAGCACAAACTACACACGTGTGCACGCTAAGCGCGCACACACACCACACAACACAACACACAGACACACACACTAGGGATAGAGTGTGCATGGAATGACTTAGATTCTACCTCCATACCACTTTGAGGGTCTTGTGTTTGATTGCTCAGGCCCTTTGCGCTCTTTAAGGAAGGGGAAACACACACACACACACACCACTCCTTCCTGCTTACCACAGCGTTTGACCGATCATTGAAGCAGGGCTTGTCTTAATAAGTACTGTATCATCCTAAGGGGATGAGAGAGAGCATGGGAAGCGGATCACTTTGATTAGGTGTCGGGGAGGCCATGGAGAGGTCTGCTGAGTCAAGTCATGATTTTCTACCGCCCCAGTTTTCCTTTCTCACTACATATTTCCTCTTAGCAGCTGATTGAGCAGATAGGCCACTCGTTCAAGTATGGAGCTTTTAGGTAAGAGAGTGCAGGATGAAGAGGATAGAGAGACTGGGAGGTGAAAGAGATGAAGTAAGCAAGTGTGTGTGTGGGGGGGCTTGTAATACATGTGTAGAGAGAGAGAGAGAGAGAGAGAGAGAGAGAGAGAGAGAGAGAGAGAGAGAGAGAGAGAGAGAGAGAGAGAGGAGAGAGAGAGGAGAGAGAGGAGAGAGAGAGAGAGAGAGGAGAGAGAGAGAGAGAGAGAGAGAGAGAGAGAGAGAGAGAGAGAGAGAGAGAGAGAGAGAGAGAGAGAGAGAGAGAGAGAGAGAGAGAGAGAGAGAGAGAGAGAGAGAGAGAGAGAGACTAGCTGTGGTTGCTGAGCTTCTTGTTTTCCACTGTGAATTATTGAGGAGCTTTTGAAAAATGCAAAACCAATCTGAGAGTGAAGTTGGGCCTCCTGAATTTATGGAGTTGTTAACAGCCTCTGTCTACCCTGTTTGTTTGTTAGTCTGAAGAGCTGCTAGACTGTGAAATCGTAGGCGATAGTCATCTCTTTCTCTTCCAGTCTCTGTTTCTCTTTCTTTCTCTCTCACTCCCTCTGTCTCTCATGCACACTTTATCTCTTCTCCCTCTCCCTCTTTTTTCTCCTTCTCTATCAACACCATCTCCAGCTCTGTATCTCTCTCACTTCTTGCTCTCTCAATATATTCCCCTCCTTTTTTCTCTTTTTATGTGTCTATAGTAACAACCTTTGTGGTGAGCCCTTTCTCTTCCAGTCTCTGTTTCTCTCTTTCCCTCACTTCCACTCTCGTGTCTTTCTCTCTCCTCACACTCTATGATGTTCTCCTCCTTTTTTGTCTTTTCACCCGTCTCCATACTGACACGCTTTGTGGCGACCCCAGGAAGCCTCTGTGAATGTGTCTTAAAGCCTGTCTCCATGGGAGTGAATGGGAGAATACTGTCTGTTGTCTCTCTCTTAGAAAGTCTGCTATGCTATGCTGTCGGTTGCCTCACAAAGCCACATAGTGACAGGTGCAGCAGAGTCTTATTCTCCCACAGAGACACATCAGCCCGCATGCTAACCGTTTGAGAGCGTCGCTCCGTTCAGTTATGGCCTGTCACCAGTTGCGTAAGTCAAATAATAAGTGAAGATGACATCCTTTTCACTCTTCCTACTGTACGTAGGCAAATCGGTGTCCCCCGCTCCCCTTTGTGTGGATGATGCTAGCTATTTCCAAATCGATGGCATTATACAGGAAATATAGCACAGTAGGTTTCTGCAAAGTAATCCTTTGCTTTGGAGTAGGATTGCACACCTGAGCACATATACGTGCTACTTTCAGCTGTCTGACTTGAGCTGCTCATCCACAGCAAATCCACATAACTCCATAGAGGATTATTCACTGGGCTTGGAGCGGTGTAAAACAAGTGGGTGGATAGCTGCTGTGAATGTAGAAGTCTTCAGGACTTGAAGTTTACAGACTCCTCAATGCCAACTCCTCAGGCTAAATACTCTGCAGGAGAGATCTGTCAACACAGAGAGGTGGTTTGCATAGACTTAATCAATGCAGGAGAGGTGCATAAGGGAATAGTGAACACACACAAACGCACACACACCTACTCACACGTAGTCACATAAACAAATGCACATTTGAGTACTTTATCTAGATCCATATGGAGGTACAAAGGGCATATGGTTGGACAGTCACACATATGCGCGCGCACACACACACACACACACACACACACACACACACACACACACACACACACACCAGGTTGAGCTACCTTCACGTAGCACAAAGCGTTACAGAGCACAACCAGCACTCTATCCCTCTCTCCCACTCTCACCCTCTGTCTTTATCCCTCCATCCCTCTATCTCTCTTCCCCTCATCTACTTTACTATTGATGACTGAAATTCTGCCCAGTAGGCATCTTATGTGGTGGCTGAGTGTTCGCCTAATTTCACCATGACCCAGATTTGTTTTACCTCAAAGAAAAACATGCCAGCTATCGTTACCAGTGCTTCCACTTACAGTGCTAGATGAACAAAACCAGCAATACGTCCGCAGTCAAGGACTTTGTAGGGAAGTTGTGCACTAGTTCTATGCAGTAGCTTGCAGATTCATTGAACCAGAGTTCATTTGACTATTGTGGTGCAGACCCATAAATCAGCATTTAAGACATATTGGGCCAGTTTCCCGACCTAGCCCAGAATTTTAAAGCATGCTCAATGGAGAGTCCCAGTTGAAAGTGCTTTTTAGTCCACAACTAGGCTAAAGATGTGTCTAGAGTGTCAATGTGTGGCGGTTCTGGACTGCTCATCACCGCTCACTTCTCCTGAAGTTTGACGTTGCCTCTCCATCTCTATTGCCATGTTAATGTAATCAGAGTGTCTCACAGGGAATGCCAACTCAGGCTCTGGAGTCTGTACATCAGCCACTCTGTTTCTAACATCTGCATAAGAGTAGAAGCCCCCCGCAAGTTATGAGTGGAAAACCTGGGTTTTTGTGAACAGCCGAAAGTGTTCTTGTACTCCTGTTTGTTCTCCTGTCACCGTTGATACAATATGCACAACTTTCTTGATGTTTCTCTCTCTCTCTCTCCTCTCTCTCTCTCTCTCTCTCTCTCTCTCTCTCTCTCTCTCTCTCTCAGTGATCTCTCCCTCTCTGTCTCTCTGTCACTCCATCTGTCTCTGTCTCTCGCTCTCTCCTTCCCTTTAGTTTATGAAAAGACTGACGGCAGATTGAAGTTGTTGACGTAACTCCTATTCTCCTTCCCTCTTCATACCACCTCCTCTCCCTCCCCCCATCAACCCCTCTCCCCAGGACGTCCACATAGTGAGTACGGATGAGAACCAGGTGTTCCTGGCTCTGCAGGAGTGGTACCAGACAGACACCTACAACCTGTACCAGTCGGACCCGCAGGGCGTCTACTACTCCATCGTGCTGGAGAACGTCCGCAGCACCAAGCAGCCTGAGGAGAGCGTCCTTATAGACATACTGGAGGTGAGTCATGTGGCGCTCCTCTGTGGCTCTGTTGGTAAGAGTGATTGCAATGCCAAAAATGAGCAATGCCAAGGTTGTGGATTCGATTCCCGCTGCAAGGTCACATGATATACTAAAATTGATGTCCTCACTACTGCAAGTCATTTCGGATAGAAGTGTCTGCTAAATGGTATTGAGAGCAAGCACCCTGCCCCCTAGCTACAGGACAGTGTTATTACACCTTGACCAATGAGCGTGGTAGATGTATGGTATGTTTCCCTCAAAACCTTAACCTTGTGTGCTTAGGTGTGAGTTGTCACACACCTGCTTTGAGGCATTATAATTTTATTGACTCATCTTTCTGCAAAACAAACGTGTATGGCTCATTTCCGTAGCGTTGTTCCCACTCACTCAACTTCCACCGTTGCTAGTCATTGCCAAGGTAACAGTGGGTAGGTGGTCTCACCTCCATGTCAGCGGAGAGCGGTGTCTGGAACGCCTGTGGCCTGGAGTGGGTCTTAAAATGGCACTGGATCCTGCGTGCCTTCTAGACAGACAGCTTACGTTAAAACACACAACGTGAATGTGTTAGAATGCCATGCATTCAGTAAGGAGGGTCCCACTATTTTTCCTGCCTCCCAAATTGGGTTTTGAAGCAGTTTTTCATTGTGTGATTGTTAGCAGTATACACACTCCTTTTGTTGTCAAAAATAAAAACACATGGGTGAGATATGTGTTTTCACTTTCCATATTTTATTCTTTTTTTTTGTTGGTTAAGCCATCATTCATTGGGTTTGTTTTGACAAGGTCTCCCGGCGGAGGGAAGTCAAACAGAGCGAGGGAAGAGTAAAGGAAGAGAGGAGGAAGTGTTAGAGGAGGAGAGGCAGTGGCCCGTGGAGCTAAGGGCCAGCACCGAAGAACTAATTTTCTCTCCTCCTTTCCTCTCCTCTCGCACCTGTAGCCCCGGGCCACACTGTCCATCACACAGAGAGAGAGAGATGGAGAAAGAGAGGTAAAAGAGACAGGGATAAAGCTGGAGGAAGACAGAGAGAAAGTTAAAGGGAGAGATGTAGGAGACAGAGGGAGAGAGAGAGAGAGAGAGAGAGAGAGTAAGAGAGGAGTAGAGAGTGTGTGGTGCGGGTACAGATGGAGACAGAGAAAGACAAGTCAGAGAGGTACACAGACAGATAAGAGTTTCGCAGATAGAATTGCAGAGAGAGATAGAGAAAGGTCGAAAGAGACATGTTGTTTAATTCCCTCTTCCCCTTACGCAGACTCTCTTGACAGGCCGCCGACTGACCCAGAATCCGCAGCAGTTACATTATAGATAGGTGTGTCTGGAGATGCCAGCTCTTCTGTGTGGTTCTGTCTCTAACTGTCTGATCTCTGAACACTCTTCTGTATCAATCCTGTGCTTTTAATAAATAGCTAGGACCCATACAAACTGATCCCAGATCAGTATTAAACCTTCCCATAATATCATAACTGAGACGTTTGTTGTAATTGGTTTCCAGGTCCGTGGGGTCAAAGGCGTCTTCCTTGCCAATCAGAAGGTGGATGGCAAAGTGACGACTCTCATCACCTATAACAAAGGCCGAGACTGGGAACCCCTTGCCCCGCCTACCACTGACATGAACGGCAAGCCGGTCACCTGCCAATCAGTAAGGAACCCATGCACTACCTACATACATTATACCAGACCTGCACTACCTATATACATTATACCAGACCTACACTACCTACATACATTATACCAGACCTGCACTACCTACATATATTATACCAGACCTGCACTACCTACATACATTATACCAGACCTGTACTACCTACATACATTATACCAGACCTGTACTACCTACATACATTATACCAGACCTGCACTACCTACATACATTATACCAGACCTGCACTACCTACATATATTATACCAGACCTGCACTACCTACATACATTATACCAGACCTGCACTACCTACATACATTATACCAGACCTGTACTACCTACATACATTATACCAGACCTGCACTACCTACATACATTATACCAGACCTGCACTAAATATATACATTATACCAGACCTACACTACCTACATACATTATACCAGACCTGCACTACCTACATATATTATACCAGACCTGCACTACCTACATACATTATACCAGACCTGCACTACCTACATATATTATACCAGACCTACACTACCTACATACATTATACCAGACCTGCACTACCTACATACATTATACCAGACCTGCACTACCTACATACATTATACCAGACCTACACTACCTACATACATTATACCAGACCTACACTACCTACATACATTATACCAGACCTGCACTACCTACATACATTATACCAGACCTACACTACCTACATACATTATACCAGACCTGCACTACCTACATACATTATACCAGACCTACACTACCTACATACATTATACCAGACCTACACTACCTACATACATTATACCAGACCTGCACTACCTACATACATTATACCAGACCTACACTACCTACATACATTATACCAGACCTGCACTACCTACATACATTATACCAGACCTACACTACCTACATACATTATACCAGACCTGCACTACCTACATACATTATACCAGACCTGCACTACCTACATACATTATACCAGACCTGCACTACCTACATACATTATACCAGACCTGCACTACCTACATATATTATACCAGACCTACACTACCTACATACATTATACCAGACCTGCACTACCTACATACATTATACCAGACCTGCACTACCTACATATATTATACCAGACCTGCACTACCTACATACATTATACCAGACCTGCACTACCTACATACATTATACCAGACCTGCACTACCTACATACATTATACCAGACCTGCACTACCTACATACATTATACCAGACCTGCACTACCTACATACGTTATACCAGACCTGCACTACCTACATACATTATACCAGACCTGCACTACCTACATACATTATACCAGACCTGCACTACCTACATACATTATACCAGACCTACACTACCTACATACATTATACCAGACCTGCACTACCTACATACATTATACCAGACCTACACTACCTACATACATTATACCAGACCTGCACTACCTACATACATTATACCAGACCTGCACTACCTACATACATTATACCAGACCTGCACTACCTACATACATTATACCAGACCTACACTACCTACATACATTATACCAGACCTGCACTATCTACATACATTATACCAGATCTGCACTACCTACATACATTATACCAGACCTACACTACCTACATACATTATACCAGATCTGCACTACCTACATACATTATACCAGACCTGCACTACCTACATACATTATACCAGACCTACACTACCTACATACATTATACCAGACCTACACTACCTACATACATTTTATTCAGAGTGATTTACAGGAGCAATTAGGATTAAGTGCCTTGCTCAAAATCAGCAGATTTTGGTTACTGGTCCAGTGCTCTTAACTGCTAGACTACCTGCAACCTTCACCAATCCAGTCCATAGACCTACATATAAGGGATTACTTCTAGGATGGAAGGAAAGAAGGATGCAGTTTTGAAGCATTGGAACAGGCCATGGTCTTTCCAGGGCTTGATGTCCATTAGTCACAAGTCATACGAAGTACGCCTATAGCCATATAACACAGACAGAGAGCGAGAGCCCACTTTTCAAATTGAACCATCACTCAATCTGTGACAGAGTTCCACATAGACAGAGATATCATCTTCATGCGTTGGGAACAGGGAGTCATAAAGACAGGCACAAAGCCAGGGAATGAGACACTGACAGACTGACACACACACACAGAAGTGTCTGTTTCCCCATATCTCACCATAACGACCGCCTATAACACAAATCAGCCGTTTTAGAACACCCGTGTCTCAGGGCGACTACGACCCCCACAACACCGTCCTTGTTTAGCCACGCCCCACCCGGTGAAACCAGGTTACAGGTCCGACAGACAGCTTTATATCCCCTGACAACAACACTGACACCCCACGGTGTCGCCAACATGACACCAGTGGTGTAACGCGAACAATGCTACGACTATACCTTCATGACATGTCTCAGAGCACACCGGAAGAGTAATGGCCATTGAACAGAAGGATGGCGGTTTTTAAATGACTGTTAAAACAATCCATGTACCTTAGATTAATGTCCGTAATCTTTGTTTAATCTACTGCCTAATAGCGCAGCAAAGTCCTTGTAAATTGCTTCTTTTTTTTCCCGTAAGTGATTTACTGTTTAGCGTTGCAAGGGCCAGATACAAGCGATTTGACTCAGTGCAGGTGCAACGTGATACCATCTGTACTGGAGCTAGGCTAGCCAGGGCAGCTAATGTTTTACTGTCATAGGAAGAGTGTAGGCTTAATGAGAGAGAGAGCGAGAGAGAGAGAGAGAGAGACCCACCTTTAAAATGGGCAGTCTTAGTCTTTGTTAGTTTAACTTTAAAAACTGCCCTAACGGCATTATCGTTATAGTGCCATGAGAGTTTTCAAATTCCTTGACGGCTCGTGAAGGAAGCATGAAAGGTAGCTTTGAAAGATGGTTCTTGTTGACGGGCCTGCACGGTCCTTTAGGGAGGCACTTAACCCCGTGTGTACAGCCAGAGTCATAGCAACAGGGTTAACGAGGAGAGACGGCATCACGCTAACATACAGGGCCATCTTATGTATGAGTCATGAATAAATAACAACACTGAGAGGAGAGGAAGACTGGAGGAAGAGCGGAAAGTGGAGAGAAAAGTTACGCTTAAGATTCATACACAAAGAGTGGTGTGAGTCACATGTAAAAACACTAAACACATACACTTTGTCCCCTCAGTCACTCTCCACTCAGATGGATGTCAACACACACACTTGCATGTCACGAACACACACACACATAATGTACACCCCCACCCGCGCACACCACGTAACACAGTCCTTGACCAATATACAGTACCAGTCAAAAGTTTGGACACACCTACTCATTCAAGGGTTTTTCTTTATTTTTGCTATTTTCTACATTGTAGAATAATAGTGAAGACATCAGAACTATGAAATAACACATATGGAATCATGTAGTAACCCAAAAAATATATTTTAGATATTAGATTCTTCAAAGTAGCCACCCTTTGCCTTGATGACAGCATTGCACATGCTTGGCATTCTCTCAACCAGGTTCATGAGGTAGTCACCTGGAATGCATTTCAATTAACAGGTGTGCCTTGTTAAAAGTTCATTTGTGGAATTGATTTCCTTTTTAATGCAATCAGTTGTGTTGTGACATGGTTGAGGTGGTATACAGAAGATGGCCCTATTTGGTAAAAGACCATGTCCATATTATGGCAAGAACAGCTCAAATAGGCAAAGAGAAACAACAGTCCATCATTACTTGAAGACAGGAAGGTCAGTCAATCCGGTAAATGTTAGGAACTTTGAAAGTTTCTTCAAGGGCAGTTGCAAAAACCATCAAGCTCTATGATGAAACTGGCTCTCATGAGGACCGCCACAGGAAAGGAAGACCCAGAGTTAATTCTCCTGCAGAGGATAAGTTCATTAAAGTTACCAAATAATTGCAGCCCAAATAAATGCTTCACAGAGTTCAAGTAACAGACACATCTCAACATCAACTGTTCAAAGGAGACTGCATGAATCAGGCCTCCTTCATGGTCGAATTGCTGCAAAGAAATCACTACTAAAGGACACCAATAAGAAGAAGAGACTTGCTTGGGCCAAGAAACACGAGCAATGGCCATTAAACCCGTGGAAATCTGTCCTTTGGTCTGATTAATCCAAATTTGAGATTTCTGGTTCCAACCACAGTGTCTTTGTAAGATGCAGAGTAGGTGAACGGATGATCTCTGCATGTGTGGTTTCCACCATGAAGCATGGAGGAGGACAGGTGATGGTTTGGGGGTGCTTTGCTGATGACACTGTCTGTGATCTATTAGAATTCAAGGCACAATTAACCAGCATGGCTACTACAGCATTCTGCAGTGATACGCCATCCAATCTGGTTTGGGCTTAGTGGGACTATCATTTGTTTTTCAACAGCACAATGACCAAAAACACACCTCCAGGCTGTGTAAGGGCTATTTGACCAAGGAGAGTGATGGAGTGCTGCATCAGATGACCTGGCCTCCACAATCACCTGACCTCAAACCAATTGAGATGGTTTGGGATGAGTTGGACCGGAAGAGTGAAGTCAAAGCAGCCAACAAGTGCTCAGCATATGTGGGAACTCCTTCAAGACTGATGGAAAAGCATTCCTCATGAAGCTGGTTGAGAGAATGCCAAGAGTGGGCAAAGCTGTCATCAAGGCAAAGGGTGGCTACTTTGAAAAATCAAAAATATATTTTGATTTGTTTAAAAAAAAAAGTTACTTCTGTGTTATTTCATAGTTTTGATGTCTTCACTATTATTCTACAATATAGAAACTAGTAAAAAATAAAGAAAACACCTTCAATGAGTAGTTGTGTCCAAACTTTTGACTGGTACTGTATGTCAAAAAAGTCCCTTAATGTATTATAATGTTCCTACTCCTTAAATGTCCCGATACAAATTCACTCAGCCCACAGAATGTCACTCCACCCGTCAGAAACTCTTTGGTTTAGCCTCCCTTGGGGATTTGGTTTGCTTAACAAACATTACAGGAACTGCTGCGACTCTGAGGATTAGCCTAATGTGCTGCGGTGTTGAGCAAAGTGATATGGGAGGGAGAGCGAGGGAGCGGGAGAGAGAGCGAGGGAGCGGGAGAGAGAGAGATAGGGAGAGATCTGGGATGATATAGCTGGGTTACACACATGGCCACCTAAACAGTAATAAACTCCAACAGACATACAGGACCCACAGTTCCCAAAACATACTATCCTTTAATTTCCCATAAACTCTCTCTGTCCTGTCTTCTAGCCTGACTGTCACCTCCACCTCCACCTGCGCTGGGCTGACAACCCTTACGTATCAGGGACCGTCCACACCAAAGACTCCGCCCCCGGACTCATCATGGGTGCAGGTGAGTAACCATGACAACCTCCACCCAGTTACATCATTACTGCAGTGGCCATGGCTACTACTGTACATTAGTATGACCAGTCATCCTGGTTGTTTAGCTTTACTTATTATTATCTGTATGTGACACTGTAATAGCTTCTGTCTAGGGTCACTAACACTAGGACCCCCTCACAGTTTGCTAGTGAACAGGCTTTGGTTAGGCCTTTTAGCCTAAGTAAGGTTTAGCCTACTTGTTCTAGTGTGGGATTACAGCCCCATTATAGGAAGGCAGTTTCTGAGCCTGTTGTTTTGATGGCTCTATGTGTTGTAGTACAATGGAGCCCTCAGGCAGATAGTGGGGCTCGTAACAAGGCTGGACATAATGCATGCTTACATCAGGCAGACACAGTGAGGGAGAACTAGTCGTGGAGCTATGTGTGTGTTCCGCAGTTCATCAAGCGCACTATCCACCAAAACCTTCCCGGAGTGCTCTATTTTTGACAAACCCACAGTATCTGGATTTAAAACATCCCACGCCTCTAGACAACCTGGATTTACCCCAGAAAGGCAGTGGGTTAGAGGAATGGAAGATACAGTGCCAAAGTACTTCAACCCCAGAGAAGAGTTCACTCAGTCATTGCTGCTTTTATTTATTGAATATTTGGCATTTCTGTGCGGGCACCCCTGGAGGAGAGCTAAAATAGGGGTCCGTAGTGAAGGGGATAAGTGGGCTGCCTCATCTCCTGAGTGAGTACGAGCTGCCTCGCCATCCCTTACATCCCCCCTCCTCTCTTCCCTTATTCCCACTGTTAAGAACGAGAGGAAAATTACCCTCCATCTGAAATGATTTGTCGGTGCAGGAGGCTTTGATCCAACAGATCGCCCCCTCCTCCCTAATTTTTACTCCTTCACTCTCTTTTTTAACAAAATGAGACAGTTGGAAGAGCATTTTCTTTCTCGACCTTGTGTTCAAAGGGAGAGCATTAATAGCCTGGAGATCCCTGTACTCTTACAAAAAAAAGGGTTCCAAAAGAGTTCTTTGGCTGTCCCCATAAGATAACCCTTTTTTGGTTCCAGGTAGAAAAGGGTTTAACCTGGAACCAAAAGGGTTCTACCTGGAACTAATAAGGTTTCTTCAAAGAGTTCTCCTATGGGGACAGCCAATGAACCCTTTTAGGTTTTAGAAATCACCTTTTTTTATACGTTTGTAGTGCTGTAACTAGGGCTGTTACGTGACCGTATTACCGCCACACCGACGGTCACGAGTCATGATGGCAGTCAAATTCCATGTGACCACTTAGTCATGGTAATTGGGCCTACCTGGTACTCCACACTCTATTGTCCCTCTAATCACTCTGACATCAACACTTCATGAGAGCCCATGAGCTCATGTTGCGCAACATTTCTATAGGCTATGCAATTGTGTGAGAAAACAGAGTGATGGCCTCTATTAAAAAGAGGAGGATCCCATCAGCTTTCTATAGACTAGGCCTACTATATTTATTTCTCAACCTTCCTAATATTAAGCACATTGCTTCTCTTTAAAACAGGAGTATAGCCTACCTGGCTGGCATGAAAATGAACCACGGGAAAAGCGTCCTCCATTCGCTATTTAAGTCCATAGATTACATTTTCTTCCTCTGCTCCTGTTTCGAGACAGGTGTATAATAATGGTCCAGTCTAAATCAAAATAAATTTCACACATATATTATTTATTATTTTTAAAGACAAGATTAGATCAAGAATAGTGTGATGGGTGAGAATATTAGCCTATCACTTGTGAATGATATATTGTCACTTGTGAATGATGACCAGCTTAAGGAAAACAGCGCATGCTTTTTTTGGTGACTTTTTCAAATCATAGTCGCACATATAGGTTTGTATCACAACTAAATTGTCCAAATAGCTTCTTAAAATGAAGCAGATTTTTCCGCTTTACAACGGGTGTAGAGCCTAACTGGCATACATACACAGCAATTTTCACCATAGAAATGCGCCTTTATAATAAAAGCATTACATGCATAATTGCATTTGTGGTCATTTTTGAGAATGGTGTTTCCTGCTAATGGAGATTTGCGCTTATAGCCTACTGCCATAGTAGTTTATCTACATTTTAAGCTGTCGCATCCCACAACTGTCCCGGACTATGTTTGTTGCACAGAATATAATAAGTCAACTGTTGTACTATGGGGGTTAGTAGATTGACATAGGCTTGTGCTTTTGCTGTTTATTAGGCCTACTCATCTTGTTGGCTGCCGAAAAGTAAATGTGGACAGTTCTTCCAATATCTTCAATATGTGCCTCGGAATTGGATGAGGACGTGCGCAGTTGCGTCCCCGATGTGTCTGTCTTCACTTATAGCCTGTGAGAAAGACCCGATCACGTGACTGAGAGCCATGTGAGTGAGAGGTGCTTCGGCACGCAGCGGAGAGAAGGGAATTATAATTATTATATTCAGCCCAAGGGCACAACGGCCACTGGCCGCAAAAGGCATGGATTTTTTTAGGGGGATTATGTCCACACAAAGGGGATGCAGCCGGGAAATTCGAGGCATTATCAAGTGCGTCAGCCAACAAGATCTCTTATTCATTTTTGTAGGTATTTTCTTAAAACTGCATTGTTGATGTCACGGATCCCTCTGAAACTTTCATTGCGCACACCTGGCCCCTATTCCCAATGATTGTATTTGTATATAGGTGCCCTTTGGTTTCCATAGGGCAGTCGATTATTGTTACAATGTCCGTTGGTGCGTGTGAGTACCTGTGCTATGTGTTTTGGCTTTCGTGCATTGTGGATTGCGCAGATGATTGCAGGTCTCGTCCCGTGTGTTAATCATTGTGCCCATGTGTTATTTATTCAAGGTACTCCTCGCTCTTTTTGGGGGGGGTTCTACCCTGTGTTTTGTTACGTGTTTGTTTGGTCTTCGTCCCCATGCTTTTACACGGCACGCCGCAATTTGAGCTTAATAAAAACCCATATTACGCATTCCTGCGCCTGTCTCCCGAATCATTCATACCTACGTGACAGTTGGTTAAGGGCTTGTAAGTAAGCATTTCACTGTAAGGTCTACACCTGTTGTATTCAGCGCATATGACAAATACAATTTGATTTGATTTGTCAACTTGTGAATGAGAGACAAAGCAGAGCTCATGCCTTTCATGCAACATTTTTTCAAATCATCATTAGAATCGCATCATGCAGCCTTAGAATGTATTAAAAATCAAAACAGATAGCCCAGCACTTTTATCATAAATAAAGTTACATAAATAACTCTAAATGAAGCATATAGGAATACCTGTTTCTTTGTTAAGCGCTCAACACAAAATAGCCACATGTGCGCACTCCCTCAATCGTTTGGAGAAAATATAATTTCCATTCTATTCAGTTATGTTCAATTGTATTCTTCAAACTTTAAAATAATATAAAATAATGCCATGGAATTCTAAGCAAATCTTGTCTGCTAAATGAACTAGTGTAGCCCACAGCCATATGGCATAGCCAGATCAGGACCTAACATAAGGACAACTCCGAGTATGCTATTCTGTTCTTTTGAAATAGACTACATTTTCTTCATATGTTTCTTTAGACCTGTCTAAGATAAATCATGGATTTATTGGATGGTGTAGGCTATATTACATGGATTTATTCGACTTTTTAAAATGTAGATGTTCCAAAGGTCTGCATCAGTGGCTTGTAGGCTATGCGTGGAAGCCAGGAGATGCTAGATGTGTTTATGTTAATTAACGGTCAATTACCGCGTGACCAGCAGTTATTTGCTTGACAATCACCGGCTGACAAAATGTCATGACCGCCACAGCTCTAGCTGTGACATCCATGGCTGCTGCCTGCTCATTCAATTGACTATCTCTCTCTCTGTCTCTCTCGCTCTCTCTCTCTCTGTCTCTCTGTTTGTCAGGTAACCTGGGTTCCCAGCTGGTGGAGTATAAAGAAGAGATGTACATCACCTCTGACTGTGGGAAGACTTGGAGACAGGTGAGTCTCTGTCTCTCCCCACCTCCCTCCACACCTCTCTCACCACCGCCCTCCCCACCTCCCTCCCCGCTTCTCTCCTCACCTCCCTCCATACTTCCCTCCCCTCCTCCCTCCCCGCTTCTCTCCTCACCTCCCTCCATACTTCCCTCCCCACCTCCCTCCCCCACCTCTCTCCTCACCTCCCTCCATACTTCCCTCCCCACCTCCCTCCACACCCCTCTCACCACCGCCCTCCCCACCTCCCTCCCCGCTTCTCTCCCCACCTCCCTCCATACTTCCCTCCCCACCTCCCTCCCCCACCTCTCTCCCCACGTCCCTCCATACTTCCCTCCCTCCATACCTCCCTCCTCACCTCCCTCCCCACCTCTCTCACCACCTCCCTCCCCACCTCTCTCTCCACCTCCCTCCATACCTCCCTCACCATCTCCACCCCCACCTCTCACTCCACCTAAAAAAGGAGAAGATTCAGGGAGGAAATTCAATTCAAGGCGGAGGTTAACTTCCAACCTCCTGACAAAACCTATTATACAGTGTTCAGCTTTTTGAAGAAGTTTTATGACAACCTCTAATTTCCATGCTCTTCTTTTATGTGATGTATTAATGTACCGTAATCTAATTTATTTCTAGCGCTTATCGTCCTACTAACTTTTCACTCCCTGGTCTTTTCGACACTTCCTGTGATTGTCCTTCCTGTTTGCAGGTGTTTGAGGAAGAGCATCACATCCTGTACCTGGACCATGGAGGGGTCATTGTTGCCATCAAAGACACCTCCATCCCCCTCAAAATACTCAAGTAGGCTCATTTTACTGTCAAAATACTCTGTAACTCCAATACTCATGACACTCAATATACCAATACAGGAGCCACCAATGTGTCCATACAGTCCTATGACCGTTCATCTATGACCTTCAAAACACCTGACCAGGACTAGGTCTCTCCTGTGGATCATATCTATATCAATAGATTTTATCTCAATGAAGCTATAACCTTGATAAACGTTGAATGAAAAAGAAATGATAAAAAGCACTCAGTAATGAGAATCCTTATCACTGACCTTTATCAGCAGATGACCTTTGTCTCAACAGCCTCATCAGCATCAGAAAGGTCAACTTTATGCCCACTTCACCCTCTAAACCCCAAATCACTGCCTTGGGACTGGGCTGCAGTAGAAATCTTCAGGCAAGAGCGTGAGAGTGTTTTGAAAGGCGTTTGGGAGACATTGCCACAGTCAGTGTCTGTACTCTGTGTGCCCTTTATTTAAAGGTAAACTCTCTCTGAGAGAGAGAGAGAGAGGAGAGAGAGAGAGAGAGAGAGAGAGAGAGAGAGAGAGAGAGAGAGAGAGAGAGAGAGAGAGAGAGAGAGAGAATGAATGAATCTGTGTTAGTCATGAGCCCTCCAACAGCCCTAAAAGACCCTTCAAACAAAAAGAGAACCCTCTTCAAACCCAGTCACTGACACGAGTCCAAAATCCATATCCTCAAAGGAGACGTTTTTCTCCCCCTCTCAGAAGGGCACTTGAATTTGAGAGTTCAAGAAGCAGGCCCTCTGGGTTTCCAACACCGCTACATATGTACTGTAGATCACAGAGATTCACTTTCTGTTAGGGGCCCCTTGGAAAGCAAAAGGCCCCAACTCAAGGATGACCCTTGCCAATATTCTGACTTCACTGCACATACTTGTTCAAATAATGTTAGATAATGCCTGGCTTTGAATAACATCAATAGCAGCGGGGTTGTTTGGGGTGATGTACTATCCCACCACTGCCATGTCGCTTTTAATCATATAAAAACATAACGTTCTCGGAGATGAGATGGCAAAAAAAGAAAAAAAATTGTCTTATACATAATAAGGTTCTGTGAATTTACAAGTAAATCCACACTTATTTTCATGCAGTCATGTTTTGTTTATACAGTGTGTGTATGAGGTATGGATTAAATGCAGATTGGTGCTAGGAAAGGCTGTAGTGTACATTAATTCATCACAAATACACAGTTATTAATGTTATTAATGCATTAGACTGCACCAAAGGTTTACGAAAATGTGCACTTAGGATAAGTTATTCTTTCAACATGCTCTTAGTGTTAGAGAGGAAGAGAGAGACAGAGTGATTGAGGGGGGAAAAAAGCCGGAGAAAGAGAAAGCAAAACTGAGACACACAACAACAAACCATTCCCCCTTGCTAATTCTCTCTGTATACAGTATTGGGATGTCTTTCTGGCTCTGATTCTCTCTGTATATATTGTCTAATCTCTGTCTCTCTAGAGTCTCTCTAGTTTTACTCCTGGCTTGTTAGCACAACAATTTGCATACCCTGCAGACATAGGTCTGCTACTCAATCCCACAGTGATTCCTTTCCAATACATAACCCTATTTATGTAAGTAACCCTGTTGATTCTGGGAGCCATATCCACAGGAGGTTAAGTTGAGTTAGAAGTTAGCTATCCGTACCCCTATCCTCTAATTTTAAAGTCCTTCCTTAAAGTAAACAGTAGCCTGTGGTTCTGGTGGCGTGTTTGAAGACAGACCCACGCAGAAACATCTTGGCAATGACATGCGGTCTAGATGTTGACTTGACAGGTCCTTAAATCAGGTCGCGGTTCAGTCACAGTTGGAGATTATCCTATCTCTCATGACATGTATGCAATGACAGCATTACATCCTCCTAGACAGAAGCCTTACTAATATGAAGGGTGTTTTTTCTGCCTCTTTCCAAGATGGCCATTCTAGGAAAGTCTGTAGAACTCTGTAGTTTATGAATGACAGCTTCCACCCTCATCATGGGCACAGACTACACCTCCTACTCAGATGCATGCATCAATCTGGACCTACCATCACTTCACACTCGCAGGGAAGTCTCTCAAGATTCTTCGCAAAAGATCACTTCTAAAAAATCCGATCTCTGGCTACTGGCATATGCTCCCTCCTCAACGATCGTCTGTGAGCATACACCAGACCCGCTCCTCAACTAAACTGGAACTGATCCACTGCAGGACTGAGCGTTTCCACTGCAGTGCCATCCCAGCCATGGTTCGCCTACTGAACAGCTCACGATGATCAGAATTTTTTGCCTATATCTGTTGTTTATTGTATTTTAGTTTGCATTGACATTATATTGAAAAGTAAGTCGTATACACAATTCAGCATATTGCTGCCATTTGTACAACGTTCTGCTGAAAAAAACTGTAAAAAAACAAAACATTATCTCTCTCTAGTTAGGAAGAGTACTACCAATAAGAAAGCTCATATGAATGCCTCTTCCAAGATGGCCGCCTGTTGAAAATAACCCATAGACTTCCATAGAGTTGTTGTAATTGTGTTAATGTTTTTTCTCCTTAGGTTCAGTATCGATGAGGGAAGGACCTGGACCATCCACAACTTCACCAGCACCTCGGTTTTCGTTGATGGACTTCTGAGCGAACCGGGAGATGAGACACTGGTCATGACGTAAGTGTACCGTGGAATCTTCCAGAATCCTCAATGAAGCTGTACATTTTGGGAAGGGAATGATGAGCTTTGTAGTATGGTAATAGGCCCTATTTCAAGGGAACCTCTTCTCCAACGCTCTGCCATTGGTTCAATAGAACTCTCTCAACTTGTAACAAGTCATTGATTGGTTTCTTAACACTATTAATTCAACACTAAGGGGTCTGATTGGCTTGAGCCTATTATTCAGATGAGATGGCCAAGCAATGATTCACCCAGGAGAGTGAGAATTGATCCTGCAGTCTCAGTGACACCTCATGCTGCTTACCTCACAGTTCTACCCTGCTCTCCTGGCTCCTCTGTTCTCCAATAAGGGGCTTAGTAAGGAATATGGAGCAGCTGCCTCTTCAGCAGGGTTTTCTCATCTCCCCAATGCACTCTCCATTAGTTAAGGACACGGCCATTTCCCCTGTGATTTTCTGCTGCACTTCCTCTTAAGGGATTGATTAGCCTAGTGTTTTCTTCTGTACTTCTCACTTTTTATGTTGCTCTCTACCTCACTCTCTCGCTCTCTCTCTCTCTCGTTCCCTAAACCCCTATCTCTCCCTCTCTCTCTCTACCTCTCTCTCTCTCTCCCTTCCACTCTCTCTCCATTTCTCTCCCTCTCTCCCTTAATCTAATCATCTTCAGTGAATTAGATGGAGTAATTGTAGAGGCACATCAAGTCAAAGTTTTGGCCCCAGTGGGGCGATAAGACCTGGGTTTCATTTGAGCAGAAATGCGGGTAGTGGATGGGGGTGTCGTGAGAGGACAGAATCATGAGCTAACAGGACAACAATTTTCTCCTGCGCCGAGTTGCGGCCATGGGTCTGATTCGGGTCGTCACGGAAGACCGACACACGCAGACACACACATGCACACACACGGACACACACCCCACACACACACGCCATCTGCCTCCTGTGAGATATGGCGAGGAGTGAGACAGGTAGAGGACAACTGATGGCCAACCACGATTGCCCTGGTGTATTTTCCAGCCCTGACTTCGATTTTTTTGATGGTGGAGGACTCTCGTCTCGTCTTTGAACAGTGACTTACTGTAGCACCAAGGACAGGCTGGAAGGGGGAGAGGCCTTTCCACATACTAATGACAAGAGCCTTGGGAGGTTAAAACTGTGACTGGACACATTATTTTAAAGGACTTGCAACATATGTGATTCACATGTTTGAGAGGGAGGGAGAGAAAGAGGGAGAGGGGTGGACAAAGGGAGAGAGATAGTGAGAAAGAAAGTGAGAAAGAAAGAAAGAAAGAAAGAAAGAAAGAAAGAAAGAAAGAAAGAAAGAAAGAAAGAAAGAAAGAAAGAAAGAAAGAAAGAAAGAGAAAGAAAGAAAAATATCAAGTTAGAGTGATAAGGAGCAGGACGAGACATATCAAATCAAATCGAGCTTTATTTATTCAGCACATTTTAGACATGGAATGCAATGCAATTTGCTTTACAGGGGGAAAAAAACGAATGAAAATCAATGAAAATAAAAACTGAAATATTTACTACACAACAAAAGATTTTAAAAAACTAAAGAATGACACACTGAACAACTAAAAAAGCAGCCTAAGGAAAAGCAAAGCTAAAAATATGGGTTTTAAGATCTATTTTAAATATGTCCACAGTTTCGGCCCCCCTCAGGTTCTCCGGCAGGCTATTCCAGGGGCTGGGTGCATAATAACTAAAGGCTTGGTCCTAGGTTTTGGAATAGCTAAAAAGTCAGTGCCAGTGCCAGAGGACCTGAGGGACCTACTGGGTACATAACTTAAAAGCAGATCTGACATGTATTGTAGTGCAAAATCGTGGATTGATTTAAAAACCAATGGAATAATCTAAAACTCACAGGCAGCCAGTGCAGAGACCTTTAAACTGGTGTAATGTGTGCTCTTCATCTGGTCTTGGTCAGTACCCATGCTGCAGCATTCTGTGTGTTTTGCAAGTGAACAATGGGTTTCTTGGGTAGACCAGACAGGAGGGCATTACAGTAGTCAAGCCTGCTTGTAATAAAATCATGGATGAGTCTCTCTGTATCAGCCTGAGAGAGAAACGTCAGCATCTTGGCAATGTTCCTCAGGTGGTACAAAGCTATTTTGGTCACATTCCTAATGTGCGATATGAAATTTTGTTCAGAATCTAAAGTAACACCTAGGTTTTTTACTTGGTGTTTTGTCTTTATTGCCCTTGAATTAAAATGTGCGGCTAGATTCTCTCTCTGTGCTTTGGTTCCAACAATACGTACCCCGGTCTTGATTTAGCTGGAGGAAGTTCCAACTATTTAAATCACTAATACAGTCTAATAATTTATCCATAGAGCTAAAATCCTCTGGTGACACAGAAATGTAAAGTTGTGTATGGTCTGCATAGGAGTGAAAATCAATGCTGTACTATCTGATAACGCTGCCAAGGGGTAAAATACAGTATATAAACTGAACAGTACCAGACCCAAAATCGAACCCTGTGGAGTGCCACATAAGATATGTATTTTCCCTGAGTTATGTTCACCAAAGGTGATAAAAATTCTTCACCGGTTAAATAGGTCCAAAACCAATTTAGAACTGGACCGGAGAGGCCAACCCACCTCTTCAGTCTTTCCAGAAGGACATCATGGTCAACAGTGTTGATAGCAGCATTTAAATCTAAGATGTTTGGCATCTGTGTTGGCTCTAAGATAATTTACCACTTTAACTAAAGCTGTCTCTGTGCTGTGTGCTGTGGTGGGCACGAATACAGTTGGTACTTCAAAAATAATTTAGCTGTTTGAACACCAATTTCTCCAGAATTGTTCTTAAGAATGGAAGGTTGGAGATTGGCCGAAAATTGCTAAGATCTGAGGAATCTAGATGACTTTTCTTCAAAATGTCACCTGCTGGCTCGAAAAAACAACAGGAGAGGTAGAGTCAGGCGCAGGAGACAGAGAGTTCTTGACCACACTTCTTTATTCAAGACAACTGGATGTGGTCACCAAAAATATAGGGGCGCAGCCCTTAAATTATTCTGCGGTGGTGTACACAATGAAAACAAACCACAGGCAGAGGGAAAAACTAGTACACGTTCCTATAGCACAAAACCCGGACAAGAAACACAATCACGCACAAACACATACATCCTACGCTAAACGAAATAACCCCCCCCCCACTAATGACTAACCCAAAACAGGTGCGTGCCTACCTAGACCTAACCAACAGAAAGTGAAACAAAAAGGGATCGATGGTAGCTAGTAGGCCGGCGACGACGACCGCCGAGCTCCGCCCAGCCGAGGAGGGGCGCCACCATCCGTCACTGTCGTGACACGAAAGGGGTTTCACCATAGCAGTTTTTAGTGCAATGGGAAAAGTGAGTGATTAAGAATAGCTTGTAATTCTTCAGATATGCAATTAAAAACTGTTTTGAAGAAGCATGTCTGTGTCAACCAAGGAAAATAAATCCATAGTGCTTTTGCGTGGTAGGCTAGAGCACATATCATCAAACTTCTCATCAGGTCTTGCTTGACTGATACCCAGCCTAATGTTTGCTATCTAGTCTCTGAAATATGTCGCAAACTCATCACATTTAGATGTGGAGGAAAGTTCACATAGGTTTGCAGGGGCCATCAATGGTTGAGAAGAGCACTCTCAAATGATTCTGATGAATAGTGATCAAGGTCAAATGAGCTCGTCTGGCATTTCTAATTGCCTTGTTATATATGCCAAGTTGCTCTCTCAGAATATCATAATGGACCTGCAACTTTGACTTCCTCCACTTCCACTCTGCCATTCTGCAATTTCTCTTTAATTGATTCGTTTCCTCACTCATCTAACGGGCTCTCTGTTTGGATGTGGCCTTTTTCAACCTTACTAGAGCTATGGCATCAATGGTTGCCATTCATTTGCTATTAAAGTATGATCAACTAAATCATCACACGAGGTAGGCAGAATAGGTGATGGAATATTGTTCATACACTCAATAAAATCTGTAGCAACTTCAGAGGTAAAATAGCATTTCTTAATCATGTGTTCAGTATTACCCTGTGCTATGGGCAACAAGGTAGTAAAAAATCCCCAGTGGTGATCAGATAAAGCAACATCAACAATAGAGGATATGTCAATAGAAAGCCCCTTGATAATAACCAGGTCCAGAGTATGGGTGGGCCCAGTAACCTGTTGGATAAAGTCCATAGAGCTCAAAAGATTCATAAATTCAATGGCCTTGGAGTCAGTCTCTTTGTCAACATGAATATTAAAATCACACAACACAATGATTTTATCATAGTTCTCAAGGACAATATCAAATTTATTTATATAGCCCTTCTTAGATCAGCTGATATCTCAGGGTGCTGTACAGAAACCCAGCCTAAAACCCCAAACAGCAACAATGCAGGTGTAGAAGCATGGTGGCTAGGAAAAACTCCCTAGAAAGGCCAAAACCTAGGAAGAAACCTTGAGAGGAACCAGGCTATGAGGGGTGGCCAGTCCTCTTCTGGCTGTGCTGGGTGGAGATTATAACAGAACATGGCCAAGATGTTCAAATGTTCATAAATCAGCAGGGTCAAATAATAATAATCCCAGTAGTTGTCGAGGGTGCAACAGGTCAGCACCTCTACCGCTCCTGCTGTCTCTAGAGAGTTTAAAACAGCAGGTCTGGGACAGGTAGCACGTCCGGTGAACAGGCAAGGGTTCCATAGCCGCAGGCAGAACAGTTGAAACTGGAGCAGCAGCACGGCCAGGTGGACTGGGGACAGCAAGGAGTCATCATGCCAGGTAGTCCTGAGGCATGGTCCTAGGGCTCAGGTCCTCCGAGAGGGAGAAAGAAAGAAAGAGAGAATTAGAGAGAGCATACTTAAATTCACACAGGACACCGGATAAGACAGGAGAAATACTCCAGATATAACAGACTGACCCTAGCCCCCTGACACATAAACTACTGCAGCATAAATACTGGAGGCTGAGACAGGAGGGGTCAGGAGACACTATGGCCGCATCCGATGATACCCCCGGACAGGGCCAAACAGGCAGGATATAACCCCACCCACTTTGCCAACGCACAGCCCCCACACCACTAGAGGGATATCTTCAACCACTAGAGGGATATTTTCAACCACCAACTTACCATCCTGAGACAAGGCGGAGTATAGCCCACAAAGATCTCCGCCACGGCACAACCCAAGGGGGGGGCGCCAACCCAGACAGGAAGACCACGTCAGTGACTCAACCCACTCAAGTGACGCACCCCTCCTAGGGACAGCATGGAAGAGCACCTGTAAGAAAGTGACTCAGCCCCTGTAATAGGGTTAGAGGCAGAGAATCCCAGTGGAGAGATGGGAACCGGCCAGGCAAGGGTGGTTCGTTGCTCCAGAGCCTTTCCGTTCACCTTCACACTCCTTGGCCAGACTACACTCAATCATAGGACCTACTGAAGAGATGAGTCTTCAATAAAGACTTAAAGGTTGAGACTGAGTCTGCGTCTCTCAAATGGGTAGGCAGACCATTCCATAAAAATGAACTCTATAGGAGAAAGCCCTGCCCTAGACAATAGTTCAGATGATACAGTAAAGAAAGTGGGGCAGTGCTTCGGTGGCCTATACAGGGTTATGGCCAGCACTGGTGGGTAACATTTAAACAATATAGCATGATGCTCAAAAGACCCAAAGTCGCCAAACAAAATGTCCTTACATCTGAAAGCTTTAGTAAAAATAGAGGCTGTCCCCCCACCCTTTTTCCCTTTTCTGATAGAGGATGACAACTTGTAATCTGGGAGGAGGCTTCAATAAGAGCGGCAGTACAGTCTGATGACAGCCATGTTTCAGTGAGAAACATGCAATCAACTTTGAGCTCAGTAACGAGGTCATTCACGAGAAAGGTTTTACTTGTGATTGCTCTCACATTTAAAAGCGCCATATTCAATAGAAATACAATCATGGATAAAGAGAGATTGGGAGTGAGAGAGGGGGATAAAACAACAGCATCTGTGATCAAGATATGAGTTCACAGTTGCAGCCTATTAGAATGGGGTGAATTGTTGCATACGTAACGGAACAGATGTCAGGGCTGCTGACATATTTTCCCATCAATCTGTTCCCAAAAGAGCATGCTCTCACAGACGGTCTATGAAAATAAGTGCTCAAAATGCTACATTTTAATACATAAGTAAAAAAATGTTACTTCCTCATTTTTTCATAATGATATAATGCCATCTAGTGGACATATACAATAACGCATATCATACAATGCTCTTATGAATGCTTTTGAGCCTCTTTAAAGAGACCATTTAGGACAATCTTTTGTGCAGAGCAGTCAATGGCTTTTTAGGCCATCTTAATAAAAGGGACATCTGGGTCTTTGATGTAGCCTTCCCTGTAGCTCTGTTGGTAGAGCATGGTGTTTGCAACACCAGGGTTGTGGGTTCGATTCCCACGGGGGACCAGCACAGAAAAAATAAATAAAAATGAAATTGTATGAAATGTATGCATTCACTACTGTAAGTCGCTCTGGATAAGAGCGTCTGCTAAATGACGTAAATGTACAAAGTATGGACTATAGAATGGTCCAGGAGCACTCAAGTGGATCCCTGCTCATTAGGGAAGTGTTGATAAGTAGAGACCACAGACATGTCACGAAGCTACTGTCAGACTGCTCTGTTCCCAAAAGAGGGGATTGGTTCAACCATGTCACATGACCAGGGACCAGAGGATATGGTTCAGGAGTCGCACCTCATGGAATAGGAGTTGGAGCTCTGTGGCTGCGTTTAGACATGCATCCATGTTCTGCTTATTTTTTTATTAATTTGTCTTTTGACCAATCAAATCAGTTCTGAAAACAATCTGATGTGAACATGTCTGATGTGATTGGTCAAAGTACTTAAATGAGTGGAAAAAATATTAGAATTGGGTTGCCTGTCTAAACGCAGCCGCCTATGTGGATAAATGTGGAAATGGTTGGATGTACGGGTGGGTGGAAGGGTGGGCAGATGGATGAGTGCAGAACAGACAGGGCAGACAGTCAGACCGAAAGAGGGTGGTGCGGACGGCCCAGCGAATCACTTGGATTGAGTTCCTAGCCATCCAGGACGTACATGTCAGGAGTGTCTGAGAAAAATTGTCAAAGACTCCAACCACCCGAGACATGGAGAACCGCTGCTCTCTATGCTCCCATCCTGCAGACGGTACCGGTGAATCAAGGCTCAGACCAACAGACTCCTGAACAGCTTCAATCCCCTGGCCATAAGACTGTTAAATGGCTAACAACTACTTCTCCCCTCACACCTACGCTGCTGCTAAAATGATTATTGATTTGATTTATTACTACCACTACGCTGCTGTTCATTGATTATTGATTGCCATTACAATTAGTACCTATCTATTTTATCCTGCTACTAGTCACTAATTCTCCTCTTTACATGTATACAGTATATTATCACTAGTATATAACGATAAGTATTTATATGTTCCTGCTTCCACTCATTTACCAGCCCTGTTAACATGTAAACTCAGCAAAAAAAGAAACAGCCCTTTTTCAGGACACTGTCTTTCAAAGATAATTCGTAAAAATTCAAATAACTTCACAGATCTTCATTGTAAAGGGGTTAAACACTGTTTCCCATGCTTGTTCAATGACCCATAAACAATGAATGAACATGCACCTGTGGAACGGTCATTAAGACACTAACAGCTTACAGACGGTAGGCAATTAAGGTCACAGTTATGAAAATTTAGGACACTAAAGAGGCCTTTCTACTGACTCTGGAGAAACACCAAAAGAAAGATGCCCAGGGTCCCTGCTCATCTGCGTGAACGTGCCTTAGGCATGCTGCAAGGAGGCATCAGGACTGCAGACGCCTAAGCTCGTGACATGTCTGTGAGACGCCTAAGACAGTGCTACAGGGAGACAGGACGGACAGCTGATCGTCCTCGCATTGGCAAACCACGTGTAACAACACCTGCATAGGATCGGTACATCCGAACATCACACCTGCAGGACAGGTACATGATGGCAACAACAACTGCCCGAGTTACACCAGGAACACACAATCCCTCCATCAGTGCTCAGACTGTCCGCAATAGGCTGAGAGACGCTGGACTGAGGGCTTGTAGGCCTGTTGTAAGGCACGTCTCTTCTTATTGGTGCCCTTTAGTAGTGGTTTCTTTGTGTAACGATGTACTCTGAGAGTTAGGAAGCAAGTTCAGTGAGTGAGTACATTTAATAAATAAATGAACAAAACTAGAAACACAAACAGCGCACCGCCATTCCTGTGGCGGTCCTCATGAGAGCCAGTTTCATCATAGCGCTTGATGGTTTTTGCAACTGCACTTGAAAAAACGTTAAAAGTTCTTAAAATGTTCCGTATTGACTGACCTTTATGTCTTAAAGTAATGATGGACTGTTGTTTCTCTTTGCTTATTATAGTGCAAAGCTGTCATCAAGGCAAAAGGTGGCTATTTGAAGAATCTCAAATATGACATACATTTAGATTTGTTTAACACTTTTTTGGTTACTACAGGATTCCATATGTGTTATTTCATAGTTCTGATGCCTTCACTATTATTCTACAATGTAGAAAATAGTAAAAATAAAGAAAAACCCTTGAATGAGTAGGTGTTCTAAAACTTTTCACCGGTAGTGTATATATATTTATTTATATATCATTATTATTATAATTTTTTGTTATACTATTTTGATATTGATTACTGCACTTCACTGTGCATGTGACAATATAAATGTATCTCTCTTCCCCTTATATCTCTCTGCAGGGTGTTTGGTCACATCAGTTACCGGTCAGACTGGGAGCTTGTCAAGGTGGACTTCAGACAGTCATTCCCCAGACAGTGTACCGAGGCCGACTACGACTCCTGGAAACTCACTGACCTGAAGGTACCCAACACACACACATTCCCATGTCTTTGTAAATATCTTGCGTTTATCCTACACTTTTACAATCAGCTAATGTATACTTTCGGCCCGCATCAGGGAGAGAAGTGCATCATGGGTCAGGAGAGGAGTTTCAGGAAGAGGAAGGACACCGCATTCTGCATCAAGGGGAAGAGCTACACCTCCGCCCTCACTACCAAGACCTGCCAGTGCTCCGAGAAAGACTTCAACTGGTGAGACCACAGCAAAACCAGAACACTCTAATGCAATAGTATATACTTCAGATAAAGACTTGATAAATAAATTATAAGGGTCACTGTCAGGGTTAGGGTTTGATTCCTTTTGTATTCAGGAGATGAATTGAAAATCCAATACAAGCATTTTCAATGAGGATCCTCTTTAATTTACAACACTGTTCTTGAATAAGATGATAAGAATGACACTGACCCTAAGCTTGATTGATTCACAACAAACAGAATCAATCAATGCTGTTTGTAGACTCTAGACGATTGATATTGATCCTATTATGTGAAGCCTGTTGGCGTCTTTGTTGTTGGTGTCTATCGATCATTGAGGTCATGAACTGTATTTGCTCTTTGACGTTGCCCTTTGTCTGCACACTAGATGGAACTTACCCTTAGGCACTGATATGTTTTCCCCTCTTCCAATCCTAACCTTAACCATTAGTGGGAGAAACACAAAAAATTATCGTAGATCAGTGCCTAGGGGGTAACGTTCTCCTCTTCCTCTGTGTTTAGTGACTATGGGTTTGAGCGTGCCCCGAGCCTGAAGACCGAGGGAGATAGATGCTTTGCTGACTTCTGGCACGACCCAGACTCGCCACCTGACGACTGCCATCTGGGACACGACTTCGAGTCCAGCACAGGGTGAGGGATAATAGAATGCACAAACACACATATACACACAAACACGCACATGCTGCCTCTCACCACTCTTCCTCTCCCTACCTCATCTCATTAAAAATTCATCATTATTATTTTAGTACTCCAGTCTCTCTGCCTTACGTAAACTACACCTGACCCATCACAAGTCCCCCTGTTTTCTGACATTGGTACGGTCCTGTGCTGTGTTGCAGGTACAGGAAGGTTGTGTCCAACATGTGTGAGGGGGGAGTGAACAAGCAGCAGAGCGCCAAGCAGCACACCTGTCCTCTGCTGCCTCCCAGAGGCCTCCAGCTGGGTATAAAGGGGCAGATGCTGGCTGTGGCGCCTGGTGATGACATCACCTTCATCGTCCACCAGGAACAGGTACGGATTACTTAAATCAAAATTTTGAGCAGTGTAGGGAGTCTCAAAAAACCATGTGTTTTTGTGTCTTTGTCTGTGTGATTGTGATAATAGCTAGCTCAGAAATAACCCCTGTTTTCCGAATGCAAGTTAAATGTGTAATGTGATAGGTATTACTATTTTTTTTTACCTCTTAGGGCTAGGCCCCTTTTTTCTCCACTTCCTGTCTGAATGACATGCCCAAGTAAACTGCCTGTAGCTCAGTCCCTGAAGCCAGGATATGCATATAATTGGTACCATTGGAAAGAAAACACGTTCAAGTTTGTAGAAATGTTAAAATAATGTAGGATAATTTGACACAATAGATATGGTAGGAGAAAATCCAAAGAAAAAACAACTGACATTTTTTTTGGAGAGAGACCATCCTCTTAGAAATGCAAGAGTAAGGTCATATTAAAAATTAGCTCCCTGGATGCAATTCCTATGGCTTCCACAGGGTGTTATCAGTCTATGTTCAAGGTTTCAGGCTTGTAACTTCAAAAAAGAATACGAAATATCAGTTTTAGCAGAAGGACACAGTCTTGGAAATTCGTGTTTGCGTGCGCTATGAAGACGTTACACACCTGCTAAAATCGGTTTCCTATTGAACATACTTCTTTCCGTAAGAAATATTATAGTTTGATTACATTTTAGGGTATCTAAGGAGTAAATAGAAATGTATTTTGACTTGTTGAAACAAAGTTTAGGTGTAGATTTTCGGATTCCTTTCTCTGCATGTTGAATGAGTGGATTACTCAAATCGATGGCGCCAACAAAACAGACTTTTAGGGATATAAAGAAGGATTTCATCTAACAAAACAATACTACATGTTATAGCTGGGACCGTTTGGATGACAAATCAGAGGAAGATTTTCAAAAAGTAAGTGAATATTTAATCGTTATTTGTGAATGTATGAAACCTGTGCCGGTGGAAAAATATTTTGATGTGGGGTGCCGTCCTCAAACAATCGCATGGCATGTTTTCTCTGTAATAGCTACTGTAAATCGGACAGTGCAACTAGATTAATGAGAATTTAAGCTTTCAGCCGATATAAGACACTTATATGTACATAAATGTTTAAAATCCATAATATTAATAAAATGTTTATTCAGTTGTCTTCCTCAAATTAAGCGGATGATAAAGCAATCTTTTTGCGAGAGGGAGGGAATCTGATTTCATTGGTCCTCAACTCGCAGCTCAGACACTTAATTCAGGTTAACTCTGAGTTGGCCTGCACTGGAGCAGGTTAAATCTGAAGGGTTCGTTGCCATAGAAATTTACCTGGCTAAAAGGTGAGGCACTCTCATGGTACTGGTTATCACAACTTGAACTCAGAGTTGACCAAAGTTACTTCGCTATTGCCTCAAACTACATTCGTAGTATATAGGGCTGTGGTTTTTGGTTTTTCCTTTCAATTAAGGCCTCGACAACCAGGTGAAGGGAGTTCCTTACTAATCAGTGACCTTAATTCATCAATCAAGTCCAGCTAAAATATGCAGAGACTCGGCCCTCTGTGGAATGAGTTTGACGTGAAAAATGGAGCATTCGTTTATCCCATTTATCAGCCCAATTCAGTGATGTTCTCCTCCTGTACCTCCTCCCTCACCCAGGGTGACACCAGCAACACTAAGTACCAGGTGGACCTGGGTGACGGGGTGAGGGCCATCTACCAGAACCTGACGGTGACAGACGAGCCCATCCAGCACCGCTACGAACAGCTGGGGGTCTACCGTGTCACCGTCAAGGCCGAGAACATGGCCGGACACGACCAGGCCACCATGTACATCCAGGTTTCAGCCCCTCTACAGGAAGTTCACCTGGAAGTAGTTCCCATTGCCGGGGTTAACCAGGAAGTCAACCTGACAGCTGTGGTGCTTCCTTCAGAGGCCAACCTGACTGTCTTCTACTGGTGGATAGGAGACAACCTACAGGTAATGTATACTGACCAGAGGAGGCTGGTGGGATGAGCTTAAGGAGGATGGGCTCATTGTAATGGCTGGAATGGAATAAATGGAAAGGAGTCAAACACATCAAACATATAGAAACCACATGTTTGACTCCGTTCCATCAATCCAACTCAGCCATTACAGTGAGCCCTTCCTCCTATAGCTCCTCCCACCAGCTTCCTCTGACACTGACACACGCACAAACACACAGGCACAACCTACCATTAATTCATACTGACACACACACAACCCACAGGTAATACACTTCAAATGCAGATTTATGGAAACTAATGTTCAAAAGGTGATCTGAGCCATTTGCAACCACTGTCTTTTTGTGATGCTAACAGTGCTAAAGCTAATGTTGAGTGTTTATAAATGATTTGGTGAATTGATGAATTAAAACATTCATTGTGTGTCTCTATGCAGCCCAAGCTGTCCCTGGAGAATAGTCTGATAACGCGGTTCCCTGAGGAAGGAGAGGTGTCTGTCACTGTCCAGGCCTCTAATGGACGCTCCATGGTGCAGGACACCAAGACAGTCCGCATCTACGGTAAGAGAGAGGGGACATTGCAGTCCTGATGAATATTTGTGTGCTGTACATCAACTATTTATGATGTTATCGTATGAGGCAATAGTTTTATTATAGATGATATAGCTCTAGTTGTTTGGTTGTGTCTCTGGTGTTTTCCATGACCTCATGTGTTGCTGTTGTGTAACTGTGTCCCTGGTGTTTTCCATGACCTCATGTGTTGCTGTTGTGTAACTGTGTCCCTGGTGTTTTCCATGACCTCATGTGTTGCTGTTGTGTAACTGTGTCCCTGGTGTTTTCCATGACCTCATGTGTTGCTGTTGTGTAACTGTGTCCCTGGTGTTTTCCATGACCTCATGTGTTGCTGTTGTGTAACTTTGTCACTGATAATGATGTCATCTTAACAAATCTAGATGAGTTTAATTTATTCATGAGAGAGTGCTAACTGAGCAGAACTGTACTGTATTATCTTACCCCTAGAGAACTGATGATACAGAAACAACATACTGCAAAATAAGTGAATGTAGGATTGTGAGAAACTGTTGACTTATTCTAAATCATCTTAACGATAGAAATGGATAGGGTATAATTCAAATTGAGATTTTTGTTCATCTGAATGCAGTAACCCAAAATGCTGCCGACTTCCTGTGTGTTCTGTCCAATCCCAGACCTTTTCCAGGTCATCCCTCTGGCCTTCAGCAGTAACCTGGACCTCCTCAACCCCAACATCCCAGAGTGGAGGGAGGACGTGGGTCAGGTGGTCACCAGGATTCTGGCCAAGGTGGGTCTACTGTACTCACCTCATACATGACCTGATGCTATAACATAACAGGACCAGTCTATTCCTTAGGATACATAATGATAGCATCTGCATTGGCCTCAATATGTTTGGTTAAATTATTCAATTCGATATAGACATGACAGGCACGTTCAGTATAGTTATGAAATGGGAGAAAACATTTGGCGATGAAGGGACTACCTGAATAAAAAAAAATGCTCATGTCGTAGAAACATGGTCGTAAAAATATAGGATACATGTCACATAAGTTGAAGATGTCGTTTCGGACCATGACCTTTGACCCCCAGATCACAGGTATCCCTCAGGAGTCCCTGGTAACCATGGTGAAACCGGGCCTGCCCACCACAGCCGAGCTGTACATTCTCCCACCAGAGAGCAAGCCTGCTAAGAGGAGTGTATTTGTGGATAAGGTACACTATCAAACACACACACTACCTAACTAATTGGCATTGTTGGACTCATTCATATTAGTAGAAATTGAATTGTGTGAATTTTATGGTTGTGTTTTATATTTTTTCCACAGCGTATCCCTGCCATTAAGCAGGCCTTCAATGAGAACAACGTTAGCTTCATCGTACGAGGAGGTCTACAGGTGTTGGTGACCTTAGCTGACCCTAACGCAGGTAACCATTCCCATTACTGTAATCATGTCCTTGTGATGTTGTAAATATGATTTTATAATAGATATGTTCTCCAATAATTATTTGGTGTAATGTTGACTTTGAATCGATAATTTAGTTTTTATCAATCTATTTCCAAGGACTAGTAGCTAATGACTCGTCCACGAGAGCGACGGAGATCGGTGCGTTAGTCGCCCCACACAATCTTTTATTAGCTTTCCTTCCTGCTTTCTCAAAAAGAGTCTATTTCCTTTTGATCTCCTCAAATCTAATTAGTCTTCTGTTTTTGTTACCTTCTCTCTGCTCTGCTTTCAGTGTTATTTTCCTAATTTCTTACCTACTAAATTGCTAAACTGTTAGATACACTACATGACCAAAAGTATGTGAACACCTGCTCATCGAACATCTCATTCCAAAATCATGGGCTTTAATATAGAGTTGGTCCCCCCCTTTGTTGCTATAACAGTCTCCACTCTTATGGGAAGGCTTTCTACTCCACTGAACAAAAATACAAACGCAACATGTAAAGTGTTGGTCCCATGTTTCATGAACTGAAATAAAAGATCCCGGAAATGTTTCATAAGTAAAGGCTGTCTTTCACTCGCCTCTTTCCCGTATCCAGATGGTAGGCATTCCGAAGGTCCAACTTACATTTTACATTTACATTTTAGTAATTTAGCAGTCGCTCTTATCCAGATTTTTTTTGTACTGGCCCCCCGTGGGAATCGAACCCACAACCCTGGCGTTGCACACACTTAGAGAAGATGGTCGCTCCCTTAAGAGGTTCGAAAGCCGATGAGATGACTGGTAGAGGGTAACGGTTTTTAACCGGTAGTCGATACACAGGCGCAGGGTTTTGTTCTTCTTCTCCACAAAGAAGAACCCTGCGCTGGCGGGAGAGGCAGATGGACGAACATTCCCTGCAGCGAGAGAGTTCTCAATATACTCCTCCATAGCCTTGGTTTCCGGACATGACAGGGAGTAAGCCGCTCCTGAGGTAGTGTAGTGCCCTGGAGAAGGTCAATGGCGCAGTCATAGGGTCGATACAGAGGGAGAGACGTAGTGCTGGCCTTGTTGAAGACCTCTTGGAGGTCCAGGTACTCCGCGGGAATGGCAGAGAGATCTGGGGCTTCTCCCAAGCCTGCAGGAAGATGTCCCGGGACAGGCTGTGCTGACATAAGACACTGCACATGGCAGAACGGGGTCCAACCTACGATAGAACCAGCATCCCAGTCAATCATGGGATGGTGCTTCTGGAGCCATGAATACCCCAAAACCACGGGTACATGGGGAGATTCTATGAGCAGGAACTACATACACTCACTGTGATTTCCTGATACTTGTACAGTGGGGGAAAAAAGTATTTGATCCCCTGCTGATTTTGTATGTATGCCCACTTACAAAGAAATGATCAGTCTATCATTTTAATAGTAGGTTTATTTGAACAGTGAGAGACAGAATAACAACAACAAAAATCCAGAAAAACGCATGTCAAAAATGTTATAAAATGATTTGCATTTTAATGAGGGAAATAAGTATTTGACCCCTCTGTAAAACATCACTTAGTACTTGGTGGCAAAACCCTTGTGGGCAATCACAGAGGTCAGACGTTTCTAGTAGTTGGCAACCAGGTTTGCACACATCTCAGGAGGGATTTTGTCCCACTCCTCTTTGCAGATCTTCTCCAAGTAAGGTTTCAAGGCTGACGTTTGGCAACTCGAACCTTCAGCTCCCTCCACAGATTTTCTATGAGATTAAGGTCTGGAGACTGGCTAGGCCACTCCAGGACCTTAATGTGCTTCTTCTTGAGCCACTCCTTTGTTGCTTTGGCCGTGTGTTTTGGGTCATTGTCATGCTGGAATAACCATCCACGACCCATTTTCAATGTCCTGGCTGAGGGAAGGAGGTTCTCACCCAAGATTTGACGGTACATGGCCCTGTCCATCGTCCCTTTGATGCGGTGAAGTTTTCCTGTCCCCTTAGCAGAAAAACACCTCCAAAGCATAATGTTTCCACCTCCATGTTTGACGGTGGGGATGGTGTTCTTGGGGTCATAGGCAGCATTCCTCCTCCTCCAAACACGGCGAGTTGAGTTGATGTCAAAGAGCTCCATTTTGGTCTCATCTGACCACAACACTTTCACCACTTGTCCTCTGAGTCATTCAGATGTTCATTGGCAAACTTCAGATGGGCATGTATATGTATTCTTGAGCAGGGGGACCTTGCGAGCGCTGCGGGATTTCAGTTCTTCACGACGTAGTGTGTTACCAATTGGTTTCTTGGTGACTATGGTCCCAGCTGCCTTGAGATCATTGACAAGATCCTCCTGTGTAGTTCTGGGCTGATTTCTCACCGTTCTCATGATCATTGCAACTCCACGAGGTGAGATCTTGCATGGAGCCCCAGGCCGAGGGATATTGACAGTTCTTTTGTGTTTCTTCCATTTGCGAATAATCGCACCAAATGTTGTCACCTTCTCACCAAGCTGCTTGCCGATGGTCTTGTAGCCCATTCCAGCCTTGTGTAGGTCTACAATCTTGTCCCTGACATCCTTGGAGAGCTCTTTGGTCTTGGCCATGGTGGAGAGTTTGGAATCTGATTGATTGATTGCTTCTGTGGACAAGTGTCTTTTTTACAGGTAGCAAGCTGTGGTTAGGAGCACTCCCTTTAAGAGTGTGCTCCTAATCTCAGCTCGTTACCTGTATAAAAGACACCTGGGAGCCAGAAATCTTTCTGATTGAGAGGGGGTCAAATACTTATTTCCCTCATTAAAATGCAAATCAATTTATAACATTTCTGACATGCGTTTTTCTGGATATTTGTTGTTATTCTGTCTCTCACTGTTCAAATAAACCTACCATTAAAATTATAGACTGATCCTTTCTTTGTCAGTGGGCAAACGTACAAAATCAGCAGGGGATCAAATACTTTTTTCCCCCACTGTAGGTTGATAGGAACCGTATTACCAATAGAGAGCACATCCAGCACTCTGACGTCCATGGGAATGGAGAGGAGTTGAGTGGAGATTCCCAGCCCCGAGACCAAGATAGCGTCGATAAAGCTCTCGTCAGCCCTAGAGTCAATGAGCACCCGGAAAGATTTGGCCTGGTCAACCCACAACAGAGTGGCATGGAAAGGGGTACGAGTAATGGGAGATTGGAATATCCCTGTACGGCTCACCAGAGTACCAGTACCTACTGGTGAGCCTGGTCTTTTTAATGGACAGGTGGAAGTATAATGTCCTGTAGTCCCTCAATACAGACAGATCCTGGTGCTCAACCTGAGTAAATGTTCATCCGGAGACAATTTAGCCCTTCCCAGTAGCTTGGTCTCTGGAGGAGGTGAGTCAACCGCCCTCAGTGATTCGGGCACTCGGGTGACCTCGGATTCTCTCGGTAAGATGGACGTCGGGAACTTCCGGGATTCCGCGGAGGCGAGGTGGGAGCAGTGGATGAGCGAGTGTGACCGGGAACAAATCTCCTCTCCCTCCTACATTCCCGTAGCCACCCATTGATCCGTAAGGTCAAGGCGATGAGGTGGGTGAGGTCCATGGGAAGCTCCCGGGCTGTGAGCTCGCTCTAACCTCTGATAATACGTGAAGCAATGTGTCGAAAAGGGCTTCCGGGTTCCAAGCACTCTCAGCTACCAACGTGTGAAAATCCATCACATAGTCTACCACACTACAGGAGTCTTGACATAGTTGGAGCTGCTTACGAGCAGCCTCTCTCCCGGACAACAGAGAATCAAACACTTTTCGTACCTCCGCCACAAACTCCTCAAGACTAAGGCAAACGGTAGACTGTTGCTCCCACACCGCCGTAGCCCAGGCAAGTGCCCTCCCGGACATCAGCGTTATGAGGTATGCTATCTTCAAGTGGTCCGAGGGGAAAGAAGGCTGCAGCTCGAACATGAGGGAGAACTGGGAGAGAAAAGCCCGGCAGGTTCCAGAATCTCCAGCGTAGCACTCCGGAGGAGGTAAGCAAGGTTCTCGGGACACTGGGGTAGGCTGGGAAGAAGCGTCACTGCTTGCGGGGTTTTACTGTCTGGGGAATTACTGTTGTGGCTCGCTGCGTAGTAGGGAATCTGCGGAATATATTGAATGCATGGTCATGGCGTTCAGCCAGGGTATGGAGTCCCTCTATAAGGCTTTGCAGTAACTCCTTGTGTCTTCCAATGGTGGCTCCTTGGGAGGAGATAAAGAGTTGTAATCCAAATCAGAGTCAGGCAGGTACAGGACGGCAGGCAGCATCAAGGTCAGGACAGGCAGAAAGGTCAGAACTGGGAAGACGGAACACAGGACTTGACAGGACAAGACAAACTAGCAAAAGACAAACAGAATACGCCAGTATAAATAAGCAGGGGATAATGAGGGGAGATGGGAGACACCTGGTTGGGGGTGGAGACAAGCACAAAGACAGGTGAAACAGATCAGGGTGTGACAATTGTCGTGCCATTCGTCCGCCGCCATCACCTCATGTTTCAGTATGGTAATGCACGAGCCCATGTCACAAGGATCTGTACACAATTCCTGGAAACTGAAAATGTCCCAATTCTTCTACGGCCTGCATACTCACCAGACATGTTACATGTTGCATTTATATTTTTGTTCAGTATAGACGTTGGAACATTGCTGTGTGGACTTGCTTCCATTCAGCCACAAGAGCATTAGTGAGGTCGGGCACTGATGTTGAGCAATTAGGCCTGGCTCGTAGTCTGCATTCCAATTCCTCCCAAAGGTGTTCGATAGGGTTGAGGTCAGGGCTCTGTGCAGGCCAGTCAAGATGTTCCACACCGATCTCTGCAAACCATTTCTGTATGGACCTCGTTTTGAGAATGGGGGCATTGTCATGCTGAAACAAGGAAAGGGCCTTCCCCAAACTGTTGCCACAAAGTTGGAAGCACAGAATCATATAGAACGTCATTGTATGCTGTAGCGTTAAGATTTCCCTTCACTGGAAGTAAGGGGCCTTGTCCAAACCATGAAAACAGCCCCAGACCATTATTCCTCCTCCATCAAACTTTACAGTTGGCACTATGCATTCGGGCAGGTAGCGTTTTCCTGGTATCCACCAAACCCAGATTAGTCCGTTGGACTGCCAGATGGTAAAGCGTGATTCGTCATTCCAGAGAACGCGTTTCCACTGCTCCAGAGTCCAATGGCTGCTCGGCCATGGAAACCCATTTCATGAAGCAGGGCAGAAATTTGATGAACTGACTTGTTGGAAAGGTGGCATCCTATGACGGTGTCATGTTGAAAGTCACTGAGCTCTTCAGTAAGGCCTTTCTACTGCCAATGTTTGTATATGAAGGTTGCATGGCTTTTATATACCTGTCAGCAACAGGTGTTGCTGAAATAGCCGAATCCACTAATTTGAAGGGGTGTCCACATACTTTTGTATATGTCGTGTATTTTCGCAATATCTGCATAGGTAAACAATATGTTCGAATGATGTCTAATCTTTTCCATTTGCTTTTAAACCTACTCTATATTTTCTTGCACAATTTGCGTGCAGATCTCTTTTCCAGACTGTTCTAAACCCTGAGGTGTGGTGGTGTGTGTGTGTGTGTGTGTGTGTGTGTGTGTGTGGTGTTTACCGAAGCGGAGTGGAATTGACTGTTTGCAGTGAGATGTGTATGTATTCTGTTGGGTTTATTGTGACGTGCCAGCTATACTCTTGTTTCAGTGTCTTAGTTGGCCACATCCATAGCAGGTGTGTGTATGCAGACTGTGTGAGTGTGTGTGTTACCTACCCTGTGTGTCTGTGTACTGTTAATTTCCCATCTGATGTGTGTTGTCTATCCTTGTGTGTGTATGTGCCATATCATAATATGTGTGTGTGTATTGTCCCCCCTGCAGGCTCTCAGGGTGGAGTGGCAGGTCCAGGTGTCTGGGCTCTGGCTGTCATCTTCCTCATCAGCGTCATCGCTACTGGATCCTTCATCCTCTACAAGTTCAAGAGGTGGGTATGATAGACTCACATATATCAGATATTCACTGGGCACTAGTTAAGATTTTGCAGTTGACAAATTATTTGTAATTATGTTCCGCCCCCTTGACCATCCACTCAAGAAAAAAATCGGCCCCCGGGTGAATCTAGTTCATGATCCCTGGCTTAGAGCATGTGGTCAGGAAAAACTCCTGGAGCTAAAACAATAATGTCCTTTGGTATACGCTTTTACCTATCGTGACATAGTCAATATACTGCATGTTGCCCATGTGGGAATCAAACCCCCAATTCTGGTGTTGCATTAACCATGCTTCAACCATCAGAATCAGTCATCCTCTGAAGCATTGCATGACCACAGATGAAAATATAACTGCATGTATGAAGATACAGTAGGTGAATGCATTACTGAATCAATATAGATATACTAGAATACATAAATGCATGTACTTGATGAATCTAGAATGTAGATGAATGAATATGTTGTGCATGATTTGTCTTCTTTTCACAAGTCACACCAATAGCACTTCCTTTGCATCCGATGCACAAAGTCCTCAATCTGTCACGCATTAACATGAACTACAACTCCAACCACAACCTCTCATCAAAACTACAAATCCCACAGTCCTTGGCTTAGGACTGAGGATGCCTATCCTCCACTATTTTTCAGAAAGCTGCCTGGCCGGAATGTGTATGCCCAGATGCACAATGAGAAGGAGCAGGAGATGACCAGCCCTGTCAATCACAGCGAGGACACGCAGCACATCATCCAGGGGGAGGAGTTTATCGATGACGATCTGGACTCGCAGACTCTAGGTAACGCAGGAGGTAGCCCCGCCTTCCGTTCCCTTATAAGGACTAACCCCCACTACTACTAACAGAACAGCCTGCTACTACTCACAAGCCCATGCAGCTAAAGCAAGGTATTAGTTATTTGCAAAATTATTATTATTTTTAAATCTAATGTTACTAACTCCAGAACGATATTGTGAATTAAAGGTTAATTTAAGCATTGTAATACTTATATAAATGGGAAATATTAATAAAATAGTTACTTTTTAAAAGTTAGAGTTTGGCTAAAAGATGACCCTTGAAACGAACAAGGATATTGTGCTTTAATGTTGCAAGATAAAGAAGCATGTGGGATTTTCCCTTTTAAAACCAACTGATCCTAGGCACTAGTCTCACCCACTTATTCTCTCTCCTTGTTGCTAGGTAACCACTCGGGCGTGGTGCTGAGCATCAACTCCAGAGAGCTGCACAGCTACCTGACCAGCTGATGGCTGAACACGGACACACTAACCAGCTAGCCATGCTAAAGAGCTAGCCATGCTAACGAGCACAGGGAACTCTACTCTGCCTTCCTTCTCTGTCTCTCTGTCTGACCAACCAATCCACCACTCCCCTTACAGAGGAAGAGAGAAACCACCATAGTACTACAGTCTAGCAGTACTCTCTCTCTCTCTCTCTCTCCCTCTCTCTCCTCTTCCTCTCCTTGTCTCCATGGCCCCTCGCTCCCTCGTTATGGCTCTTGCTCTTGCCACTGGACCAGAGGGACACTTACTGTATCCTCCGTTCTGCTTCTCCCTCAATCCCTCCCTCCACTGCGTTACTGTAACATCAGGGGTGTGGGCCAACTCTGCTTTTTACCCAGTGTTCTTTGCACCCAGTATCCTTTGCACCCTGTGTCGTGTTTGCTCGGTGTGTTCTCATTGGCTAAACCCCGCAGAGACTGATTGGACGCCACCCAGTGAGGATGGACAGTTCCGGTGACATCACAGAGACGACGCCCCACCCACTGGCCTGCTATTTAAAACGCTGTGTACTGTAAGACTCATCTTTTCACTGACTGTTTTTACACACTAGGTAGTTCCCAGATATCATAGTACACTAGTAGAAGGATAGCGGGGTACACAATATGACCAAAACAGAGCCATGCAATGACCAGGCCATAGCCGTGAAAGTACATCATTCTCACACACAGTTTGGGTACTGTGGGTTAGTCGTGGAGAAAAGAGAGGTGAAGATGTTAATAGCTTTGTTACAACTCTGGGGGATCCTACAAAATTAAGAGAAGGTTTTTAGGAGAATCGTTTTTGTTTTTTTTAACAATCCCATAATTTATAATTGCCGCCATCTCTGTTTTTCTCTCTCTCATTTAAATGCAATAATACTCTTTCTCAGGAAAGAATTAGATGAAATGCCCCCTTTAAATCTGCAGGGTTGTTATATGAAGGATAGGGTGTGGAAAGGGAGCAGTCTGAACCAATAATGTACATAAACCCTGGATTGCTGATGCAATGTATTGGCCATTGAGAGGCTTTGAAGCCACCGGTCAGCCATATTGGCACTCCCCAGTAGGAGCAGGAATTAATGGAATTCTACAGTATCTCAATTAAATGTTTCAAGGACAAAATTATATGTATTTAAGTTTGTTTTTTTTGTAGAAGGGAAAATAACATTTAGTAACAAAAATATATATACACTTTAAGGGAAATGTTTATATATTTATATATATTTGAATGTTTAGCTCACATAATATAATTTAAAAGTATGCTTTAAGGAGTCTGGAACAGAATACGTCTGGCAAAAACTAATGTAGACATTAATAAATGCATTTCTATAGCTTCCAAAATATTTTTTACACTGGTGGGGGAGTGCCAAGATGGAGGCACAGTGGCGTCAACACAGCGCCCCCGAATTAATCATCTAGTGTATATATAAATCATTGGTCTGAACTGAGGCAGGGTTGTGTTAGTGAAAAGAATGCAATTACCCAAATAGGCACTAAGGGGTGGTGTTGCACTGTTTATAAATCCCAGATACAGGTATTTAAGAGTCGTGCTAACATGAAGCATGTGGGAATTATCCTCATTCATTCACAATTATTTACATACAATCCTTGTTTAAATGGTCTTCTTTCATCATACGGCAATGTATAACAATGCTCTATAATAATGAAATATTTGTATTTTTTATGTTTTACGGTACTTGATTACTAGGTGAGGTTAAAGGAGTGACACTTTGTATGGTGTTTGATATTTTAGCAAAGCTACAGCATGTCACGTCCCTGGTTAAAAAGTCATTGTTTGTCCCACCGTGCCTAAAAAGACGCAGACTCCTCTGCTCTATGACATTTCCTGTGCATTTCCACTATTTATTTATTTACTAATAACAATTTGACCGTGCCACCAAGATACCCCCGGGTCAGAGGTCAACGTGAGTTCATTTCCCCAGAGACTAAGGTCGTCGTCATGGAGATAAAGGTGTGGCTGTCGTTATATGAGCCTATATTAGGCAGAGTTAGCAGTGGTATGGTGGTAGGTCTCCTATATAATTTGGTTGGTGTACATAGATGTTTATATGAAAAACCTCCCACTGTATATAGTCACTTGAGTGTGAGTATTTTACACTAATATGAAAACACACACACAAGTCTTTTGGATGCCCCCTTCACTGAATCCCCCATCACAGTAAAATGACACAGGGAGCTTTCTCATTACCATTGCTTGCTTCTCATGTATCAGCATTATTTCTGTGTATAGCTAAGTATCACAGACTTTTATAGGTAGGCTACTTTCTGTTGTATCCATTGTTTAACTGGAAAGGATATCTCATGATCAAATCTACACCCTTCACTTCTGTACTCATGCTATTGTATCTATGGAGATATTGCATTTTGGATACATTTGTTTAATTCCTGTAAAAATGTTAAGTAAATCTTAGTCAGTAGCTTTCCTTCCCATTGCAAATTTCCCAAGACATTTCATTTACACTAACGATGCAGTCTTGAGGAGTGCAGTCTAGAGAGAAGTGTACCATCTTCACATATTGGGCCATATGATGGGGTTGTCTTGATTGAGGCAGAGTACACGTCTTAGTGACAAATGCTGAGAGTCAATCTCAAGCTTCCCAGTGAGTCAGTTACATTCATGATAATGTAGGCCTATCTGATACGAACAGACACCACACTGGACTATTCTATTTGATTCTCTGTTCTTCATCTTTTGTACATATATATGCTCATATTTGGCTTGTTCTTAGTTTTCTAGTGACGTTGTCTGTTATTATTTCCCCCCCCCCCCCCCCTTGTGGGGATCAAGAGAATCCAACATATTTCTGAAGGAGATTCACTGTTGTTGACACAGACTATGTGAAATTGACCGCAGTTGTATTAATATTTCTGGGTTTGTTTGATTTTTGGTCAATTAAAAATGTGTTGAAGTCCTCAGAAAGTGTATCGCACTTAACCTGCATTCTGGAATAAATCACTCCCCTAACTGTACATGTTTGTTGTCGTAATTTTATCTGTTCAATAAAGATTTGACTTCTTCAAAGGCTTGATGATTAGTTGACTCAGCTGTGCTAGCTCTGGAATAGAGCAAGTACATGGAATGGCTGGGGGTTTGAGAAAGAGGAGAGGTTTGAGAAATTCTCTTTTAAACCTATCCAACTTGCAGTAAATATGCACTTAGTAATGACACACATGGAAATTAAACTATCAATCCTGCTGTCCCCAATATCTTGCGCATTCCAACAGATCGTTTGGAATGTTCAAATCAAACTTTACTGAAGGGGTTTCATCAAGTGAATGACAAACACGTCATCACCAATGAGCATATTTGATGGGTTAATGGCTAATGGGTTTGAGCCACATCTCTTGTTCTTCAATGAGCCTTTGCAGACCTGTCGATGTGAAGCACATGAAGACAAGCATTTCAAGTATGAAGGAGTTGGTGGCACAGGGTTGTGGGTTAGAACCAAGGTATTGCACTTGGATGTCATGGCAGTTGGTGGAATGTGACAACTGATGGAGGTTAAAAGCTTGAACCTACAACCCTGTGCTTACTGGGGAGAAAACTTCAAGGTAAGAACTTTACACCAGACTCCTTCACTTCTCATTGTATTTATTTAACGAGGCATGGCAGTTAAGAACACATTCTTACTTGCGATGCTGGGCCAATTGTGCACCGCCTTATGGGACTCCCAATCACAATGTGATGTGATTCAGCCTGGATTTGAACCAGAGTCTGTAGTGATGCCTCTTGCACTGAGATGCAGTGCCTTAGACCGCTGCACCGCTCTGGAGCGCATCAGAAGTTGTGAAAATTTTCTTGAAATGTACACTAAAAGGTCAAGACATGAAAATCAACCCCACAACTTTATGGTTACAAGGCAGGAATTGAACCTCAGAGCCATTGCCTCCTGTCATCCCCCATTGCTTCAGACCCATCCGGATGAATCTGAACAAACGAGCCAATCAGCAGGAGAGAAGGAGTTAGCAGACCTAGTTCTCACATTTTACAGATCTAAAACAAGTGACTGAGAATTCAGATCTGATGCAATCATCACTATGGTTTCTCAGTTTATTATCAGATTCTTGGGTTTATTCCTGCATTGACGTGACTAGTATGGTGTGGTTTCCTATGCTAGATCATGTTTTGAACGACTGCTTTCTCATATACTGTATCGTGGGTCATTTCTTTCAATGCTTTGTTCTGAGAATATAGAGAATAACATTTTCATGGAGTTAAGATTCATTTGGTCTGACTACACAGCTAACCCAACACCAATAAACAAGAAAAGAGGACATTTGGAAAGAAGTTTATTGCTTTTATTTACAGCCGTTCGTCACCGAGTTGGCAACTGTCAAAAGAAGTACAATGGAGTAGAAAAGTCTAAGGTGCAAAACAAACAATGTTGCTGTTTCTCCCCTACTCCCTCTGCCCACACCCAAATACACCCCCCCCCCCCCCCCCCCATTTTGAAAGCCTAACTTGTCCTCCCCTCCCCCATCTCGTGGTGACTTTGGCCGGGATTCAATCCCATCGCAGGTTATAGACATTGCGGCTTTTAAAGGGATAGTTCACCCAAATTACAAAATGACACATTGGTTTCTTTACCCGGTAAGCAGTCTATGTACAACGTATGACAGCAATCCAAGCTTTGGGTTTAGCTTCCCTGGCAGTAGCTGGTACCGTTTCCAAATGCTAACGTTTTAGCATTTGTGGTACAAATCCCATTCAAGTCATGGGACCGATAATCAGAATTTTTCGCATCATGTTCAAATCATCTATATCTGACATTTGGTGAGCTTCACAATAACATTTAGATACTTTTGGATGATTTGGTCATGATGCATGAAAAATGCTAATATTGGTCCCATGGCTTCAATGGGATTTGTGCCACAAATGCTAAAACGTTAGCATTTGGAAAAAGTGCCAGGGAAACTAAACCAAAGCATGGATTGTCCATAGACTGCCTACACGGTAAGGAATATGTCAATATGTCATTTTGTGTTTTGGGTAAACCATCCCTTTAAAGGCAATGTTCTCGGGTTTGCAGAGATCCCATTCACGGTAAATACTGCTTATGTGATCAGATTGCATATGCGATCGGATTAGAATCCCGGCATCAATCTGACAGAATGGAAAAGCTATACAAATATTTACACTCTGATAACTTGAGAAACCTCCATTGGGGGCCATTTTTGTTATGAACAGCCTCATATTCCAACCAGGCCAGTAAATACACCATAAACCAGCCGTTTTAAAGGTAAATGTGCCTTTGAGTAAATGGTAAAAACGTAGCTTGTTTGCAGTAGTACATCAACGTGCTACTTTCACTCCTACAAAGCACAGTGGTTAGGTTACACTGAGCTGTGTGGATATGGCAGTATTTGCAGGGTACTGTAGATGTGGTAAAAGCATTACCAAAAGCACCATTAGAAATAAATTACATAATGTGTGTGTGTGTGTGTATGAGTGTGTGTGTGTGTGTGTGTGTGTGTGTGTGTGTGTGTGTGTGTGTGTGTGTGTGTGTGTGTGTGTGTGTGTGTGAGTGTGTGTGTGTGTGTACACGTGCGCGTGCCTATGTGGTGTGTATGAGCTGAAACGTGTTGCTACAGTAGGAGTTGGAAGTTCAAGAATCCACAACTAGGTCACAGTCTCTGGTTGAAGCGGAGAACACACAGTATTTCTGACCATACAGGCCTCTATTTCTAACAGTGTATTGGTGATGGGGTTGGAATGTGCCTTGGAGACGTTTCAACACGCGCACACATACACTCACACACTATCGTGCACACTAACACGCATGCCACAAACACGCTCACTCACACACACACAAACACACAGTCGTGCACACTAACATACAAGCCACAAGCACACACACACACACACACACACACAGTTGTGCGCATTAACACACAAGCCACAAACACGCACACACACACACACACACCAGATCAGATCACAGGGCTACAGTACACCAGTGGCATGATTAAAAGAGCTGGGCCGAAGCTCCTGGTTGTCAAGCTTAAATATAAGAGGCCACGTTACTTGAGGTTTTAGGAGTTTTCCAACGCCAGCGGCCAAACTCACCAGGACACGACCACGCCTTAGCCTGACCTGCACTTTACTGAGTGGAGCATTCCAATGGCCCCACTCACAAGCATCAACCAATAGGGAGTAGGCGCATTGCTGGTTTGATGATCTGCAAATCATCTGGATTGCCTAACAGTGATACTGATGATTCGATTAACCCATTTAGATGACGTGAACATTAGTGGCGCAGTGCAGTTACCACTCTAAACATATGCTTGTGAACAAGAGAGCTTCTAACTGAGTAGGAAAGATAACATGGGCGCCTACGGAGAGACAGCTATACTACAAAACAAGCATTAAATATTATCAACATAAATAATCACAGGGATGTTTACTTAATAAACATTTACAAATAAATACTTGGTTTTGCACTTGATTTTTGAACCCCAAGAGTTGTAGAAACCAGATTTGTATGTGATGGGGAAACAGATCACAAAAGACCATCTATGATTGGATGTCTGCTTGAAAAGAAAGAAAATGATTGGACGAATACAAAACCTCACGACAGAGTAGTTCAAACATGCCAGATATAATACACGGTATTATACAATAGTAAGCTACAAAAAGAGTGCCATTTCTTTATGTTTTGGAAATAAAAGTATACTCAAATCAGCATTGTCCTTATTGTCTTTCTGGTTGGCTATGCTACGCTTGTAGTGTACTCCTCTTCAACCTTCTTCCCCATGTGAAAAGTTAATAAATATATACACACACACACACAAAACATAAGCTAGTACAATAGGATCGTTGTGAAGAGAGTTGCTGCTTATGTGCCAGTCTTCATCTCCCATTCCTGCAACAAAGGGAACAGTGACTGTGCTTGGGTGTCGGGATATCAATGAAAATGCTTGCAAGTGATACAGCACATAGAAACGCATGTACTTACAGTTACATGCAACTAAATGCAAATTCAGTATAGTCATTGGACTGGGCTGGGATGTGTGGCAATGGATGTGTGTGTGTGTGTGTGTGTGTGTGTGTGTGTGTGTGTGTGTGTGTGTGTGTGTGTGGCAATGCAGTTGACTGAGTGCTGACTGTGTCCCGAGCGTGTGCGTGTAAATGCAGGTGTGTGTGTTCTCTGTAACTCTGTCTCACCTTGGCCTTCCTGAGGACGTGGCCGCGGACGGTCGAGGGTTTCTGATTGGCCGTTCTGCGGAGGAGGGAGGCGCTGTTGACGGGCAGGGTAGAACAGCTCTCTGTGTCGCTGGTGTCACAGCTGGAGATGGGAGAGTTCTCTAGGGTACGCCTCAGCAACACTGGGGACTGGACACACAGATACACACCATTCAGCATCAGCAGCAACATTTTCAACACTTTATCAAAAGCCTGTTGACTGTTTGTCATCGGTATTTTGGGCATATTGCTTACACCAGACAAGTTTTTTAAATGCAGATGGAGAAATGCATACAAAGTAAAAAATAAAAAAAAGTCCCTTTAGACTATTTGGAAGACTAATTTACATGGACAAAATGCTTTTGTATGTTCCTTATTCAAGAGAAGGACACCTTTTCACAGTATTGAGACTCAGCCATAGGTCATGGACATGGTCGGTGTAGCCAGAAGAAGGCAGGGTCCTCTCTAGGTTTCTCCCTAGGTTCCTGCCTTTCTAGGGAGTTTTTCCTAGCCACTGTGCTTCCACATCTGCATTGCTTGCTCTTTGGGGTTTTAGGCTGAGTATCTGTAAAGCGCTTTGTGACAACTGCTGATGTAAAAAAGTATTTATAAAATAAATGTGATTGATTGAGGTCTAACCTGCGGGCTGGAGGTGCCAGACTTGGGCTCAATGGTGAGTCCCAGGGTGACTCCTCCACTCAGGGCCTTCTTCAGACTCTCCTTGACCTCCGTCAGCTCCAGCTCCAGGCTCACCCTCTCGTCCTCCTTCAGCTTGCATTCGTCCTCCACCTTCTTCAGCCGCTCCACCAGAGACGCAGCGGAACGCTTACCTGAGAGAGGGAAGAATGAAGAGGAAGGAGGTTCACTCCCGGTTGCCGTCTTACTGCTATTGTGGTTTATTGAGAAGTCTCTCAGGATAAGAACGTCAGATACATGACTCCCATCTCTCCCCCTCCAAAACCAATCTTCCATCCCGCACCACTCACTCCTAACCCTAATCCTTCCATCCATAACTCCATCATACACCACTAACTCCCACATCTACACTCTTCCTTCCAACACTCATTCCATCTCCCACCGCTCTAAACCCGCTCTTCCTCTTCTCCTCCAATCATTTCTCCATCTCCCCATACTTTCACTCCCACCTCTCCCCCGTCTAATCCGTCGTCTCGCACCACTTACTCTTTACCTCTCCCCCTTTCTCTCTATCTATCTTGGTAAAAGCAGTGTGTGTGCGTGTGCGTGCGTGAATATGTCTGTCTAAGTGTGCATGTCTGTCTAAGTGTGCATGCGTGTTTGTGTGTGTGTGTCTCTTTCTCATACCGGTGCTGGCCTCCATGGCGGTGCGCAGGTCCTTCCTGTCCTTCTTCAGCTGGGTCAGACGGTTCCTGATGTCCTGCTTCCTCTTCATTAGCTCCTCCTCTTTAGCCTGCAGCCGCTTGGCGTCCGCCTCCACGCGGTTCTTACCGTACTTATACTGCTCTGCACCTACAGGAGAGCGAGGGGATTTATGTTATATATTCCTTCGCACCGTTAAAACCAAATGGTCATTAGGTGTTGGGAAATGGGTAATGGAAGGGGAGGGGAGAAGGGGGGATTAGGGGGAGGGAGAAGGAGAGAATGAGATCCAAAAGGAGGTAAGGAAATATGTGAAGAAGGGTGGATTGCTATGAGAGGGAAGGAGGGAGTTGTGAAATTGTTAGGTTAGATTACTTGTTAGATATTACTGCATGGTCGGAATTAGAAGCACGAGCATTTCGCTACACTCGCATTAGCATCTGCTAACCATGTGTATGTGACAAATAAAATTTGATTTGAAAGAAAAAGACAATGCTCATCAGAGTTCTAGACAAGGCAGAAACTGACCAGAATCCCATTGAACCCAAACCTCAACCTAGAAGCACTCCTTAATCAAACCGAGTAGAGGAGGGACTAGGAACTGAGCCTGCTGAAAAAAATACACCAAACAAGAAGCCTTAAGCTACAGAGGCCACTAGAACCTCTCCACACCACTGAGTCTGACTGTGAGTGTGAGCGTGCGTGTGAGCGTTCGTGTGTGCGCGTGCCTCCCTAGCACATTAGCCTCTACGAAGGACCAAATAATCAATCAAACCACCACTTGACATCTCCAACCATCAATACGGGCCTATTTTAGCTTGACATTAAACAAGTATTGTGTAACATACACTAAATCCAAAATGACACATAGTTGGTATCCCCTAGGAACACGATGCTTACAAAAGCGACCAAATATGAGAAAGTGGGTTCAAAACTGTCGTAGTTCACACATTACTGAAAACACACAGACCATCACCACGAAGATTAGCCTCACCAGTAACCACGGGTCACCCTGGCCAAATATTCATGCTGCTATTTGAACGTTGACTCAAGGTTGAATGATAGTTTGGTCTGGGTATGTCATGGTAATCCTCCATAAGGTTGGGATTTACAACGGATGGGTTCAAGGAAACCATCTTCGCACCATCCAAAGATATTTACTCCTGCTGCTCCACCAACTGTAATTTGTGAATTCCGGATTTTTTGTGTGGCTCCAGTTTTCCTAAAAAGCGATCAGTGGTGGGTTTGACTGGGACTGAGGAGTGGGGAGCCAGACTTCATGTCTGCTAAGACCAGGCTACTGCTAAATATCACAGCTAGCAGACTGTATAAGGGCTGACTAGAAGTGACAGGCTAGCAGTAGCTTATGAATTATCACACTGGTATGTACTGTGTGTCATGATTTATTGAAAGACTCATACACTCATGGGAATGGGTGTGTGTCTCTATCTAGCGCTCAAACTATACACACACAAACACATATTGATTAGACTCTTACTGGAGTTGTTTCGTTTCACAGATGCTCCACTGGTTGTTCCATTGGTCTTCTTGGCCTGGTTCTTGTCCACCTTCTGTTTAGACGCTGTCCCATTGGTCACTGGGGCCTTCTTTCCCTTTAGCTGATTGGTCGAGAAGGAGGAAGAGAGAGAGAGTAGGCATTCACAATCCTGGTTGAAATTCACAGTCCTGAAACTTAACTACAATTTGTAGCTATAATGAAAACCACTACACTACAGTCCAAACATACAGTTAAAATGTCCACAACCCACTTCCAATAAAAATCAACATTGCCCATCTAAATCCCCAGGTGGGTAAGATCATGTGAACTACTCTGCACAGCTTTAGAAATGAATTGCCCGTTAAACACATGACACTAAAAATATGAATCCCCCTTTGAAATGAATTCCACAGTAATCCCAGCATTAGGCTAAACCAGCCCTATTGAACTGTATTCCCCTGGAGAGTGTGTGTGTGTGTGTGTGTGTGTGTGTGTGTGTGTGTGTGTGTGTGTGTGTGTGTGTGTGTGTGTGTGTGTGGACTACTATACAACCATGGGTTTGGATGTGGTGCTCTACCATTCAGTTTCAATTAGCTTTACTGAAAGCATTAGGGCCATTGAGCCAGAGTTGTACACCTAGCAGGATGACATTAAACACTAGCGCAGGCTTTGTCGTACAGGGTTCCATGTTAACACCCCTGGCTATAAACACACACGCACACGGACCGATGCATGCAAGCCGCACGCACGCACGCACGCACACACATCAAAGCTCAACTCTACAAAGCCAAGTGGTGACTTATGCGAGTAACAGTGCTAGGTGGCGTTTCCAAGTCACATCCATGTAGGCTATAAAAAATATAATTACTTACATACATGCAGGCGATGGCCGTTGTAAAGGCAAGGAGCAGTATAAACACACAGAGGACACACACACACACAGATCAAAGGAGGAAAAGCCTCCATCATCTGGGTGGTCTGAAGTGCTCCCACAGATACGCTGCCTAACACACTGCAGATATTCGCCCCCCCCCCCCCCTTCTCTTAATCCAATATCAGGCCTCTAGTTAAAGTCTGCATGGTCAATGTCTCAGACCCTAACTAACTCCCAAATACTCAATACTGGACAGAGTATTTTTTACAAGGGGCTAAGAGCTGCACCGCAGCACGGGGGATTTTGAGGATAATGTCTCAAAACCTGGATTCTGGGTGGCCAGTATCAACACCATTATATTAAATCAAATGTTTCTGCAGGAATAATAAATGTAATAAGAATTGAGACTCAAATCCCATTATTTAATCCCTCCCCCTGCCCATTGTTAGGCACACCGCTTACCCCTCCCTCAGCAAAGACTCACACTATTACACTGAGAGTACAAAACATTATGAACGCCTTAATAATACTGAGTTGCACCCCTCCCCCTCAGAACAGCTTCAATTTGTCGCTGCATGTACTCTACAAGGTGTCGAAAGCAATCCACAGGGAAGCTGGCCCATGTTGACTCTAATGCTTCCCACAGTTGTGTCAAGTTGTCTGGAATGCCGTTTGGGTGGTGGGCCATTCATGATACACATGGGAAACTGTTGAGAGTGGAAAAACCCGGCAGCGTTGCAGTTCTTGACACCCTCAAACCGGCGTGCCTGGCACCTACTACCTTACCCCATTCAAATCCGCTTAAATCTTTTGTCTTAACTATTCACCCTCTAAGTGGCACACACACAATCCATGTCTCAATTGTCTCCAGGCTTAGAAATCATAACACGTCTCCCCTTCATCTAAACTGATTTAATTGGATTTAACAAGCAACATCAATAAAGGGATCATAGTTTTCACCTGGATTCACCTGGTCAGTCTATGTCATGGAAAGAGCAGGTATACACTGCGCATAATATATGTTAAAGGAAGAGCTAACTCCAAAATCAAAGTTATTAGATGGAATTTAGATGCTGTTAATCTCTCCCAAAAATGTGGGTTTAAGGCCTTGAGATTTTGATTCATGCATATAGCAGGATCTACACAACAAATGGCATAAGAGACTTGACTTTAGACAATTTTTGAAGTATGACCCATCTCAAACTTTGAATTTGAGGTGAACTATCCCTTTATGTATACAGTGTTAATTAAGGTTGCGTTAAGGTTAAGACAGCAGAGCGTTAGTCACCTGAGTACCGGCTTTAGTGTTAGTGTTAGCTGAGGAAGAGGAGGAGAGGAATTTTGATTTAACAGGGCCAGGGGTTTTGTAGTGGCTGGAGGAAGAGGCTAGGCGGCTGGGCTTGGGGGAGTAGCGGGCGGCCAGCTTGGGCGAAGGCATGTTCTCATAGAGGTCAGCGTTCTCATACAACACCTCCTCTCTCAGACGTCGCCCTCCGGTGGCAGGGCTGGAGTATAACACCTCTGGGTCCTTATGTTAGAGGTAGGCATGCGGAGAGGAAAAGAGGGAACGGAGGAGGACATAAAAGGAAATATAAAGAGAAAGAAAAAGAAAAGAGACGAGGACATGAAAAGGGAATAAAGAGAGGGAGTAAATTTGAAAAACGGCAAAAAAATAAGTCAGCAAAGGGGAAAAAAGAAGAGAGGAAGCCAAAGGGTTGTTATTGTTACAGGAAAGTGAGCTAGAGCAGAGGAAAGCACAATTATTAATCATAGTTGGGTTAGCATGAGAAAGAGGGAACGAGAGAGGAAGAGAAACAAAGATACCCGATGCAAGCCATCACAAGCAACGCAGCATCCAGATATAAGAGTTGCTGAGATATTGCAGAAATATGTGCACTAATTTGTTTGTTTTCTCAGTGTGTGTGTGAGTGAGTGAGTGCGTTTGTGTCCTTACCGTTCCATTGATGGGCACGTCATCATAGTGCAGTGCCATTCCAGAGGGGCAGGCATAACCGTTCACAGGGTTGTCCAGATAGGGGTTGGGAGATACAACACGTTTACTAGTGAAGCTGAGGAGAAAATGCACAAATCCATGAGTGAGTGATAATATATCAGGGAATCTCCATATAAAAGCTGTAGTTATAGTCCGAAAGTAAAGCATGTGGGGTCATGTGGGGAATATGGAGAGGTTTGTCCATTAAGGACCTTTATAGCTGGACACACACTGAGTGCACAAAACATTAAGGACACCTTCCTAATAATGAGTTCCACCCTCCACTTTTGCCCTCTGAACAGCCTCAATTACTCAAGGTATGGAATCTACAAGGTGTTGAATGGGATGCTGGCCCCATATTGACTCTGGCCCCATATTGACTCTGAAAAACACAGCAGCGTTGCCGTTCTTGACACAAACTGGTGCGCCTGGCGCCTACTACCATACCCTGTTCAAAGGCACTTAAATATTTTGTCTTGCCCACCCTCAATGGCACACACATACAATCCATGTCTCAATTGTATCAAAGCTTAAAAATATTTTTTTAACATATCTCCTCCCCTTCATCTACACTGACTGAAGTGGATTTAGGAAGTGACATCAATAAGGGATCATAGCTTTCACCTGGATTCACCTGGTCAGCCTATTTAACGGAAAGAGCAGGTGTCCTTAATGTTTTGTACACTCAGTGTATAGCTGTCTCATACATTGCCTGCATCATACAAATAACAGTTCAGGCATTTAGTACTCCCTTGGGTATGCAAACGCTTTATCCAGCCCTTGCAAAGTGTATTGTGTTATTGTGTGGGCAGGACTGGCCTGCACACAGTGCTCTTGTGAAAACCCTGTTGGTCAGAGTGACACATCAAATGACCAGAGAGCGGGGAAAACATTGGTCCAGAGATGTCCATTCCTAACTGAATGAGGTCAAGGCGGCTGAGGGAACAACACACATACTTTTTGGGATTCAAATACGCATGCATACATTATCTGCCACACAAATTATTAGCTTTTTCTGAGACCCCCAATAGAGTGATAAGTACAGTGCATTCAGAAAGTGTTCAGACTCTTTTTCCACATTTTGTTACATTACAGCCTTATTCTAAAACGTATTAAATACATTTTTGTTTCTCATCTATCTAGACACAATACCCCATAATGACAAAGTAAAAAAATTTTTGTTTAAATTGTAACAACTTTATAACAAAAAAACTGAAATATCTTATTTACATAAGTATTCAGACCCTTTGCTATGAGACCCGAAATTGAGCTCAGGTGCATCCTGTTTCCATTGATCATCCATCCTTGAGATGTTTCTACAACTTGATTGGAGTCCGCCTTGGTCATTATTTGGAAAGGCACATATAAGGTCACACAGTTGAACGTCCATGTCAGATCAAAAACCAAGCCATGAGTTCGAAAGGAATTGTCCGTAGAGCGCCGAGACAAGATTATGTCGAGGCACAGATCTGTGGAAGGGTACCAAAAAATGTCTGCAGCATTGAAGGTCCCCAAGAACACAGTGGCCTCCATCATTCTTAAATGGAAGTTTGGAACAAATAAGACTCTTCCTAGAGCTGGCTTCCCGGCCAAACTGAGTAATCAGGGGAGAAGGTCCTTGGTCAGGGAGGTGACCAAGAACCCGATGGTCACTCTGACAGAGCTCCAGAGTTCCTCTGTGGAGATGGGAGAACCTTCCAGAAGGACAACCATCTCGTCAGCACTCCACCAATCAGGCCTTTATGGTAGAATGGACAGACGGAAGCCACTCCTCAGTAAAAGGCACATGGCAGCCCACTCTGGTCTGATGAAACCAAGATTGAACTCTTTGGCCTGAATGCCAAGTGTCATGTCTGGATGAAACCTGGCACCATCCCTACGGAGAAGCATGGTGGTGGCAGCATCATGCTGTGGGGATGTTTTTCAGAGGCAGGGAATGGGAGACTAGTCAGGATCGAGGGAAAGATGAATGGAGCAACGTACAGAGAGATCCTTGATGAAAACCTTCCCCAGAGCGCTCAGGATCTCAGACTGGGGCAAAGGTTCACCTTCCAACAGGGCAACGACCCTTAGCACACAGCCAAGATAACGCAAGAGTGGCTTCGGGACAAGTCTCTGAATGTCCTTGAGTGGCCCAGCCAGAGCCCGGACTTGAACGTGATCTAACATCTCTGGAGAGAACTGAAAATAGCTGTCCAGCAACGCTCCCCATCCAACCTGACATAGCTTGAGAGGATCTGCAGAGAAGAACGGGAGAAACTCCCCAAATACAGGTGTGCCAAGCTTGTAGCGTCATAACCCAAAAGACTCGAGGCTGTAATTGTTGCCGAAGGTGCTTCAACAAAGTACGTAAACGTAATATTTCTAAAAACCTGTTTTTGCTTTGTCATTATGTGGTATTGTGTGTAAATTGATGAGGGTAAAAAAAATATTTAATCCGTTTTAGAATAAGGATGTAGCGTAAAGAAATGTGGAAAAAGTCAAGGGAATGCACTGTAGCCCCTATCACAATGGGAGGCAGGGGTGTGTGTGTGTGTGTGTGTGTGTGTGTGTGTGTGTGTGTGTGTGTGTGTGTGTGTGTGTGTCTAACCAGAAGGACTGCTTGGCCAGCTGGATGACGTTAGCGGTAGTCTCTACGTCTATGTAGTCGTAGTGCAGGGCAGCAGGGTCTGTGGTGGAGCCGGTCTCAGCGAGCAGCACCCCCAACCACCGACCCATACTCTCTGAGGAGGACGCCTGGAGAGAAGAGGAGAGGTGGGTTAGAGATTATTACGCTCATTTAAAGAAGCTAGTATCTATTTATTTATGTTAATACTATTCATCGGTTTAGAAAACAGGTGTACCTATGTATAAACTTCAACAACAAAAAATTATAGAACAAGAGATAACTTTTCATCATTTCTTTCCATCCAATCCATACTATCACTACAACATTAGCACAAAATTGCCCTACGACACTGATCTAAGGTCAGACCTGATGATTTCCCCCTGACCATGAAGGTTCAGATTTGGCGAGGGTAAGCTGATCCTAGATCTGAATCTAAGACTAATCTCCACCCCGAGCCAATTGACCACCAACCTACCTCCAGTACAGCCACCTCCTGTCCATTGCGGAGCAGGCGGAAGGCGAAGGGGTGTTTGGAGTCCAGTCCGGGGCTGACCTCGCAGCCTCTGAGGGGCAGGCTGGCCATATGGGTCTTCAGGTCAGCGCGGTCCTTATGGAGCAACAGCTGGTTGTCCTTCAGACGACACCAACGGTCACGCCAGCGGTTATTGGACATCACGTTCAGGTAGCCTGTCAGTCAGACAAGACGGACCAGTTAGGATAAAAGGGTGGGGTAAAATGGCCAATAGCGAAACGGCAGGCCAGAAAATGAGTCTATAGCTGCAGTTCTGGCTGTTCTAAATCAAGACATTTCCCCATACATTCTATAATATAACAACACCTATATGACCAAATCCACCCTTGATATACAGTTGCAAGAAAAAGTATGTGAACACTTTTGAATTACCTGGATTTCTGCATAAATTGTTCATCAAATTTGATCTGATCTTCATCTGTCACAACAATAGACAAACATAGTGTGCTTAAACTAATAACACACAAATTATTGTATTTTTCTTGTCTATACTGAATACATCATTTAAACATTCACAGTGTAGGTTGGAAAAAGTATGAACCCCTAGGCTAATGACTTCTCTAACAGCTAATTGGAGTCAGGAGTCAGCTAACTTGGAGTCCAATCAATGAGACAAGATTGGAGGTTGGTTAAAGCTGCCTTGCCCTATAAAAACACTCCAAAAATTTGAGTTTGCTATCCACAAGAAGCATTGCCTGATGTGTACCATGCCTCAAAAAAAAAGAGATCTCAGAAGACCTAAGATTAAGAATTGTTGACTTGCATAAAGCTGGAAAGGGTTACAAAAGTATCTCTAAAAGCCTTGATGTTCATCGGTCCACGGTAAGACAAATTCTCTATAAATGGAGAAAGTTCAGCACTGTTGTTACTCTCCCTAGGAGTGGCCGTCCTGCAAAGATGACTGCAAGAGCACAGCGCAGAATGCTCAATGAGGTTAAGAAGAATCCTAGAGTGTCAGTTAAAGACTTACAGAAATCTCTGGAACATAGACTCTGACGAGTCTACGATACGTAAAACACTAAACAAGAATGGTGTTCATGGGAGGACACCACGGTAGAAGCCGCTGCTGTCCAAAAAAACATTGCTGCACGTCTGAAGTTTGCAAAAGTGCACCTGGATGTTCTACAGCGCTACTGGCAAAATATTCTGTGGATAGATGAAACTACAGTTGAGTTGTTTGGAAGGAACACACACTATGTGTGGTGAAAAAAAAGGCACAGCACACCAACATCAAAAAACCTCATCTAAACTGTAAAGTATGGTGGAGGGAGCATCATGGTTTGGGGCTGCTTTGATGCCTCAGGGCCTGGACAGCTTGCTATCATCGACGGAAAAATGAATTCCCAAGTTTATCATGACATTTTGCAGGAGAATGTTAGGCTATCTGTCCGCCAATTGAAGCTCAACAGAAGTTGGGTGATGCAACAGCACAACGACCCAAAACACAGAAGTAAATCAACAACAGAATTGCTTCGACAGAAAAAAAATATGCCTTCTGGAGTGGCCCAGTCAGAGTCCTGACCTCAACCCGATTGAGATGCTGTGGCATGACCTCAAGAGAGCAGTTCACACCAGACATCCCAATAATATTGCCAAACTGAAATAGTTTTGTAAAGAGGAATGGTAAAAAATTCCTCCTGACCGTTGTGCAGATCTGATCCGCAACTACAGAAAATGTTTGGTTGAGGTTATTGCTGCCAAAGGAGGAGGGTCAACCAGTTATTAAATCCAAGGGTTCACATACTTTTTCCAACCTGCACTGTGAATGTTTACATGGTGTGTTCAATAAAGACATGAAAATGTATAATTGTTTGTGTGTTATTAGTTTAAGCAGACTGTGTTTGTCTATTGTTGTGACCTAGATGAAGATCAGAACAAATGTTATGACCAATTTATGCAGAAATCCAGATATTTCCAAAGGGTTCACATACGTTTTCTTGCCACTGTAGGTTGACTTCTAAAACCCAGATGTGACCTCTAACCCCTAAGAGGTGTCTTACCACAGGTGGGTATGTCCTCCTCGGCTGAAGATGTCTGTTCGTCAGTGGACGGCTTCTTCTTGCCCAGGCCAATAATCTTAGTTATCTTCTTTCCCGCCCCTTTTCCCAGCGTGCCTCCCTTCTGGCTCTTCTGAGAGTCCTTCTTTCCTTTACCTGAGAGAGAGAGAGTGGTAGAGAGAGAGAGATATAAAGAGAGAGTGAGAGGGAGAGGGAGAGGGAGAGAGGAGGAAGAGAGAGGAAGAGAGAGAGAGAAAGAGCAAAGAGAGACATGCAATGTCAGAGAGCTAGACCTTCAAGGTAATTTCATCTTTAAGAATGAAAAAAATATTACATAAGCTATTTGACCAGATTGTCATATCATTTGAATATTTAGGTCAGTAATTAGGCCTCAATTCTACTAACCGAAGAGGCCCACAGACACAATGACAGTGCACATTCTCCTGTAAATACCGCTAAACTGGCCTAAACCCGGTCATAAAGCCTGTCTCTCTGTGTGTCTGAATAGAAAATCTGCTGGTCGTCTGAGGGTTGTTTGGATTGTGTGGTCTGTGGTGAGCAGGGTTTGGTAGAAGAGACCCACTCTGGAGACTGCCAGAAGGGTAAACGAGAGATGAGCCACAGACAGAATGACAAGAATAGACGTCACATAGTTGAGAAGAGATGATGGAAACGGCCATAATATTATTTGTATGTATAGTGTGTGACAGGGAGATTCACTGACTAGAAAGTAGTGTATATTCCTGTAAGCTTTTGTCTTAAGAAAACTGCAATAGTTAAATTCTCCCAACATCTGCAGAGTTTGATTATCTGCATCATACCCATGTACATTAATACCTGTTAATACCATTCATTACTACAGAATATGGTATAACTTCCCCTTCACAAAATTGTGGAGGTCCTATTTTCCTTTGTGGAGTCAGACACAATAGTGAGACAGAAAGAAGAGAGGGGTTTCTGAGGCAGGGGTGCAAAATTCCCCGTGAATGATGTCATCGTAGTGAAGCAGCTGACGCTCGGAGTCTGGAGTGCTTCTGCAGACAGACGCTTACACTGACACACACACACACAGACAGACATAAGACACACACACCTCCGCTGCCCTGCAGGAATCAACTCAGATCCTGTTACCCTGATAGTGATGATATCTACCATGACGACAAATCTCATTAAATATGTGGCCATTTCTGCCCAACCCCTGCTAGTGTTTATCTCTCACACACACACACACACACACACACACACACACACACACACACACACACACACACACACACACACACACACACACACACACACACACACACACACACACACACACACACACACACACACACACACGTTAGGCCCGGGGTCTAAGGTAGGAAACCAGACACACATGTGTGAAAGAGCTTCACTTTGGATGATTATAATTATTTTTCTCTTCTTTTTGCCGTGAAAGACAGGGGGGGAAACACTCTGATCAGGCTAATTTGATTCCACTGAGTCAAGTTTCGCTTCTTACCAGCCATGGAAGGAATGTGGCTGATTAAGGTGAAAAATGGATTTGGAGACTCGTTTTTCTCCCCTCAGAAAGTGGGCAGCTGGGAAATGGTGAAATGGTGTGAGAAGGGTGGGTCTGTGGTAGTTGTTTGACTTGGAGATGCAGTGGTACTGTAGAGATATGAGGTGATATCATCAACCACTGGCTCGCCACTGGTGACATAGTGCATGGACTCAAGCCACCATCCACCCCTACTCCGTGGGAACTAGATATGAGAGGATTGGAGCAGTGTAAGCAATATGGCAAATATTCAACCTAGCCTATCAGAGGGCGTTGTGGAGCTATACCATACTCTTAGTTACATGAAGTGCATATAAGGGGTAGGGGCTATGGGTCAATTTGGGATTGGGCATGAAATAATAATTGGGGAATGAAAGTTGGGGAATAAAAGTGGTAGCCAAACAGCATTACCCCTCCAATCCTCCAGAGGGCAGTATCATAATGGGGCGGCAGGTAGCCTAGTGGTTAGAGCGTTGGACTTATAACCGAAAGGTTGCAAGATCGAATCCCCGAGCTGACAAGGTAAAAATCGTCGTTCTGCCCCTGAACAAGGCAGTTAACCCACTGTTCCTAGGCCGTCATTGAAAATAAGAATTTGTTCTGAACTGACTTGCCTAGTTAAATAAAGGTGAAAAAATAAATACAAATAATAATACACTCACAATCCACTCATAATTGGTCTCACCTGAGGGAACACAACAAATGCGTAGACTTACAGCAATCTGTCAAAAGCCATCAGTCAGAGATCCTCCAATTGAGGATCATGTGCATATTTCAACAACAATCATGGTTTCCCAGCTGTGATATGCAAACTATTAGACATACGTCTATTAATCACAGCCTGGGGAGAGAGTATCTGTGCGTGCGTTGGTTTGTGTGTAATGAGACCAAACACGAACAGCTCTAAATTCCAGAGAATCCAAACAAGAGGTCTTGACAAGTTAAATGAAAATGTAAACCCCGTGGAATTGAGCTTGTCGAGCAAGCAGACGCTGAATAATGTCATCCTGCTATTTAGATAGAATCTCGGCTGTCTTGGTACTAGGTGCAGGAAAAAAGGTTCAATATCAAATAAACGTTGAATAAATCCAAATGCTCAAATCCATTGTTTCTGTGGCTAATCTCATAATCATACTTCCCCTGAACACACAAGCTGCTCTGGCCCTCAAGAAAATTTCTCCAATCAACAGAGTATAGAGGGATTTACAGTTGGGTCAACGCTGAAGAAACACAATGCTTCATTAGCATTAAAGCTGCAATACTGTATGGAACTTTTTGGGCGACCAGACCAAATTCACATAGAAACGTGTGTTATAGCTCCGTCATTCTCATTGAGCGAAAAGTCTAAAAAGTGGTGGATCTGTTCTATGTACTCTATTTCTATGCTTCCCGTGCTTAAGTTTCGTTTTTGCTCTATTACTCTCGGTTTTGTACACCAGCTTCAAACAGCTGAAAATACAATATTTTTGGTTATGGAAAATATATTTCACAATGGTTTAGATGGTACAATGATTATCTACACAATACTTGCTTGTTTTGTCACTGAAATGAATATGAATCTAGAGCTAATTCATAGCTTACATGCCATTACTCATTTAACTTCCAAAGAGGAACAGTATTGAACCAAGGGAAAGCCCAATTGAGAAGAGACTCTTTCACACCAATATCAAGCCTGTGTTCAAAACCAGAATGCCATTAACCCAGTATGATGTCCTGTACTTAGTGTAACTATCAAAGTATTCCAGACCCTTCCCTGGTCTCACCTTGGTCCTTACAGTCGGTGACGGTGTGTCCGTTCTCATGGGGCGGCTCGCCATCTGAGCTCGGCCTATCACATGACACCTTCTGCAATGGAAGAGTTAGAACTGTTAGACAGATATTTACATTTTTTTTAGATTGAACCCTTATTTCACAGGTTAGTTGACCAAGAACACATTCTCATTTACAGCAACGACCTAGGGAATAGTTACAGGGGAGAGGAGGGGGGATGAATGAGCCCATTGGAAGCTGGGGATGATTCGGTGGCCATGATAGTATGAGGGCCAGATTGGGAATTTAGCCAGGACACCAGGGTTAACAATAAGTGCCATGTGATCTTCAGTGACCACAGAGTGTCAGGACACGTTTAACGTCCCATCCGAAAGACGGCACCCTACACAGGGCAATGCCCCCAATCACTGCCCTGGGGCATTCAAAAAATATATAATTAGACCAGAGGAAAGAGTGCCTCCTACTGGCCCTCCAACACCACTTCCAGCAGCATCTGGTTTCCCATCAAGGGACCGACCCGGACCAAACCTGTTTAGCTTCAGAGGCAAGCCAGCAGTGGGATGCAGGCTGGTATACATGCAGACAGAAATATAAAACAGGCAAACACACATGCAGACACAAAGAGAGAAAGAGAAATACAGAGACGCGCACACACACACACACAACCATATACATAAAACACACACTGTACCCACAGAGAATCTCGGAGAGCATCTGCAAGATGTTATGGTTGAAATAATTAGGCTAGGCTTCTGTGTATTGTGCCAGCTAGGGAGCAGTTTGTCATTAAACTCCTTCTGATCTGCCTAATTTTCCACCACTGTACACACACACACACACACACACACACACACACACACACACACACACACACACACACACACACACACACACAAGCTCTGTACAATAAGGCTCCAACAGTTCCAGTAAGTTTACCTGTTTTCTCCAGGCTTATGAAATCCAATAACACACTCTTCCTTCACCTCCCTAAACACACTGTGCCACAGCTGCAATTAAGTGCTATTTGGCACAACAATTACAGCTTTTACTGCAATGTGCTGCCCTGGCATCCTGCTTGTTATTAGGGCACACAGAGAGAGGCGAGGGGCCCTATGGCAGCGTACAGGGATGTGTAGATACACACACACACACACACACACACACACACACACACACACACACACACACACACACACACACACACACACACACGAAGTCGGAAGTTTACATACACATTGGCCGAATACATTTCAAACCAGTTTTTCTCAATTCCTGACATTTAATCCTAGTAAAAATTCTCTGTCTTAGGTCAGTTAGGATCACCACTTTATTTTAAGAATGTGAAATGTCAGAATAATAGTAGAGAGAATGATTTATTTCAGCTTTTATTTCTTTCATCACATTCCCAGTGGGTCAGAAGTTTACATACGCTCAATTAGTATTTGGTAGCATTGCCTTTAAATTGTTTAACTTGGGTCAAACATTTCAGGTAGCCTTCCACAAGCTTCCCACAATAAGTTGGGTGAATTTTGGCCCATTCCTCCTGACAGAGCTGGTGTAACTGAATCAGGTTTGTAGGCCTCCTTCCTCGCACACACTTTTTCAGTTCTTCCCACAAATGTTCTACAGGATTGAGGTCAGGGCTTTGTGATGGCCACACCAATACCTTGACTTTGTTGTCCTTAAGGCATTTTTCCACAACTTTGGAAGTATGCTTGGGGTAATTGTCCATTTTGAAGACCCATTTGCGAACAAGCTTTAACTTCCTGACTGATGTCTTGAGATGTACCTTCAATATCCACATAATTTTCCGTCCTCATAACGCCATCTATTTTGTGAAGTGCACCAGTCCCTCCTGCAGCAAAGCACCCCCACAACATGATGCTGCCACCCCCGTGCTTCACTGTTGGGATGGTGTTCTTCGGCTTGCAAGCCTCCCCCTTTTTCCTCCAAACATAACGATGGTCATTATGGCAAAACAGTTCTATTTTTGTTTCATCAGACCAGAGGACATTTCTCCAAAAAGTACCATCTTTGTCCCAATGTGCAGTTGCAAACCGTAGTCTGTCTTTTTTATGGCAGTTTTGGAGCAGTGGCTTCTTCCTTGCTGAGCGGCCTTTCAGGTTATGATAATACAGGACTCGTTTTACTGTGGATATAGATACTTTTGTACCCGTTTCCTCCAGCATCTTCACAAGGTCCTTTGCTGTTGTTCTGGGATTGATTTGTACTTTTCGCACCAAAGTACGTGTCACGGTTGTTGTCGGTGAATGAGGACCAAAACGCAGCAGGTACGTGAATGCTCATCTTGATTTTTAATTACTCTCAAAAATGAACATACGAAAAAACGAACACTCGACAAATAAACAGTCTGGTAAGGCACAAGGCTATACACAGAATAATCACCCACAAATAACACATACAAACACACCCTAATATATGGGACTCTCAATCAAAGGCAGATAGACAACACCTGCCTTCAACTGAGAGTCCCAACCCCAATCAACCAAACATAGAAACACACACACTAGACTAACCATAGAATTAACTAAACATAAACCAAAACCCGGAAATACTAAATCAAACACCCTTTACACAAACACAACACCCCGAACCACATAAAACAAATACCCTCTGCCACGTCCTGACCAAACTACAAAAACAATTAACCTTATACTGGCCAGGACGTGACAGTACGTTCATCTCTAGGAGACAGAACGCGTCTCCTTACTGAGCGGTATGACGGCTGTGTGGTGCCATGGTGTTTATACTTAGGTACTATTGTTTGTACAGATGAACGTGGTACCTTCAGGCGTTTGGAAATTGCTCCCAAGGATGAACCAGACTTGTGGAGGTCTACAATTCTTTTCTGAGGTCTTGGCTGATTTCTTTTGATTTTCCCATGATGTCAAGCAAAGAGGCACTGAGTTTGAAGGTAGGCCTTGAAATACATCCACAGGTACACCTCCAATTGACTCAAATTATGTCAATTAGCCTATCAAAAGCTTCTAAAGCCATGACATTATTTTCTGGAATTTTCCAAGCTGTTTAAAGGCACAGTCAACTTAGTGTATGTAAACTTCTGACCCACTGGAATTGTGATACACTGAATTATTACTGAAATAATCTGTCTGTAAACATTGATTGGAAAAATGACTTGTGTCATGCACAAAGTAGATGTCCTAACCGACTTGCCAAAACTATAGTTTGTTAACAAGAAATTTGTGGAGTGGTTGAAAAACAAGTTTTAATGACTTCCAACCAAAGTGTATGTAAACTTCCCACTTCAACTGTATGTATGTATGTATGTATGTATGTATGTATGTATGTATGTATGTATGTATGTATGTATGTATGTATGTATGTATGTATGTATGTATGTATGTATGTATGTACAGTGGGGCAAAAAATTATTTAGTCAGCCACCAATTGTGCAAGTTCTCCCACTTAAAAAGATGAGAGAGATCTGTAATTGTCATCATAGGTACACTTCAACTATGACAGACAAAATGAGAAAAAAAATCCAGAAAATCACATTGTAGGTGTTAGGCCTCTCATCTTTTTAAGTGGGAGAACTTGCACAATTGGTGGCTGACTAAATACTTTTTTGCTCCACTGTATGTTATGTATGTCCTTACCTTCACGTTGATGTGTTTGTATACACATGTGCATGCACGTTCGTTTTGATTCTTTCTGAGTTTTGTGTCTCGCCGGTGTGTGCAAGTGTGTCTTTATGTGCCTGAGCTGGCGTTCTGCTCCTTACCTTCTCCAGGTCGGGCTTGTGTACAGGAGACCCGGCGCCTGCTCCATCTGAGTCCCCTCCGTTGCTGCACACCTCCCTCATCACCTACAGGAAGAGGAATACCAAACACAAACACAGCACTATTTAGTTATAACAATGCATCAGTTGCATTCTGCTCATTTCAAGCATGGGAGCAAGATTGCCATTGACATGACATGTTCAATGCATTTCATTTCAAAAACGTGTTACACTGTGTTACATCAGCCGATGGATCATAGTGCAGTATGCAACACACGCAGCAAGACTGACAAAAAAGTCAACGGCTTTTAGCTGTACAGTACTTGACTACAGCCATTGGAAGATTGCCATTGTCGCATCCCTTGTGAGACCCATCCATTGTGTTATGTAACACGCCCATTCAGAGTGAATGGCATATCCAGGGATATCCACACACTGCATGGGGGAGTGGACGGGGCGCCAGTTTGGATCAACATGACCTTGCAGAACCTCCAACCTGGCAACCCATCAACAGCACAACCACCACCATATTGAATCAATATCATTGACATATGAGCAGTGAGTGAATGAATGATAACGCTACGCTAGGTTAACCTGCGAGGGGTGACTTGGGGACTACTGTGGAGACAGGCAGTCAGGCACCACATACACGAGCGAGTACGCGCACGCAGGTATGCGCGCGCGCGCACACACACACAAACAACCCTCAAAACACACACACACAACCCTTCAAAACCATCCGCGTCTGTCCCCGCGGTGGAGTTCTTCTCAGCGTCTCTGCTCACCACATTTCATTGGCTTTGGCTGGGAGCGAACATAATTGGCGCTGCAGGGAAATTACAGGCTGTGGCTGGGCTCCATGGTTTTGGCCCTAGCCGGAGCGTTGCTGGAACGATTGGGACAGACATGAACTAAATGTCTCCCTATCTGCCATCAGGGAGAGGCAAATCACACAGTTTATATGATATTATACAGATAAAAATCAAATCAAATTTTATTGGTCACACACATATTTAGCAGATGTTATTGCGGGTGTAGCGAAATGCTTGGGTTTTGGGTGGGTTTGGAGGGCTTATGGACTTTCTTCATCTGCCAATAAAGGGGTGTTTTGTTAAATCTGGGAGAATAATCTTCATATATGCTTCACATCAAACTAGTGCCATATAACTGGAAAATATGCTTCTTTGCTGGATCTGTGAATTGTAATGTTCTTATTGTGATTGACAACCCATACTTTAACACCATGCATACTATACTGCATGTACATGGATAAAAGATCCATGGTGTAAAGGAACACCTACGTGAGAATGCTGTTCATTGATTACAGCTCAGCGTTCAATACCATAGTGCCCACGAAGCTCATCACTAAGCTAAGGACCATGGGACTAAACACCTCCCTCTACAACTGGATCCTGGACTTCCTGATGGGCTGCCCCCAGGTGGTAAGGGTAGGTAACAACACGTCTGCCACGCTGATCGACAACACTGGGGCCCCTCAGAGGTGTGTACTTAGTCCCCTACTGTACTCCATGTTCACCCATGACTGGCCAAATATGACTCCAACACCATCATTAAGTTTGCTGACGACACAACAGTGGTAGGCCTGATCACCGACAACGATGAGACAGCCTATAGGGAGGAGGTCAGAGACCTGGCAGTGTGGTGCCAGGACAACAACCTCTCCCTCAATGTGAGCAAGACAAAAGAGCTGACCGTGGCCTACAGGAAAAGGTGGGCCGAGCAGGCCACCATTAACATCGACGGGGCAATAGTGGAGCGGGTCGAGAGCTTCAAGTTGCTTGGTGTCCACATCACCAACAAACTATCATGGTCCAAACACATCAAGACAGTTGTGAAGAGGGCACGACAACACCTTTTCCCCCTCAGAAGACTGAAAAGATTTGGCATGGGTCCCAAGATGCTCAAAAAGTTCTACAGCTGCACCATCAAGAGCATCCTGACCGGTTGCATCACCGCCTGGTATGGCAACTGCTCGGCATCTGACCGTAAGGCGCTACAGAGGGATATACGTACAGCCCAGTACATCACTGGGGCCAAGCTTCCTGCCATCTAGGACCTATATAATAGGCGTGTCAGAGAAAAGCCCCAAAAATTGTCAGAGACTCCAGCCACCCAAGTTATAGACTGTTTTCTCTGCTACCGCATGGCAAGCGGTACCGGTACTGGACCAAAAGGCTCCTCAACAGCTTCTACCCCCAAGCCATAAGACTGCTGAACAATTAATCAAATGGCCACCAGACTATTTACAATGACCTCCCTATTTGTTTTGTACACTGCTGCTACTTGCTGTTTATTATCTATGCATAGTCACTTCACCCCTACCTACATGGCCAAATTACCTCGGTACCGGTACCCCCTGTATATAGCCTCGTTATTGTTATTTTATTGTGTTACTTTTTATAATTTTTTACTTTAATTTGGTAAATATTTTCTTAACTCTTCTTGAACTGCACTGTTGGTTAAGGGCTTGTAAGTAAGCATTTCACGGTAAGGTCTACACTTGTTGTGTTCGGCGCATGTGACTAATAAAGTTTGATTTGATGTGTACACATACAGGCATCCACACTCTAGTGCAGGACATGGGTGTTGCCAAACATTGAGTGCCCAATGCAAAATGATGCAGAGGAAGAATTTCAGGCAACATGGCAGCAACGGTCAATCATAAGAGCCAGACTGGGATAGGACTTGAACAGTGATTATAGAGTGAGACTGAGTGTAAACAGGCAACACACAGTGTGAGAAGCCAAGCAGCCACTGCAGACCAGTAACCATATGACATGCAACATTATATCTCACCAGGCCTGCTTGAAGAAACAGAGGGATAATTATCACAAGACAAAAGAGAGGGAGGAGAGGAGGAGAAGAAGAGGAGGAAGAGAAAGATATCTTGCATTAGCCTAGTAGAGAAGTGGAAGAAAAGCAGGTCATGTCGAAGGAGAGATGAGGTAAGGGAATAAGGAGAAAAATATAAAATTCAAAAGACCATAAGCACTGGAAAGGATTAGAAAGGATGAAGTAGCAACACAATATGGACATTTAGATTCCATAAACAGTTCATTAGCCACACAATTTCTGGATTTCACATCAGTAAACTGTTTTGGTGCGCCTCAAGGCTCCGTTCTAGTCCCGTCTCCATTTACTAATGTAGTCTTACATGACTCAGTTCATTACAGGGACATGGTATTGGATCATAATCCTCCGACTAGAGTGGGATTTATCGGAGACCTTTTATATCCATTATTCCATTTTTAATGTGAAATGCAAGAGTGATTATTATCGAAGCTCTGTGTCTCTGGATGGAGAAACAGAGTAGGGGAGACAGGGAGAACGAGAGAGAGAGAGGAAAAGAGAGAGAGCTGGGAAGAGAGAGAAAGACAGAGCAAGCGAGAAAGAAAAAGAGAAAGACAAAAAATAAGGAAAGACAAAGAGAGAGAGAGAGAAACAGAGAACTTTTATTCTGGGGTCCTAGGCAACATCTAGCCCTAACATCCAAACACATGCTCCACACACACTAATCTTTTTGGCTCTGTGAGGCGCTCAAACACCCCCAGGCGTAACTGTATGCAGAGCAGGCCAAGAGAATATCCCCTCCCTCACTGTGCAGTTAATCATGCAAAGGTAAAATATGGGACTTCAATCCAATCCATCCACTCTAGGCTCCTGTTTCGGGGTACGTCGAACCACGGCCAGCCGGGCCTCATAATTGGGCGCACTGATTGCAAGGGTCATTTGGTATGAAAAAAGTATGCATATGTCAATTAAGTAAACTAAAACAGAGAGATTGTTTGGGGTGAGGGTGAAAGGCATGTGTTCATGCCGTGTTCATATGTATCGGTTCAAAGTAGTTTTAAAGTGCAGTTTAATAGACACCTGACCAAATATGCAACAAGGTCCTGTCTCGAGTGATAATTATGGATGTTTTGGTTCGGTTTGTATGTTTGCGCAGTCCAGTGCGGCTGCTCACAGGTACCTCGGCGCTACCCGAGCGTGCTGCTTCGCTGCAGCGAATCAATAACAACCAGAATTACCATATGGAAGGAATAATCAAATCAGAACAAAAATATCAGACTTACTCCCTTTTTTCACTGCGGACATAAAGCTCTATAGTGGCCCACCATAGATGCAGGTTGACTTTTATTGGGATGATTCTTGTCCTGGAGGCAGAACTGAGCAATTTCCGCTAGATGGACCAGCTGCAAAGCCAAAATTGGCTATATTGAAAAAATTCTGAAAAACTAAAATTAGGGATAACAGTGGGGTTCAAATCAAACCACACTTTTATTCATCACATGCTTCGTAAACAACAGGTGTAGACTGACAGTGAAATGCTTACTCACTGACCCTTCTCAACAATGCAGAGAGAAAGAAAATGTATTGAGGTTAAGGTTGGGGTTTAAAATCAGATTGTGTGACTTTGTGGATGTGCCAGCAAGTGACGACTGCAGAACTGCCTCCAGAACAAGATCCATGCCGAAAAACGCTAACCTGCGACATCTCAGGCCTCTCGGTTTTTAAACGGGGTCCTCTCGGACAAAGTTTTTCACAGACTGGTGTGCTGTATGAAATGGTTTCAAAATGGCCCTGTCGGTAAACTACAGAGCAGGAAATGTAATTGGCAGGAGCAGCATTCAGCAACTAGAGCAATGAAAAAACAAGGGGAAAAGGGGTCTTAAAATAGCTGCACAATGGGTTTTCAACGATAAACAACGCTTTCCAAGGGGAATCTCAGGAAAACAAGAGGTGAGGGGGGGTTGTAGTGTGCGTGTGTGTGTGTGTAGTGCATGTGTGTTTCTTTGAATTTGAACCCCTATGGCCTCTTCCATACTGCGATTGACATGGAATAGCTCAAAGGCTTTGGAATAACATACGAGGCAGCGGGGAAACTAAAAAGAACAGGTCTTTATTTGATGTCAGCAGGATGGTTTGCTTTGCGGGCTTGTCGGAGTCCCCGGGAGAGACAGGGCTGAGAGGGAGATCTGAGAGAGACGGCTCTACAAATACTAAGCAAACATCCTGACATTAGAGTACAGACATCAGAAACACCTGTTCAAAATAACCATCTGGGCCCTAACACAATATCAGAAAGAAGACTCCATCCGCTAAGGCAAAAATGGGGATGTTATTCTCATAATATGATCATGTTATAAGTAGTCTCTCCCCTTAAAAAATAAACCAGTGGCATACTGTACATCTGGACAGACATTCCACAAGAATCTTGCTTCAGGATTGATGGGAAATATACTCTATCCTGTTCTCACTCCAAAAGAGTGCACTCTCCTTAGAACCAGTCTGTTTCTGATTTACCCAACTTGTCATTGCCATTGTATCCGATGCACACATTAGTCTGGTACTCCGTCTACAATAGTGCTGCAGTAACTTGGGACCATTGTCTGATAGCGAAACGCTAACATCCTGATCGGTGTCTCGGGTCATTCTGTTACCCTGGACCACTCGGCCAACAATAGTGTGCCGCTGTAATGTCATAATCTGTGTCCCGGGTTATTGTGTTACCTTGAGCCACTCCTCAGCCTGCTCTTTGCTCTGCACGGCCAGAACCAGGGCGTCTGCCCCCTGGTGGACTATCTTCAGCTCGTGTTTCTTCTTCTTGCCGTCCTTGGGGACATGTGTGATGCTGCAGCCTGATAACACTAGCTCCATCTGGGGCGTCTGGTCTTTGGATGACTTGTAGCACTGGAGGAGGGAGGAGAGAGGGAGGAGAGAGAGAGAGGTCAATCAACCAGTGGATCAAGTTTTTCAAATACACATGGCTTCTCCAGGTGCATGTGGTTATTCATGTGTGTGTGTGTGTGTGTGTGTGTGTGTGTGTGTGTGTGTGTGTGTGTGTGTGTGTGTGTGTGTGTGTGTGTGTGTGGTTATATGTGAGGGTGACAGTGTGTGTCTCTCTGTATCTGTGCATGTGTCTGTACCAGCAGCTTGTTGTCCTTGATGACACAGAGCAGCTTGGTCCATTGTCCGAAGCGCTTCTTGCGCAGCAGGAAGGCACAGATGCGTGCGTCCTTGACTAGGTCCATGGAGGCCTCCTCGCTAGGCCACTGGTGTCGCATCTTCTTCCCTCTACCCTTCCCATCCTCCTCCTCCTCGTCATACGACTCATACGAACTGCTCATCTGGTCCGAATCGTAGTCTGAGAGATAGTTGAGGGATAATATGTAAGATATTGACCGCAGGGGCGGGTGTATGTGCACTGTGAGTGAACGTGTGTTCAGTCCTCACTTTAGCTTTTCAAGTGTGTTTTCATTGTGTGTGTTTGTGTGTATTCACATGGACGTGTGTTTGTGTTTTGTACACTTACTGGAGGTGATGTATTCTGGGGCTTTTCCAGGACTGAGGGGGACGGCCTCTTCATAGTAGCCCTCTGGGAGAGAGGAGCTGGGGAGAGGAGGAGGCCCGTTGTCTGGAGGCTGGAGGAAACACGGGGAGCGAGAGGGATTGGTTAGAGAGGTATTGGTTACGATGCACTGTAGTCTATGGGAAAGCGCCACAGCGAGGGCAATACGTGTGTTAGAGCGTGACGGGCAGGGCGTAAACACAGGAAATAGCTACTTCGGATATGAGGTCCCATTAGTGGAACTTCAAAGACGAAGTGTGACCCCCGTCTATATGGTGGCCATCTTATCTCTAGGTTATCAATGAGACAACGGGAGGAAGTGATTCATGTAGTAATCAGCTGAGTTGACTCATGATTGGCTTTGAAGTGTTACAGCACCGTGGAGGCAATCAACAGGTAAATCATTTTCACTAAGATGTGATGCATTTCCACTTAGGCGATAACACTGGGGGGGGGATGGGAAAAAAAGAGGGGAGTGGGATGGAAAATAACACTTCTTTGTTGTCTTCTCCACTTAGCTAGCTAGGACGCGAGGAGAAACTAACTCACTCGCTGGGGTCTCTGCCTTCGGCTCTTAAAATAACATAATTGCGGCAATAAAAATCTAATCTCTCCAAGCGTATGGAAATAAATGTCTTCATTGACATTTAATGCGGGGATTAGAGCATTCCCAGAGTTGGTCTTCACCCAGAGTGAGTGAGAGAGAGAGAGAGTACAGAGAGAGAGAGAGTACAGAGAGAGAGAGCGAGAGTACAGAGAGAGAGAGCGAGCGAGAGTACAGAGAGAGAGCGAGAGTACAGAGAGAGAGCGAGAGTACAGAGAGAGAGAGAGAGAACAGAGAGAGAGAGAGAGACCGTCGCTGCTGGAGTGTGATACCTTGGGTTTGATAATGTTTTCTTTACTGGTCTTTTGGGTGTTGTAAACACTCGCTGAGGTTGTCTTTGTGTGTTTAGTTTGCTTTTTAACGGTCATTATCTGTACTCCTGCTTTACTCCATTCCCAACTGCTCTTCACTAGGCTCTATATTTAGGGCCCTGAGTTTTACCTGAAAAACTCCACCTAATGTCGCCACAAACTGTCATGAATAAGCGATTACGGCTGGTGACTCCAATAAAGTCCCAGCAACGCCCCCCCCCCCACCCCTTTTTTTTCTCATGGAAAGGTCCGCTCTAATTTCATTTTGTTGGTGGCAGCTGCCGTTTTTTCCACCGGTGGAGGGTTTTAAGGGGGAAAATCCACTAGCACTATGGACCGTTGATCGCGGCCGCCCCCAGAAAGGCGCCATGGTAACATGGATATATGTGGCTATTTACAAGGGGGGGGGGCATAAAAACATGTTGGTGTTGGTGTTTTTTTACAGTGCAGAGCTATGTCAAAATGTATTTGTTGCTGTGTCATTAGCAAAGCATTTATGCTGGACACGTGAGTTAGCCCTATAGAGAGAGAGAAGAAAATCATATGATACACATTCATGTTAGGATGCGGGGCAACCCTTCCAACAGGTCTAAGTGTACCTTATTTATACATATCGATAGGGGAATCTAAATGCAACATCAATACGATGACTCTACACTACACTCATTAACCCAAAGGGAAATTGTAGTGTTCCGCCATGCACACTGGCATGCTAGGTGCCATAGTCTATTTAGCTAGAAAATAGGGTAAAAGGGTCAAATAGGACTATTACCAATCTGCAGCCTGTCTCTAATAACACTCAGCCACTCTGTCTAGGCCCAGCCAAATCCCAGAGAGACTAACACTAACCATTAATGATAAACACAAATTAACCACATTAAACCCTCCCCTCTTCCTTCTACAGTATGCACTCCCTTTATCTATCCATCTACACTCCCTTTCTCTCCATGTATGTTTTTTATTTTCAACTTAACTGACTTGCCTAGTTAAATAAAGGTTAAGAACAAATTCTTATTTACAATGGACGGCCTACACCGGCCTAACCCGGACGACGCTGGGCCAATTTTGCACCGCCCTATGGGACTCCCAATCACGTCCGGTTGTGATATAGCCTGGATTCGAACCAGGGTGTCTGTAGTGACGCCTCTAGCACTGAGATGCAGTGCCTTAGACCGCTGCGCCTGCGCCACTCGTGAGACCCCCTCCTCCTAGTCTTATCTCCTAAGTAGAAGAATGTACTCCCTATCTTGTATCTTCCCTCCCTCTCTCTCTCTCCTATCTACCGCCCCTCTCTCGCTCTCTCTCCTATCGACCTCCCCTCTCGCGCTCTCTCACGCTCTCTCTCCTATCGACCTCCCCTCTCGCGCTCTCTCTCCTATCGACCTCCCCTCTCGCGCTCTCTCTCCTATCGACCTCCCCTCTCGCGCTCTCTCTCCTATCGACCTCCCCTCTCGCGTTCTCTCTCCTATCTACCTCCCCTCTCGCGTTCTCTCTCCTATCTACCTCCCCTTTTCCTATCTACCTCCCCTCTCCCTATCTACCTCCCCTCTCCCTATCTACCTCCCCTCTCTCGCTCTCCTATCTACCCTCTCGTCCCTTATCTACCCTCTCTCTCTCGCTCTACTATGTACCATCTCTCCTATCTACCCTCTCTCTCTCTCGCTCTCCTACCTACCCACTCTCTCGCTCACTCTCCTACCTACCCACTCTCTCGCTCACTCTCCTACCTACCCTCTCTCTCGCTCGCTCTCCTACCTACCCTCTCTCTCGCTCGCTCTCCTACCTACCCTCTCTCTCTCTCCTACCTACCCTCTCTCTCGCTCGCTCTCCTGTCTACCCCTTCTCTCACTCGCTCTCCTGTCTACCCCCTCTCTCGCTCTCCTATCGCTCTCCTGTCTACCCCCTTTCTCGCTCGCTCTCCTATCTACCCCATCTCGCGCTCTCTCTCCTATCTACCTCCCCTTTTCCTATCTACCTCCCCTCTCTCTCTCGCTTTCCTATCTACCTCCCCTCTCTCTCTCTCGCTCTCCTATCTACCCTCTCTCTCGCTCGCTCTCCTATCTACCCTCTCTCTCGCTCGCTCTCCTATCTACCCTCTCTCTCGCTCGCTCTCCTATCTACCCTCTCTCTCGCTCGCTCTCCTATCTACCCTCTCTCTCACTCTCCTATCTACCCTCTCTCTCTCGCTCGCTCTCCTATCTACCCTCTCGCTCTCCTATCTACCCTCTCGCTCGCTCGCTCTCCTATCTACCCTCTCGCTCGCTCTCCTATCTACCCTCTCTCTCGCTCGCTCTCCTATCTACCCTCTCTCTCGCTCGCTCTCCTATCTACCCTCTCTCTCGCTCGCTCTCCTGTCTACCCCTTCTCTCACTCGCTCTCCTGTCTACCCCCTCTCTCGCTCTCCTATCGCTCTCCTGTCTACCCCCTCTCTCGCTCGCTCTCCTATCTACCCCCTCTCTCGCTGGCTCTCCTATCTACCCCCTCTCTCGCTCGCTCTCCTATCTACCCCCTCTCTCGCTCGCTCTCCTATCTACCCTCGCTCGCTCTCCTATCTACCCTCTCCCTCCATCTACCCTCTCTCTGCCTCCATCTACGTATACTCCCTCTCTCTCTGTCCATCTACCCTCCCTGTCGCCCCTCTCTCTGTCCATCTACCCTCCCTGTCGCCCCTCTCTCTGTCCATCTACCCTCCCTGTCGCCCCTCTCTCTGTCCATCTACCCTCCCTGTCGCCCCTCTCTCTGTCCATCTACCCTCCCTGTCGCCCCTCTCTCTGTCCATCTACCCTCCCTGTCGCCCCTCTCTCTGTCCATCTACCCTCCCTGTCTCCCCTCTCTCTGTCCATCTACCCTCCCTGTCTCCCCTCTCTCTGTCCATCTACCCTCCCTGTCTCCCCTCTCTCTGTCCATCTACCCTCCCTGTCGCCCCTCTCTCTGTCCATCTACCCTCCCTGTCTCCCTCTCTCTGTCCATCTACCCTCCCTGTCGCCCCTCTCTCTGTCCATCTACCCTCCCTGTCGCCCCTCTCTCTGTCCATCTACCCTCCCTGTCGCCCCTCTCTCTGTCCATCTACCCTCCCTGTCGCCCCTCTCTCTGTCCATCTACCCTCCCTGTCTCCCCTCTCTCTGTCCATCTACCCTCCCTGTCTCCCCTCTCTCTGTCCATCTACCCTCCCTGTCGCCCCTCTCTCTGTCCATCTACCCTCCCTGTCTCCCCTCTCTCTGTCCATCTACCCTCCCTGTCTCCCCTCTCTCTGTCCATCTACCCTCCCTGTCGCCCCTCTCTCTGTCCATCTACCCTCCCTGTCGCCCCTCTCTCTGTCCATCTACCCTCCCTGTCGCCCCTCTCTCTGTCCATCTACCCTCCCTGTCTCCCTTTGTCTATATATTCCCTTTCAATCTAGAACTTCAACTCCAAGAAGTGGCTCGACCCCAGAACCTCATCATATTTCCTCTGGGAAACAGTGCTTTGTGGTGAACTCATTTTCTGGCAAGGTCACTGGCCCACTAAACTCCACAGATGCTCCCCCACCCCTCCTGACCCTCCCAGAAACTTCCCCACTGCACCAAAGGAGAACGAAAGAAAGTTGAGTGAGTGAGTGGAAGACTTCAAAATCAAGAAAGAAAAAATGTTCAGCCTTGACATTTGAACAATAAGCTCTGGTAAAATACATCCACTTGGCGTTTTACTTCGAAATACAAAAGCTGGAGGTTGTGTTTGTGTTCGTGTGGTGGACTGCTTGGACTGTTGATGTTGGAAGGCCGTAACCTCTCAGCAGTATCAGAATGTGCTCATTTCCTTCTTAGAGCATGTTAGCAACAATAGCAGCATTAATAACTCGAGACTTGAATGTTTTAGATTTGCGTTTTCAAACGCAATTGAAGTTACTTGAGATGGAGATTGGAGTTGTGACCCCATCACTCTACTATGAGAGGTATTCAGGGTCTGGTCAAGTGTATTGGACACACACACACACGCGCGCAATCACGCACACACCTACTTTTCAGTTGTTTTCACGACCTCAAACAGCCTGTTCGTATCCCAGAAATAATCTGGCTTGACGAATCACACGATCCGACTAACAGGGTGCATTGTGGTCCAAGTGCATTCCAGCCTCTGATTGACCGTAAACAAACACCATCCGTAAACCCCAAAGAGGTGTCGGATCCAGATGGATGTCTACACGCTAATTAGCCCTATTCATTAGCATCTTGTTCAGCTGACCCTTACGCTATACGCATGCAGTTTCAAACAAACCCTGAAAGTATTTTAAAGTTTTGAAATACTATTGAACTAAGTTCTGCTATAGATGCATATGGCCTTGAACCCACCAATTCTGTTCCACATCCCAATGCTATCTGCATAATACCCTCCTATTGTGAATTCCCACCCATGTATCTTTTAGATTAACAGATCTGTGCATTTCATGCCCTTAAACCCAGCAATTTCCCCAATTCCAGGGAGCAGCCCATGAGTAATTAGGGAGCAGCAGTGAGGGAGGCCTGACTGTCCTTGGTTTGGAGACACTGTGGGGAAAATGTTTGTCTCTCTAGCCTGGGCTTAGCTCTACATACCGCCATCCATTCTCTGTCTGTCTGCGTAGGAGGGGTAGTCAGTGTTGTGTCTGTCTGCGTAGGAGGGGTAGTCAGTGTTGTGTCTGTCTGCGTAGGAGGGGTAGTCAGTGTTGTGTCTGTCTGCGTAGGAGGGGTAGTCAGTGTTGTGTCTGTCTGCGTAGGAGGGGTAGTCAGTGTTGTGTCTGTCTGCGTAGGAGGGGTAGTCAGTGTTGTGTCTGTCTGCGTAGGAGGGGTAGTCAGTGTTGTGTCAATGTGTTTGCTGTCGTGGGAGTCGTGGGAACACAGAGGGGACAGACGCAGGCTGACTCGCAGTTTGTCTAAGAGAGAAAGACTACATTTCCCAAGATGCTTTGGGGTTTCTATCCATTTAGGTTGCGGTAATACAGCTGTTGCTTCAACATACACTATACAAACAAAAGTACATAGACACCCCTTCAAATTAGTGGTTTTGGCTATTTCAGCCACACCCGTTGCTGACATGTGTATAAAATCGAGCACACAGCCATGCAATCTCCAAAGACAAACATTGATAGTAGAATGGCCCATACTGAAGAGCTCAGTGACTTTCAACATGGCACCGTCATAGGAATCCACCATTTCAATAAGTCAGTTTGTAAAATTCTTGCCCTGCTAGAGCTGCCCTGGTCAACTGTAAGTGCTGTTATTGTGAAGTGAAAAGTCTAGGAGCAACAACGGCTCAGTCATAAAGTGGTAGGCCACACAAGCTCACAGAATGGGACCGCCGAGTGCTGAAGCATGAAACACGTAAAAATCGTCTATCCACGGTTGTAACAGTCACTACAAGTTCCAAACTGCCTCTGGAAGCTGATGTGTTCGTTGGGAGCTTCATGAAATAGATTTCCACGGCCGAGCAGCCACACCCAAGCCTAAGATCACCATGTGCAATGCCAAGCGTCGGCTAGAGCGGTGTAAAGCTTGCCGCCATTGGACTCTGGAGTAGTTGAAACGCGTTCCCCGGAAGTGACGAATCGCGTCATCTGGCAGTCCGACAGATGAATCTGGGTTTGGCGGATGCCAGAACGCTACCTGTCCGAATGCATAGTGCCAACTGTAAAGTTTGGTGGAGGATGAATAATGGTCTGGGGCCTTGTTTCATGGTTCAGACTAGGCCATTTAATTCCAGTGAAGGGAAATCTTAACGCTACAGCATACAATGACATTCTAGACGATTCTGTACTTTCACATTGTGTCAACAGTTTGGGCAAGACCCTTTCCTGTTTCAGCATGACAATGCCCCCATGCACAAAGCAAAGTCCATACAGAAATGGTTAATCGAGATAGGTGTGGAAGAACTTGACTGGCCTGCACAGAGCCCTGACCTCAACTCCATCGAACACCTTGGGATGAATTGGAACACCGACTGCGAGCCAGGCCTAATCGCCCAACATCAGGGTCCGACCTCAATAATGCTGAATAAAATCAAGTCCCCGCAGCAATGTTCCAACATCTAGAGGAAAGCCTTCCCAGAAGAGTGGAGGCTGTTACAGCAGCAAAGGGGGGACCAACTCCATATTAACGCCCATCATTTTGGAATGAGATGTTTGACGAGCAGGTGCACACATACTTTTGGTCATGAAGTGAAGTGAACATTACAAAAAAGGGGCAAATTGCAGCTGCTACATCCATTTTTGGAGTTAGAAATTACATATACCAATTGATTCTTGAAGAACATAATTTATACATTTTAAAGAGACAAGTGTCTATAATTCTCTTTTTTTCTTGGTTTTAATTTAGTTATAGTAGTGTCAAAAACTGGCCAACATACTTTGTATTGTCCATGGTGAACAACACATGTTTTCTTCCATCTCATTCTCCATGACCCTGCCATTCCTATTCTGATATGGGTCCAGTCAAGTGCAGCCAACTTTAATCTGAGCTTTTCTGCTTACTAAATATGGAGGCCATATCTCTGCCAGCCCCTGCAGCAGTTGGGGTCATCAGTGCATCTAAACCAAACAAGAGGGGGGAGAATTACTGATATGCACGTGTGCGCATTCACTTATGCACACACACACACACACACACACACACACACACACACACACACGGACCATGGAGCCGTGCTAAGGCAGCACTTCACGGCGTATCAAACTGTCTGACTTCTGGGCCTCTGAGCCTTTTGCCTGGCCTTAGCAAACTCGCATGCACTGTAGGAACAAAAACGCCTACAAAACGTCTCTAGCACGCCTACCCGCTCTCCATATGAAACTGCCCCTGGCTGTTGAAGGATGGTGAATAGTCAATTGTGTCTGAGAGAAACTCAAACCGGACTTCTACAGATTAGTCACCAGCGCACTCATACCATTCCAAGAGTTTCTCGAACACGCACGCTCATGAAGACGCACACATCCAGCAACTCTCACTCAGGCACACACACCATACCAGTGGTTGGTGTGAAAAAGCACCCTCTGCTGGATCCTAAAACCCAGCACTCCCCCCTTTCAGAACAAGCATGGCCACTGAGCCATGTTCACTGATACTAATCTAAATGTTACACCAAAACTGTTTTTACACGACCTGCCCATATTAGTGGAACCTCAGCAAAACCTTGTGCCAGTTCCCATTCTGAATTCTATTCTCTCCCTCCCTCCCTCCCTCTTTTCCTGGGAATGGGGGATAAGTCTGTGTTTCTAGGCAGGTGTGCTCTTGCACGCAGCCGGAGCGGATGTGCCAGTCTGAATGCCGAGTAGGGAAAAACCAGCACAAGAGAAACAAGCATTGAGGGAGTGTGGAACAGAGGAGCGATAGGAAACTTCCAGACCTCCACACCTCTTCCCCTCTTTCTGCCACCTCACAATGAGGTGTCAATATGGGCCAGAGGGAGGGGAGAGGTCCGGTGCAATGAGCCCAAAGAATGTTGGGGGCATTGAGCAAATTTCAAGTCTGCTGAGCGCAAACGTTGTGAAAATGATGTGCAACTTCCAGCGCGTTTAGTGTGAACACTGAGGCTGTACCCGCTTTAAGTTTACATTTTAACAGTGGCCAAGTATGCTACTGTGGCTATTTGATAATAATGTGAGCCTACCATAGTGGCATACCAATCAAAAACAATGGTGAAAATGCATCCAATAACATTTTAACATTAAAATAGCTGTTTTATCATTAAGCCTACAGTAGCAGCCAATGTGTGGTGTTCAATGTAAGCCAACATTCCATGAGACTTTTGAAAAAACATGCAGGGCTTGACATTAACCTGTTTATCCACTTGTCCTTCAAACATGGAGGTAACTGAAAATGTTGTCGTGTTGTTTGATGCAAGAAACCACCTTACAAAATAAAATGCATTATTATTCCCATACCATTATTACAGCGAATCAGACAAATTATGCTATCCTCTGCCTATTGGCTACTTACCTTATTCAAGACTGTCTCAAAATACAACACTGCCCCTTTAAGACAAAAACCTTTTCAAAGATGTCTAGAAATGTACGTTTTGTGCTCTTGTAGGAAGCAATCACTCCCCTATTGCTGACTACAAATTATTTATTATGGGACTAATAACTCACTAACTAGCAAAGGATATGAACAAAATGTGCACGTGTGGCTACATGCAGCTCTTGCTTGAACTCAAAACAATGGCATCTACTCACAACCGCTCATGCTGTAAACACAGTCCAGTTCAAAGTAAAATGGCAAGGATCCATATGGCAAAGGCCTATTTGCATATAGGCCTACTGCAGCTCTGATTGGTTATGCTGCACCGGTTTGTGTAGAGTACGGGCTGAGTCATGCATGTCAATGCAATAGAATCCTACTCCGATGCGTTCTGCCTAAAACAAAATCTCTTGTATAGTTAATTTTGTTTCGGTATGTTAATTCGATCACAATTGCCACAGTAAAGGGAAACATTGATAGTGTTAACAGAGAAAACTCTAGAACAGTGGTCACCAATGTTTTGAGTCAACATGACTTCCTGAGTCAAAATACCGAAATCTACCACTCAGATTTTTTTTAACATGACTTAAAAAATGTATGCCTATGCAACATTAACCAATTAAAAACAGTACTGTAGCAATGAGGTTTGTGCAGCTATAGGCCCAATACATTATCACTGCATATAGGCTTTGCTTGAATTGCCCTGCCATTGCATTGTTGTTTGGGATTTTATTTTAAATTATATTTCAAACTTTGAGGTAGGCTATATGATCACACCGGTAATAGATCCGTTGTTGTATTACTTGTGAGGCACAGCTAAGTGAGCATACACTTCACAGGAGGTTGGTGGCACCTTAATTAGGGAGAATGGACTTGTGGTAATGGCTGGAGCGGTTTCCATGTGTTTGATGCCATTTCATTTGCTCTGATCCGGCCATTATTATGAGCTGTTCTCCCCTCAGCAGCCTGCTGCGATTAATTAATGTTTTATTTTACTGGGCTGATGATGCCTGCATCTGATGGTCAGTCCCAGCGTAGGGAGAGAGCAGAAGACTGAGGGTCCGCCTCTCTACATCCGTCCGCTCTCCCTTTCCTCCACTGACACTGACCAAAAAGGGACACCGTCTTCCAGCTGATGGCGAAACTTGAGTCGCACCACATTGTCTGCCTCATGCACAAATTCATGCTGTTACTCCTATGAACAGAGAAAGTGAAATATTCCTTGATATTAAAAAAGACCCAAGCCACTAATAATAACAACAACACAAGCCTATAGATACACTTTCCTCCTCATTCATTACTGCTGCAGTGTTTGTTGCAGCGCTGAGTGGAAATAGGAAGAACGCTGTATTCGTTGACAGTCTCTCTCTAGTCATGGTTTTAAAATCTCACAGTATTAACTCTGATGTAGCTTTCTTTTATGCCTGCTACGTTACTGCAGACACGGTAATCGGAGCCTCCGATTGGCCAACGGTAGACCTATAGTGCACTTGATTTGCTCTCCGGGCCTTCCAGGTAGGCAGAGTTTGTACCTTCAGACACATGAAATGGTTCAAAATGGCAACAGTTGAATCAGGTGTACCTACCGCCAACAGCCCAAGACAAATAAAAATAAAAAAGATACAAGGCTTTATCATTGGGTTTTTTACAGAAATATTTGGCGATCGACTAGGGAATGCCTTGGAGATTGACCAATCGATCGCGGTCGACCTGTTGGTGACCACTGCTCTACAAAGTTGAGACGTTTAATCTCGTGCTTCTCTCCGTGGGCTGATATTTCTTCTGTGCGGCAGTCCCGGGGAGCTGCGCGGCAGTCTCGGGGCTACTGCGCACCCACACAGCTTACAGGGAACATTGGTCAGGGATAGAGCCTGGGATAGAGGGGCCGAGAAGGCCTCTGTTTTTGTTGGACAGCCCCCTGAGTGTCTGTTTGGGCTGGAATGGACTTTGCCTATTGTACTGGGAGTGAACTGGCATAGTGAAACAGGAACACACACACACACACACTCATTCACCCCGAAAACACATCCACACTCATTCACTCCGAACACACATCCACACACATTCCGAACAGACCCTCGCTTACTTAGTCACACAGGAAGCTTGGTCCTTGCCAACTACCTACAGTCAGTCGTCATTCAGTTAGTTTAAGAGAGCGGTCTCATTCACTGTGTCAAATACGTATTCAGCTAGATCTCAATGCTTTGTTTTACTCCGTTTTAGAGGCAGTGTGAGTTTTCACTTAGTTTCTTTATATAGTCAGTTAGATCACATCATCGATGGGAATAGAGAGAGACTTGGCCCTATAAAAACGGTCTTTGAAAACGTTTTGGGGAAAAAGGAGCGAAATTGGTTTTCCATTTGTGCTCCAGTTTTCAGGGAAACTTTTTCCAAAAGAGTTTATACGCATAAAGGCCTATGGAGTTGGTGACTCTTCACGCCATGGTCCCATCACGTGATCTTTTAAAAGTGTCACTGCTCGTCATGAGATTTCCTTACTGTAATAAAAAACGTGATTAATGGAGATTTACCGCTTGTTGTGGCGTTTCCACAGAGATGTGAGAGCTGTTTCATCATGGATTTGTTGTTGTGTGTCAACAGTAAATTATATTTAATTGCCTTTGTCTATGACACAATACAAATGGTGAGGTGACTGCATTTAACTGTGGTTAGACCAACCACCAAGTAGGGGAAGTCCACTGAGAAACTAATGCCTAAGCAAGTGATGGCAGGGCCAATTTTGCCTAAGTTTGCCATCAATACCACAGTATATTGAAACAAAAAACACACACAGATTTGTGTGTGTTTTTCGTTATGAGGCTGGAGCTGAATCAATCACTTCCCAATTAATCAATTCACCCATTTCGTTAGCTGCTTGTGATTACAAGCAACTAACGAAATGGGTGAATTGATTAATTGGGAAGTGATTGACTCAGCTCCAGCCTCATAATGTGTACGCACATCAAGGCTTAATTTAGAATGGCGACATTGTTACATGCCGGCACTAAATGTGTTCCTCTTTTAGGTTAGAATTGGATTGACCAAATACAGAAGAATCGGGCTTATCCAACCACAACACAGCAATGGCCATTGTGACAGACTATTGGCTTTCAGTGGTTGTAGTTAGCAGTTCTTTTCAGTTATTTCCTTTCTTTTCAACCCCCACAAGGTTTTCAACAATTCAGACACTTGCAAAAAGAGACCCCTTTAAGAAGTACTGAAGACCAACTCAGTACACGGTAGGGATAGGAATGTGTGTATGTATAGAATTCCACGTGTGGAAACGTTCTACAGTAGACTGACATGAAGGAAAGCATACAGAGAAAAAAAAAATCAAGGAACTCATACAAACACAGTGGGAGAGTGATTCCACTGTGTGAGTATTTGTGTGTGTGCATGTGTGTGTCTACACTAACTCGGACACAAAGCCCTCGGCCGAGACACATATTTATCTTAACGAGCGCTTGGGGAGGAAACGAGGAGGAGGAGCGAGTTGTCTCAGTCAGGAGTTGAGACAGAGAGAAAGAGAGAGTGAGTGTGAGAAAGGAAATTAAACACAAATGGAGCTTGTCTGCCTCAGAGAGACGAACACAGCCAAGCGGAGTGGAGAACCGAGTGGACTGGAGAACGGAGTGGACTGGAGAACAGAGTGGACTGGAGAACAGAGTGGACTGGAGAACAGAGTGGACTGGAGAACAGAGTGGACTGGAAAACGGAGTGGACTGGAGAACGGAGTGGACTGGAGAACGGAGTGGACTGGAGAACGGAGTGGACTAGAGAACAGAGTGGACTGGAGAACAGAGTGGACTGGAGAACAGAGTGGACTGGAGAACAGAGTGGACTGGAGAACAGAGTGGACTGGAGAACGGAGTGGACTGGAGAACGGAGTATGTGGGTGTGTAAGAGGAAGATAATATACACTGCTCAAAAAATAAAGGGAACACTTAAACAACACAATGTAACTCCAAGTCAATCACACTTCTGTGAAATCAAACTGTCCACTTAGGAAGCAACACTGATTGACAATAAATTTCACATGCTGTTGTGCAAATGGAATAGACAACAGGTGGAAATTATAGGCAATTAGCAAGACACCCCCAATAAAGGAGTGGTTCTGCAGTGGTGACCACAGACCACTTCTCAGTTCCTATGCTTCCTGGCTGATGTTTTGGTCACTTTTGAATGCTGGCGGTGCTTTCACTCTAGTGGTAGCATGAGACGGAGTCTACAACCCACACAAGTGGCTCAGGTAGTGCAGCTCATCCAGGATGGCACATCAATGCGAGCTGTGGCAAGAATGTTTGCTGTGTCTGTCAACGTAGTGTCCAGAGCATGGAGGCGCTACCAGGAGACAGGCCAGTACATCAGGAGACGTGGAGGAGGCCGTAGGAGGGCAACAACCCAGCAGCAGGACCGCTACCTCCGCCTTTGTGCAAGGAGGAGCAGGAGAAGCACTGCCAGAGCCCTGCAAAATGACCTCCAGCAGGCCACAAATGTGCATGTGTCTGCTCAAACGGTCAGAAACAGACTCCATGAGGGTGGTATGAGGGCCCGACGTCCACAGGTGGGGGTTGTGCTTACAGCCCAACACCGTGGAGGACGTTTGGCATTTGCCAGAGAACACCAAGATTGGCAAATTCGCCACTGACGCCCTGTGCTCTTCACAGATGAAAGCAGGTTCACACTGAGCACGTGACAGACGTGACAGAGTCTGGAGACGCCGTGGAGAACGTTCTGCTGCCTGCAACATCCTCCAGCATGACCGGTTTGGCGGTGGGTCAGTCATGGTGTGGGGTGGCATTTCTTTGGGGGGCCGCACAGCCCTCCATGTGCTCGCCGGAGGTAGCCTGACTGCCATTAGGTACCAAGATGAGATCCTCAGACCCCTTGTGAGACCATATGCTGGTGCGGTTGGCCCTGGGTTCCTCCTAATGCAAGACAATGCTAGACCTCATGTGGCTGGAGTGTGTCAGCAGTTCCTGCAAGAGGAAGGCAGTGATGCTATGGACTGGCCCGCCCGTTCCCCAGACCTGAATCCAATTGAGCACATCTGGGACATCATGTCTCGCTCCATCCACCAACGCCACGTTGCACCACAGACTGTCCAGGAGTTGGCGGATGCTTTAGTCCAGGTCTGGGAGGAGATCCCTCAGGAGACCATCCGCCACCTCATCAGGAGCATGCCCAGGCGTTGTAGGGAGGTCATACAGGCACGTGGAGGCCACACACACTACTGAGCCTCATTTTGACTTGTTTTAAGGACATTACATCAAAGTTGGATCAGCCTGTAGTGTGGTTTTCCACTTTAATTTTGAGTGTGACTCCAAATCCAGACCTCCATGGGTTGATAAATTGGATTTCCATTAATTATTTTTGTGTGATTTTGTTGTCAGCACATTCAACTATGTAAAGAAAAAAGTATTTAATAAGATTATTTATTTCATTCAGATCTAGGATGTGTTGTTTAAGTGTTCCCTTTATTTTTTGAGCAGTATATATGTTCTGACTGTATACACAAAAGTATCTGGACACCCCTTCAAATTTGTGGATTCGGCTATTTCAGACCCACCAATTGCTGACGGGTGAATACAATTGAGTACACAGTCATGCAATCTCCATAGACAAACATTGGCAGTAGAATGGCCTTACTGAAGAGCTCAGTGACTTTCAACGTGGCACCGTCATAGGATGCCACCTTTTTAACAAGTCAGTTCCTCAAATTTCTGCCCTGCTAGAGCTGCCCTGGTCAATTGTAAGTGCTGTTATTGTGAAGTGGAAACATCTAGGAGCAACAACAGCTAAGCCGCGAAGTGGAGTGATGAATCACACTTCACCATCCGGCAGTTCGATGGACAAATCTGAGTTCGGTGGATGCCAGGAGAACGCTACCTGCCCAAATGCATAATGCCAACTGTAAAGTTTGGTGGAGGAGGAATAATGGCATTCTAGACGACTCTGTGCTTCCAACTTTGTGGCAACAGTTTGGGGAAGGCCCTTTCCTGTTTCAGCATGACAATGCCACCGTGCACAAAGCGAGGTCCATACAGAAATGGTTTGTCGGGATCATTGTGGAAGAACTTGACTGGCCTGTACAGAGCCCTGACCTCAACTCCATCAAACATCTTTGGGATGAATTGGAATGCCGACTGCGAGCCAGGCCTAATCGCCCAACACCAGTGCCAGACCTAACTAATGCTATTGTGGCTGAATGGAAGCTAGTTCCCGCAGCAATGTTCCAACATCTAGTGGAAAGCCTTCCCAGAAGAGTGGAGGCTTCAATAGCGGCAAAGGGGGGACCAACTCCATATTAATGCCCATGATTTTGGAATGAGATGTTCGACGAGCAGGTGTCCACATACACTACACGACCAAAAGTATCTCTGTGTGTCCACGTACAAATATGTGTATATCGGGCGTGTGTATGCGAACAAGAAAGAGAAGAGAGAAAATGTGTGTGTATGAGTGGCTCTCTATGAAAATGTGTGTAGGGGGTGGCTGGGTTGATTTGGGGAGAGGAGCTGAGGTGAGGTGTGGGGGGGGGGGGGGGGGGCACTCGCCAACATCAACACAGATGGAACTCATTTGTGTCTCAGCAGCAGGCCTGGCTAGGCTTGCCCCATATTCTCCTACATCGAGCCGGGATGGAGCAGCACCACTCTCAAACCCACACTCCATGCAATGTATCTGAGAGCAACTGGCGCTGGGCCATTCATCCGGCTCAAAGTAATGACATCAAATAGACGCACATGTACATGCCTAACCCCCTGTGTGATGGCTATCGGTAAGGGTCAATGTGTAGACTGAAACCCTGCTGTTGAAACACCACAGGGAGCATAGCCGAGAGAAAAAAAAGAGAGAGAGAGCGAGAGAGAGCGAGAGAGAGAGAGAGAGAGAGAGAGAGAGAGAGGGAGAGGGGGGAGATAGGATGGACTGTTCCCATGAGGTTTCAGTCAGTCTGTGTCAATCTGAACGCCTGGTGGCAATTATGACTGCCTAATCACGGCCAGCTGTGTGTGTGCGAAACATGGAGTACAAGAGTAAAGAAACTCCCCCTTCATCCTCTTTGTCTGATTCACAGATTTATGAGGTGAGGGTTGGGTAGTGTTGCACTGTATACCAAAACTGCTATACTTTTCCAATACAAGAACATTAAACATTTTGTTACTTGTGGTACTTCTGTCAAATGTGTCTCGCATCACATACGCATTGAGAGGGTCTAGTCATTTGACTGAATCTTCTCAAGGGGGCTGTAGCTAGCCAGGTTGCGCTTGCGCATGCAGCTGACACAGTGTGAGCCATTTTTGAGCAGCAAGCAAAAGGAGAGAAAATGCAGACAGCATAGCTTCTTCAAAGAGAAACATCATACCTTGTTGATAAAACTGGCTGCAGAAGCTAACTATGGGAATACTTTGATTACAGAGCAGCCCACGAAACAACTAAGCAAAATGTGTTACAAAGCAGTGCAAGGGAGGGTTAGTTCCAAAACATAATTATTATTATTTTTTACTATTTTTGATTATTTTTGAGTGACAATGACATGAAAATATATTCAGAATGACATTTATGTGAGCATTATAATATGATTACACAACTCAAAGGCCAGTAGCCACTAGCCAGCCAGCAGCCCTGGGCGAAGCATTGCACCCTGGGAAGTGAATTGCACTCTGATGTGTAAAATCCATTGTTTTTCTATGGCCTATAGACTATCGCAATACAGAAGCTTCAGAAATGAGTTTCAAAGTGTCTTTTATGTCGTTTTGGAACTAAACTATTCATTTAATATACATTCAATTATTTAGCTGTAATGAATTATATGTCTAATGAATGTCATTTGACCCAATATTATGGCCATAGATGAGCAAATTAGCACTGAAATGTATCAAATTACATTTAAAAAATGTCTAGAGATAATTGGTTTTGCATAAGAAAAATGTTAGGTTTTCTTCTGTTATTTAATATAGTGTTTTATTTTTTGCAAGAAATTGAACACAGAATATCATATATTCTATTTGTTATTTTATTTGTTCTACCAGTAATCAACATTTTATTCAATGTTTAAAAAAAGTAAAGCCCAGTGGTTATTCTGTGTCTTTAACTAATATGTTATTTAATTTTTGGGCCTGGTATTGTTTCAGCATCGAGTATCATTTTGGTATTGAGTACCGTTTCAGTATCGAGTATTAATATACTAAACTGGGTATCAAAGTCAAAAATCTGGTATCGTGAAAACACTGGTTAGGGGTAGTTTTAAAATGACTCAAGAAGCTCCTCCACTTAGTGAGTGTGAGTGTGCGTGTATACCCCGAGTACTGCCAGTGACTGAAGGTCAAAGGAGGAGCTACATCAACTCAGCAAAAAAAGAAACATCCCTTTTTCAGGACCCTGTCTTTCAAAGATAATTCAATAAAAAATCCAAATAACTTCACAGATCTTCATTGTAAAGGGTTTAAACACTGTTTCCCATGCTTGTTCAATGAACCATAAACAATTAATGAACATGCACCTGTGGAACGGTCGTTAAGACACTAACAGCTTACAGACAGTAGGCAATTAAGGTCACAGTTATGAAAACTTAGAACACTAAAGAGGCCTTTCTACTGACTCTGAAAAACACCAAAAGAAAGATGCCCAGGGTCCCTGCTCATCTGCATGAACGTGCCTAAGGCATGCTGCAAGGAGGCATGAGGACTGCAAATGTGGCCAGGGCAATAAATTGCAATGTCTGTACTGTGAGACGCCTAAGACAGCGCTACAGGGAGACAGGGCGGACAGCTGATCGTCCTCGCAGTGGCAGACCACGCGTAACAACACCTGCGCAGGATCGGTACATCCGAATATCACACCTGCGGGACAGGTACAGGATGACAACAACAACTGCCTGAGTTACACCAGGAACGCACAAACCCTCCATAAGTGCTCAAACTGTTCGCAATAGGCTGAGAGAGGCTGGACTGAGGGCTTGTAGGCCTGTTATAAGGCAGGTCCTCACCAGACATCACCGGCAACAACGTCACCTATGGGCACAAACCCACTGTCGCTGGACCAGACAGGACTGGCAAAGTGCTCTTCACTGACGAGTCACGGTTTTGTCTCACCAGGGGTGATGGTCGGATTTGCGTTTATCGTCGAAGGAATGAGCGTTACACCGAGGCCTGTACTCTGGAACGCAATCGATTTGGAGGTGGAGGGTCCGTCATGGTCTGGTGCAGTGTGTCACAGCATCATTGGACTGAGCTTGTTGTCATTGCAGGCAATCTCAATGCTGTGCGTTACAGAGAAGACATCCTCCTCCCTGATGTGGTACCCTTCCTGCAGGCTCATCCTGGCAAGACCCTCCAGCATGACAATGCCACCAGCCATACTGCTCGTTCTGTGCGTGATTTCTTGCAAGACAGGAATGTCAGTGTTCTACCATGGCCAGCGAAGAGCCCGGATCTCAATCCCATTGAGCATGTCTGGGACCTGTTGGATCGGAGGGTGAGGGCTAGGGCCATTCCCCCCAAAAAATTCTGGGAACTTGCAGGTGCCTTGGTGGAAGAGTGGGGTAACATATCACAGCAAGAACTGGCAAATCTGGTGAAGTCCATGAGGAGGGGACGCACTGCAGTACTTAATGCAGCTGGTGGCCACACCAGATACTGACTGTTACTTACATGTCTGTGAAACTTGTTCAGTTAATGTCTCAATTGTTGAATTTTGTTATGTTATGTTTACACATGTTAAGTTTGCTGAAAATAAACGCAGTTGACAGTTGACGTTTCATTTTTTGCTGAGTTCATTTTATGCTTCCACTAAGAAAACTAAGAGATCTAAGTATCCAGATCCCTCTCTACACATGGAACCGTTTCCATCCTCACCCCTCAAGGGTCCTGTCAATCAACAAGCATACCTTGTTTGTCAGCAGCCTCAAGGAACTCACTCTGTCTACAACCGACATTAACCCTTGACAATCTTTTCCTCAAGACTTTCATTTCCTGGAAGTAGGGCTCTGAGTTTTACCTGACACCCTGATCAGGAAAACTCCTGTCCTGGAGTTAAGAGCCCTTAGCCTGGTTAAACCAGACTGGGACCTGTACTCAGCAAGTGAAACAATGGTTTCACTGGTTTAACCAGGCTACAGGGCCATACCCTTGTTTACTAATCTATCTACTCTCGAGGTAAAGACAAGCACTAAGCACCCTCTATTCTACAGTCTGTGTGTTAACAGGAGTGTGATAGGGTGGTGACACTGTGTTGACGAACAACCACTTCATTGATCCCTGCATTCCTGTCTGGCCCTGACTGAGGACAGTGTTAGACTGGAACCACACAAGACTGGGGCTACTGTGTGGGAATGAGCAAGAGAAGGGAACTCTTAATGGGGTTGAGCTCATTCAAGGCCTCAGGTTTCAAAAATGTTTGCAGTGGTGAAAAAATCATCACATGAACACCTCCAATATGCTCTCTCTCTCTCTCTCTTGAGCATACACACACAGTACTCTTTCATACATTTTCCCTAACACACACACACACACATACACACAAACATGAACACACACACACACGAACACACACGAACACACAGATACACACACACAAACACACAGATACACACACAAACTCCTACACACACACACACACACCCCTCGCATACACCACACACAGGAGGGGAAGCCTGCTGGGTGGTTCAAAGTGAGGTTGATTTGGCTGGTTGGAATAAAATGCCCCAATCTTTGTCTATCTGATTAACAGATATCCTGTAAGGGACTCCTGACCCCTAATGATATTAGGGCCTGTGTGTGTGTGTGTGTGTGTGTGTGTGTGTGTGTGTGTGTGTGTGTGTGTGTGTGTGTGTGTGTGTGTGTGTGTGTGTGGTGTGTGTGTGTGTGTGTGTGTGTGTGTGTGCGCTTTGGAGAAAGGGTCAATAAAAAGTCAACTGCCCTGGCACAAATAACAATTCTTAGCGACAGCGGTCCTTGCCTCTATCAACAGTCTCTTTCTCTGCTAATCGCTAAGTGAACCTAACTAAATGCCACCCATGTGACCATCATAACTCTTCTGTAGTGGCTGAGAGGGTCTGTGTTAGCATGTTAGATGACTTTGCTAAAGGATGTTATTATGCTTATTCTAGAAATTTCAGGACCGCTGACCCAACACAATGCACTGAGTGTACAAAACATTAGGAACACTTGCTCTTTCCATGACATACTAGACTGACCAGGTAAATCCACTTCAATCAGTGTAGATGAAGGCGAGGAGACAGGTTAAATATGTTTTCAGCCTTGAGACAATTCAGACATGGATTGTGTATGTGTGCCATTCAAAGGGTGAATGGACAAGACAAAATATGTAAATGCCCTTGAACGGGGTAAGGTAGTAGGTGCCAGGCGCACCGGTTTGAGTGTGTCAAGAACTGCAAAGCTGCTGGGTTTTTCACGCTCAACAGTTTCCCGTGTATATCAAGAATGGTCCACCACCCAAAGAACATCCAGCTAACTTGAGACAACTGTGGGAAGCATTGGAATCAACACGGGCCAGTATCCTTGTGGAACGCTTTCGACTCCTTGTAGAGTACATGCCTCGACAAATTGGGGGGGAGGGGTGCAATAATGGGATTTGAGTCTCAATTCTTATTACATTTATTATTCCTCCCTCTCTAACATACACTATTACCTACAGGAATGGAGGAGACAGAGTTACCAAAGGAGAGAGAGAGAGGGAGAGAGCATTGGAGGGGGAGATTCAATGTTTGTGAACTGAAACCAAAGACGGTTGAGAAGAAAAAAACACAGCTACTTGGACAGTTTTCCAGAGGTCAGCATTGCAATATAATGAATGGTAATTTCAAAGGGAGAGGAAGAGAGAAAGAGACTGTATGACCCCGTAACCCCTCCCTCACCCCTCTCCTCCTCCTCCTCCTCCTTTTCCTCCCCCTCCTCCTCTTCCTCCCTCAAAGTATTCCCGGGAAGTGCAGCCAGGAGTTCCAGAGTCCAGACACACACTAGGGTCAGGAGAGGAGGACAGAGGTAGGATGGTTCTAATTACAAACTGTACTGTAAGGGGGTGTGTGTGTGTGTGTGTGTGTGTGTGTGTGTGTGTGTGTGTGTGTGTGTGTGTGTGTGTGTGTGTGTGTGTGTGTGTGCATACTCGTTTTCCTACCTTATCAGGACCCCAATGTCCTAACAATTCACTGACTGTCCTGAATTTCTTCAAATGCTATTTTGAGTTTAAGTGTTGGGTTAAGGTTTTGAGGGGTTAAGGTTAGGTTAAGGGTTAGGGTTAAGGTTTAGGGTTAGGGGTTAGGGAAAATCCCTTTTTTTTTTTTAAATGGTCAAACATTTGTACTCCCTAAAAAGTCCTGAAATGTCAAGAAAATGAAGCTGTGTGGATGTGTGTGCATGTCTCACACACTCCTCACCACAGCTTTGTAGAACAAGGTGTGGGTTATTGTCATGGTGAAGGGGGTTTATGGGATAGCACGGCACACCTGGATACGATCAGACATCCGCTTGGAGACAAATGGCACACGCACACATTCTGTTGCCACAGCACACACACACACACATCCACATATATTAAACCCTGTGTTATTGATGAGTGTCAGGGGTTGGGAGGTGGTGAGAGAGCAGAAACATATCGATCTCAGAACTACCCTTCCTACTGATTTATAAGAGACTGTTAAAACGCCCTGAAACACTTCACATGGTTACAACACCCTCCAATATGATTGGATGTGACATTCATTGGACAGAGTACTGCATGCAATCTGGCTTGAGCTTATGCAACATGTCTCAATGTTTCAAGTTACTTGTGGTTGAAGAATGTGGAAGGAATTTCCTCTTGAATGACAATAAACATCATCAAGCGATCAATCAAGTTTATAGGCTGTGTTGAGATCTGATCCAGTACAAATAACTACCATGCCCAGTTAGATGACTACCATGCCCAGTTAGATGACTGCCATGCCCAGTCAGATGACTACCATGCCCAGTCAGATGACTGCCATGCCCAGTCAGATGACTGCCATGCCCAGTCAGATGACTACCATGCCCAGTCAGATGACTACCATGCCCAGTCAGATGACTGCCATGCCCAGTCAGATGACTACCATGCCCAGTTAGATGACTACCATGCCCAGTTAGATGACTACCATGCCCAGTCAGATGACTACCATGCCCAGTCAGATGACTGCCATGCCCAGTCAGATGACTACCATGCCCAGTCAGATGACTACCATGCCCAGTTAGATGACTGCCATGCCCAGTCAGATGACTGCCATGCCCAGTCAGTTGACTACCATGCCCAGTCAGATGACTACCATGCCCAGTCAGATGACTGCCATGCCCAGTCAGATGACTACCATGCCCAGTCAGATGACTACCATGCCCAGTTAGATGACTACCATGCCCAGTCAGATGACTACCATGCCCAGTCAGATGACTACCATGCCCAGTCAGATGACTACCATGCCCAGTCAGATGACTGCCATGCCCAGTCAGATGACTGCCATGCCCAGTCAGATGACTGCCATGCCCAGTCAGATGACTACCATGCCCAGTCAGTTGACTACCATGCCCAGTCAGATGACTACCATGCCCAGTCAGATGACTACCATGCCCAGTCAGTTGACTACCATGCCCAGTCAGATGACTACCATGCCCAGTTAGATGACTGCCATGCCCAGTCAGATGACTACCATGCCCAGTCAGATGACTACCATGCCCAGTCAGTTGACTACCATGCCCAGTCAGATGACTACCATGCCCAGTCAGATGACTACCATGCCCAGTCAGATGACTACCATGCCCAGTCAGTTGACTACCATGCCCAGTCAGATGACTGCCATGCCCAGTCAGATGACTACCATGCCCAGTCAGATGACTACCATGCCCAGTCAGATGACTACCATGCCCAGTCAGATGACTACCATGCCCAGTCAGATGACTACCATGCCCAGTCAGTTGACTACCATGCCCAGTCAGATGACTGCCATGCCCAGTCAGATGACTACCATGCCCAGTCAGAGAAGAGTAAAGTGATGTAAAGGTGGTGATGTCAGAGGTTAGGGATCAGAGGTGATGTGAGGTTGTCTTACCAGCCAGGGTTGTGGGATCTCTGGGAGGGGCATCTGAGGGGGGGCCGGGAGGCTGCTGTGGATCTCTGACTTGAACGAGGGCTCTGAGAGAGAAATAGAGAGATAAAGAGAGAGATTTTAGAGACAGTAGAAGACTGCAAAGTAAACACAAGAAAAGGACAATAATTGGAATTTGGTTTCATCCATGTAATGTTTCTAAACAATAAGATGGACCAGAAAGAATTACATATAAAAGGGATTGAGGTGAACTGAATGGACAAAAGTTGTGTAATAGTTGACGTGCGGTGGTTGGGAGTCTGACCTTAACTGAACTGAGGTTGTGTAAAGGTTAAGTGATGGTTGTAGGTCTGACCGTGAGGTTGTATAAAGGTTGTGTTTAGGTTCTGACCATTAGCGTTGAGGACCCTGTGGAGGATGTTGGAGATGAGTGGGGTTGTGTAAAGGTTATGTGATGGTTGTAGGTCTGACCGTGAGGTTGTAGAAAGGTTGTGTTTAGGTTCTGACCATTAGCGTTGAGGACCCTGTGGAGGATGTTGGAGATGAGCATCTTCTTCTCCCTGACCCCAGAACTCAGATACTCCCTGTCCAGCAGGTCCAGGAACAGACGCAGCTCACACACCAACTCCTCCATGGCTGCAGAAAGACACAGGACACAAACAATAGAATGTTAGACAGCAGACACACTCGCAAACACACAGGCTATATTATACTCATGGGCCAGCAAAGGTGTAACGTAATAATGTGGTTATGACCAAGTCGATGTCAACACTCTCTGTAGGATATACCGTTTCAACAGCATTCGAAGACTCTTGGGAAACAAACGCAACCTAACTGACGTATTCAAAGCTGTATGTAGACACCATGATTAAGAGTTGCCCAACCGAGGCTGGGCCTGGCACTAGACCTGAGGAATCTTCCCTGCCATCAAAGTTGATTTGCAGCTCTGGGAACATATACATTCACTAACCTTAGTAGACAAACAATAGGTACAGCCCATATAAAGGCATAGCTGGATGTTTAGGTGCGTGTGTGTGTGTGTCTTTCACTGGGAGTGAGAAAAGGGTATGGATCGCTTCACGTTGAGTTATGGCGGTGATATGCGTGTTAGGCTCCGCACATCAATCCAGAACTCCTCTGTAGATAAAGAACACACACACACACCTCTATCTTTAATGGTTCAGCCCTTTCAGTTCCAGCAGAGCGTGTAACAAACATGTTTTATTGCTGATGACATCATATGAACTCTAAATAGTGGACGTTCATTGACAGGCCCCTAGAAGTTATGGTTGGTTAGCTAAGCATATAATCAGAGGTCCTATATGTGGTTTGTTCCGTAGAGAATTCCCCTGGCCTCCCACTATGACAGAAAAACACACACTCACGATGAAACTATCTGTATCGTTTAACCCCTGCAAAGGCATAATTCCTCACAGACCATGCTCGTGTGTCTTGAATGATTCCATTAAAATCAGTTCAGTTGAACTCTGTGAGGAGCAATACAATTTCTAGGGTGGTATATTTTGATACACCTATTGAGTAATGCATTATGTCATAGAAAATGGTAATGCAATTATCCGCATCCCCTCCACATGTGAAATCTGACTGACAGCTAACGAAACGGTTTGGAATGTTCAACACACAGCAGTACAGAGTGATTCGGGCATAGTCTCAATTGACATACAGCACGTATTGTTTTTGCCAGACACCTGCGATGATATAACATCTAGTAGGCCCTATAAAAGCCTGAAGGACCCCCTTGACAGCTCTATTAATGATAGTGATGTACAGTTTGGGGATGGTGGCCTAAACCTTTGATCAGTGCGTCTGGCATTGAGATCGGTGCATACCGTTGTCTGCCAGAGACATTTACGAGGTTAGAACACATATCCATATTTTACTCTCACAGCTATGGAGAAGACTGGGGAGTCTTTCTCTATAGCTGTACAAACAGCAGCTTTCACACATTCCTGTTGTAATCTTATTATCCTTTAAGAGAGGAGGGGGGAGAGAGAGGGATAGAGAGACAGATACCCATTTCAGACAGAAAGTGTGGTATATTTCCTGTAATAAATATAAGGCAATGTTTATATGACCCACTTTCAAACAGACCCTCATTTATCACTTTCTTGCTGGTACACTGCAACAACACAAAAATCAAGTTGCTTCAAATTATTATTAAGTAACTGGTTCCACAGCCATGCTACATTAACAAAAAAATATATATTTGGCCCAAACCTACCTCTAACTTGACATAACTTCTCATATGTTCATTCAACTATAGATTATATTTGGGGGGGAAAAGTGCTGTGCAAAAGAAGTGCTGTGGAACTGGTTACCAGTGGTGAAAAAGTACCCAATTGTCATACAAGTAAAGATAACTTAATAGAAAATGACTCAAGTAAAAGTCACCCAGTAAAATAATACTTGAGTAACAGTCTAACAGTATTTGGTTTTAAATATACTTAAGTATCAAAAGTAAAAAGTATATATATAATTTCGCATTCTTTACATTAAGCAAACCGGATGACACGATTGTATTTGTTATTTACGGATAGCCAGGGGCACACTCCAACACTCTTAATTTAATTTACAAACAAAGCATTTGTGTTTAGTGAGTCCGTCAGATCAGACTCAGTAGGGATGACCAGGGATGTTCTCTTGATAAGTGTGTGAATTTGACAATTTCGAAATGTAACAAGTACTTTTGGGTGTCAGAGAACATTTATGGAGTAAAAAGCGCATGAATTTCTTTAGAAATGTAGTGGAGTAAAAGTAAAAGTTGTAAAAAATATAAATAGTAATGTAAAGTACAGATACCCCAAAAAAACGACTTAAGCATTACCTTAAAGTACACACACAGACACAAACCTTGCTTTGAACATACAATGTTTTCAACTTACATATTTTACACACGTTGACATACATGATTACATTGTGCATGTCCATTTATACAGTAATTATTATTCAACATGACCTCACTTGAGATTTGAACTCAAAATCTCTTGGTTCATGGCAAACCTCTAGGTTCAATTATCATTTCATCTGACTACTCTCTCATCATTGACTTGATTTACTTATTTCAGTCATTTTAGGGTTTTCTGTATAGTAATCTAAATGTTGGTGGGTCATATTAGTCTGTTTTTAATGTTACTCCTTAATCACTATAATAAATAAAATAGCTGTTCTACAGAGAGAGAGCGAGGATTTTAGGCTGGGTTTCAATCCCTATTATATGTAATTCTGTTCCATTTTATTGTTAAGAAACATAACATGAATGAAACCAAATTCCATGTATTGTCCCTTCTTGTGTTTACATGTATAAGCACTTGGTGACAACAACTGATGTGAAAATAGCTTTTTTTAATTAAATTCTAGCGAGAGGTGGGGCATAGCCAAGGACTAAACAAGTGCAGTTGAAGTCGGAAGTTTACATACACTTATGTTGGAGTCATTAAAACTAATTTTTCAACCACTCCACAAATTTCTTGTTAACGAACTATAGTTTTGGCAAGTCGGTTAGGACATCTACTAGGTGCATGACAAGTCATTTTCCCAATAATTGTTTACAGACAGATTATTTCACTTATTATTCACTGTATCACAATTCCAGTGGGTCAGAAGTTTACATACATTAAGTTGACTGTGCTTTTAAACAGCTTGGAAAATTCCAGAAAATTATGTCATGACTTTAGAAGCTTCTGATAGGCTAATTGACATCATTTGAGTCAATTGGAGGAGTGCCTGTGGATGTATTTCAAGGTCTAACTTCAAACTCAGTGCCTCTTTACTTGACATCATGGGAAAATCAAAAGAAATCAGCCAAGACAGGTACAAAAGTACCTATATCCACAGTAAAACGAGTCCTATATCGACATAACCTGAAAGGCCGTTCAGCAAGGAAGAAGCCACTGCTCCAAAACCACCATAAAAAAAGGGGTTTGCAACTGCACATGGGGACAAAGATCGTACTTTTTGAGAAATGTCCTCTGGTCTGATGAAAAAAAAAATAGAACTGTTTGGCCATAATGACAATCGTTATGTTTGGAGGAAAAAGGGGGATGCTTGCAAGCCGAAGAACACCATCCCAACTGTGAAGCACGGGGGTGGAAGCATCATGTTGTGGAGGTGCTTTGCTGCAAGAGGGACTGGTGCACTTCACAAAATAGATGGCATCATGAAGACGGAAAATGATGTGGATATATTGAAGCAACATCTCAGGACATCAGTCAGGAAGTTAACGCTTGGTCGCAAATGGGTCTTACAAATGGACAATGACCCCAAGCATACTTCCAAAGATGGGGCAAAATTGCTTAAGGACAACAAAGTCGAGATATTGGAGTGGCCATCACAAAGCCCTGACCTCAATCCTATAGAAAATTTGTGGGCAGAACTGAAAATATGTGTGCGAGCAAGGAGGCCTACAAACCTGACTCAGTTACACCAGCTCTGTCAGGAGGAATGGGCCAAAATTCACCCAACTTATTGTGGGAAGCTTGTGGAAGGCTACCTGAAACGTTTGACCCAAGTTAAACAATTTAAAGGCAATGCTACCAAATACTAATTGAGTGTATGTAAACTTCTGACCCACTGGGAATGTGATGAAAGAAATAAAAGCTGAAATAAATCAATCATTCTCTCTACTATTATTCTGACATTTCACATTCTTAAAATAAAGTGGTGATCCTAATTGACCTAAAACAGGGGATTTTTACTAGGATTAAATGTCAGGAATTGTGAAAAACTGAGTTTAAATGTATTTGATTAAGGTGTATGTAAACTTACGACTTCAACTGTACCCTTCTTATTTTTGTTGTTGTTGTGTGTGTGTGTGTGTGTGTGTGTGTGTGTGTGTGTGTGTGTGTGTGTGTGTGTGTGTGTGTGTGTGTGTGTGTGTGTGTGTGTGTGTGTGTGTGTGTGTGTGTGTGTGTCTTGATGTCTGACAGGTCCTTAAACACTACTCTGCCTTCTCCTGTCACTCCGATGATAGAGGCCCTAGGCAGTGTGTGTGTGTGTGGCGCTGGTCCTGAGTTGAAAGGCTGTCACGTCCCCAGACTAAACACAGCAGAAGGGGTGGGTGTGCTACAGACACCATTTGTAAATGAGAGACAGACAGACACTGTCAAATACACACAACTACAAACTCAGGACAAGAACATAAACCAGATGTTTTTCCCTCTCACCTTAAATAGCCTGCATTTTCCATAACAAAATGTGTTACTATTCTATTAAGACACACTCAAAATGTCATACAGGAACTAAATATAGCAGTACATAAGTACGCTGAGAGTACAAAACATTAAGAACACCTGCTCTTTCCATGACAGACTGACCAGGTGAATCCAGGTGAAAGCTATGATCCCTTATTGATGTCACTTGTTAAATCCACTTCAATCAGTGTACATGAAGGGGAAGAGACAGGTTTAATAATTTTTAAGCTTTGAGACAATTGAGACATTGTGTATGTGTGCCATTCAGAGGGCGAAGGGTCAAGAAAATATGTAAGTACCTTTGAACCAGGTATGGTAGTAGCTACCAGGAGCACTAGTTTGTGTCAAGAATTGCAACGCTGATGGGGTTTTCACTCTCAACAGTTTCCCGCGTGAATCAAGAATGGCCCACCACTCAAAGGACCTCCAGTCAACTTGACACAACTGTGGGAAACATTGGTGTCAACATGGGCCAGCATCCCTGTGGAACACTTTCAACACCTTGTAGAGTCCATGCCCTGATGAATTGAGGCTGTTCTGAGGGCAAAATGAGTGCCACAACTCAATATTAGGAAGGTGTTCTTAATGTTTTTGTACACGCATTGTTTATTTTTCACATTGTGTAGCCTAAGTGATAGGCAACCTACAAAACACAACCCAAACTCACCCTTACAATACAGGAAAACCAGTGGGTGTATTTACAGAAATGAGAGAGCGCATCGTCATTATCCATCCTATAAGCAGTCTGTATTGAGCTATCGTACGACGCCCACATGTGTACTACAACTACTCGTCTAGACCATATATCATAAAGCCTATGTAATCTGACATCATGTCTGTTTGAGAAACTCGAGCCAGGCTTCTGAGGGAGCTCTGGTGTTCTTTGGATCAAGTGGTAGCCTGCTCCACTTTGATGTCTGATGATAGATGATAGATCCCGCCCAGACTCTGTGTGTTGACTGAGCCAATGGGCATAAGATACTCCAGACCTGGACCAATGACAGGCTGGTTAGTGTATGCACTGCGGACATGGACCACCAAACATAGATTGTGTGCAGTGCAGGTACGCTTGAGTTTACTATTCCATAGAATGTCAATGGTAATCAGCAAATGCAATATATTGAGTGTCATTGTGGGATATAGGGAACTGCCAAATAATCTGTTGCGTTGTAGGCAGAATGTTGCAGTTGGACGTTTGTGAAGTTAATTGGGGTGGTTTATGGTCTGGCGTCGCCATGGTTACCATCCTCGCGTCAGTCGTTCACCACACAACAGGGCATCGCTCAACGCTGTTTGCACACAGCTCCTTATATCAACCCCCAGCGCACGCGCACACACACACACACACACACACACACACACACACATGCTACAGCTGGCTCATCCAGCTGACCCTCCTACTGTGCCCCCCCTCCTCCTTCTGCCCTCCTTCTGCCTTCTGCCCCTCCTCCTTCTGCCCTCGTCTCTGGATTGGGACTTTTCCCCCTTCCCTCCCTCCCTCTCTCCCTCCCTCCCTCCCTCTCTCCCTCCCTCTCTCCCTCCCTCCCTCCCTCCTTCCCTCCCTCCCTCCCTCTCTCCCTCCCCCCCTCCTTCCCTCCTTCCCTCCCTCTCCCTCCCCCCCCTTCCCTCCCTCCCTCTCTCCCTCCCCCCCTCCTTCCCTCCCTCCCTCCCTCTCTCCCTCCCTCTCTCCCTCCCTCCCTCCCTCCCTCCCTCCCTCCCTCTCTCCCTCCCTCCCTCCCTCCTTCCCTCCCTCCCTCCCTCCCTCTCTCCCTCCCCCCCTCCTTCCCTCCTTCCCTCCCTCTCCCTCCCCCCCCTTCCCTCCCTCCCTCTCTCCCTCCCCCCCTCCTTCCCTCCCTCCCTCTCTCCCTCCCCCCCTCCTTCCCTCCCTCCCTCTCTCCCTCCCCCCCATCTTCCCTCCGTTGGGGTGAACTGAGTGCCTTACTCCGGGGTCTGAGTCAGCACATTTCCTCCAGCCGGCCTACGCCCACATTCAGAGAGAGGAAGCCCAGTGCGGGGGAAACACGCTACCTCCCCTGGGCCCCTGGAACTCTCTCCCTGGAGCCCCTGTTTGACCCAGAAAAGCTAACCTGGGACTCTTTCCGTAGATTACACAGCAAGTCAGATAGAAATGTGATGTGTAGAACATACATGATTCTCTGTCATTTAGAGTAGGGAATCGTGCCAGTTCTGTACGTCATATTTCTACCTTAATAATCCTCTAAACTCCGTGAAGACAAGAGTCGGCCTGCAGGCCACGATCACCCCAATCAAAAGGGTGAATATCATATCAAATCACGGTCATAGAAACGCAATGAGCGTTTAATAAACCTTCAATAGAACACTCATGCTTCTGGGTCCTTTCCCCTGAGAACCCAACCCATGTACTGTAAGATGATGAGATCAGTGGCTGCATTAGCTTATGACGAGAGACAAGCACTCGCTATCCTGGTCTGTAATTACCAGGGCTCTGGGTTCCACGGGGAATGCCAAGGGAACATCACGGTGGACTATATCATCTCTATCACTTACACAGGTGGTTTTACAAGCAGATGTGCCAAACCACAAACATCTGAGTCGGACTGATCTGGACCTCAAAACCTACCCCTCATCTGAGAGAAGGGAACCAGAGTCCGTAGTTCATAGAGCGAAAGAGAGGCAGGGGAGAGGGAGAGAGAGAGAGGGTAGGATGGAATGGAGAGGGAGGGAGGGAGAGAGAGAGAGCGAGAGAGCGTGAGAGAAAGAGTGAAGCTCCTCCAGTATCTGTGTAAGGGGATAATTACAGAGCACTCAATGTGAAAGCGCACCACTGAGAGGGGATGGAGGGAAGAAAAGAGAACAGGAGAGGATGGTGGTTAGAGGCTCTGGATCTCGAGTTGGACTCATCTTTCTTGGAGGAATGGAGGGCCTGAGGAGACTTGGTGGTGCCAGGGGATGGCATCCCATCCCAACCTGGACTGTAGTTATGTCACCGGCCATTTGCATTCAACCAAGAAAGAAAGAAAGAAAGAAAGTCGAAAGAAGATAGCGTGGCTGATGTAGTCTATCCGAGTCAGAAGGAGGTTGATGAGATGAGCATTTAGGCTCCCATGCCATACTTCAAGTTTGTGGTAAAGCTAGAGCCATCCATGTGTTGGCCTAAAGCCAAGTTAACTGGTGTGACGCTCAAAGGGAAACCGCTCCACTTTGATTGACAGCTCCTAACCAGACAGTATTTAAAAGCATCTATTCCCATTAGACTCCACCCAGCACAGACCACAACCCCCTTTCCACCCTTTCTTCCATCAGTTCCATTTTCAGTCATGTTGTTGGTGTTTTTCTCAAGAGCTACTCTTGCCCCCCCCCCAATTTGGCAATGCCAGACCCCACCAAAACCCTCTCGCGATGGTGTTGGTTCTATCCGGACCAAATGTATATCTTCACCCCAGACAGATAAACTAGCTAACCACCTCATCCTCTTATAGATGCTAAGCCTTTTATATCAGGCTAAGAGATAATCAGAGATGATCAACAACTTCGGTTATTGCCCTGAGGATATTGCCAAAGAAAGCAAGAGTAGTTATTTATGATTGCCAATGCTGCATGCATTCGGAAATTAAATCAGATGGCCCTGCAAAACCAATGTTACATCGAGCCTAATCGTGGTTTACCGATTTATGTTTTTCGTAATCTGTCCACATGCAATTGTATCAAGTCAAAAGGCTTTGGATTTGTGTTGGATAAAGGCACAGTCAAACTATATGATAGCCACACCATATGACAGTCACAATGCATGACAGTCACACTGTATGACACAAGTCTTATATAAGTCTACATATGGCTCTTCATCACGATGGTTTTCCAATGTGCATAAGGCTATTGACAGGAATGGAGGTGGCCAGGGGTCTCCAATTAGGGTTGGAATTAAAGTCTCTGTGCCTGCATGCCAGTTCACTGACAGATTGACTTTGATAAGGGGGGATTATGAACTCATTTTTCTTCCTCTCTCTTCTCCTCCTCTTTGGATCGGGTTTTCCTGCCATTGAAAGGGGGTCCCGTTTATCTTTTGACACAAGAAAGCCTTTAAAAATCCATCATCATTGGGGTGCTGAGTGGGGTTCTAAAAGAGAGGGGGACTCCCCATTCGCTAAAACAGAACCAAATGGGCCAACGAACGAAGGGGGCCAAATTGCTGACACCATGGCCACATCACAGGCACCCAACGCGGTGCCAATTAAAGCCACATCGTCTGAGGGTTTCCGACCGAGGGGAAACTACGATAATAAACACATTAACACTCCATTCATATTGCCCCCAAAATGGCACCACGTAAGAGTTTTAGAAACAGGGAGAGAAAGTGATTTCTTTCCAACTGCCAAGTTTGCCTGCTGCTAGTACCCCCCACTTGTGGATAGGCTGATCACAAGGCAAAACTTAAAAACACCCTCTCCATGTCCCAGCCCTTGAGCCAAAACACACTTCCCACATTCTCATGTGGCGTGGAGATGAGATTACAGCATTACGACACAATGGATGTCTGTCGGTGACCCTACCAAACGTTAAGCTGCGATAAATTGCCAAGCTACCTGATACCACGCAGCTGCCAACCCGAGGATAGAGGAGGGTAGGAGGGTAGCAGAGGAGCCAGGTTTTGTTATTGTAGGGACACGGTCTCCTGCAGAGAAACAAAGACATATGGAGCCACTTGGTGTTGTCATACCACGACTATGTTGTTGACCTCAGGGAAAATCTTACATTACCTCCAGGTTGACCTTAGGTATGTGGGCCTATGTAACGGATGAGTTGAGTGACACCACCACGATCATTTGTGTAAGTAATATCATCGAAAAATTGCTTAATTTGTAAAGATTAAACCTTACCGGAGACCAAAATCTAATTTAGAATAACATTGGAACATAAACAAAAGCGTTCCATGACTGTTATGATATATTATAAACTATGATGCCCTGATTGAATTGGTGGTACGGCAACAAAAGTAAACCACCCAAATCAATGAGCTCGTAAAACTCATGCACAGTATACTGTAGCAGCTCCAAGTGCGCTCCCCTGGAAAGAAGCGGTCACTGCTCACCTCGTCCCGCGCCAGCGGGCGGCAGCTGCGCCCAGCGAGGGCACAATCCAGTGATTATCATGCGGGACTGCCTGGACGCTGAGAGGGCTGCTATTCATCAGTGTTGCCCGGGGTCAGAAAGGGGAGAGGGCGGGGAGGGCTCAGGTTGCAACTAGCTACTCTAGTCGCGACGCATAATTCCATGGACAACAAAACCACGACCCTAATGACACTGTCAGGAGCCAGGGGTGGCCAGCAATCTTTCCAGGCTCCAGCTCGCGGCAAACCTCTCGCTCTCTCTGTTATGAGGGGAACTATTATTATAACTGCACACAGAATAATTCATTTAATGAGTTTTCATTATAGCAAAGCGGCAATGACAATTTACAATGCGGGGTGATAATGATTTGCAACAATGCATTGTTTATTATTAGGATATAACGGTTACATTGTTATTATACAATAACAGGCCTAGTCTAATGCATCATCAATGAATTATATATAATTATATTTTCACTTCCAGTAAGTGTGTTGGCTATTGAACTCGTTTCGTTTTAAACCAGCAGCTCTCAAGGGGAGATTGCAAATGGATGTGTCAGATACATATCAATATTTACAGTGGCCAGCTGTTGAAGCCGTGAACCAAAAGCGCATGCTGACGTTTGAATACACTCACCCCTGGAAGCGAACAAAATGGGATCGCTCCGCATGGTGGCTTCCCAACGCATCTAAATCCCAGCAAACAGAAGCAGGCGAGTGCCCGGCAGCTGTCGAATATCAATAAAAATCCCTCTCTCCGCGGGTCAGCGGCCAACGACGGACCCTTGTCTGTTTCTTTGAGGATAGATTTGCCCCGCGATACCAGCTCTGAACAGGCTTTCTTCACCGTGCGCTTTACGACCAACCGGCAACGTCTCCGTCACGAGTCTCCTTACAAACTTTTCTCCGGCTTTTCCCTCTTTGCTTCCTTCCTTCCGTCCTCCTCCCTCTTTCAAAACCTACTCAAACTGCCTGTGCCTGCATGGTCTGCTCAGCTCAGAAACGGAGCGGATCTTGTTTGAATGCTTGCATCTGCAGTCTGTTACGGTGCTGACAGGCGGCCAATAAAGAGAGGGCTAGTCGTGCCTTGCAAGCAAGCGCGCCGAGGGCAGACTGAACTTTTCTAATATCTCCCCCTCTCTATCTTTGCTGAAAGGTGAGACGCGACCCCTTTTCTCTCCGCCCAGCTCTCTCTCTCGGGCTCGTATTCCAGTGTGCAGTTAACGAAGGGAAGAAAATGTAAAAACATCAGGCAGGCAGGGCTAGCCCAGTTCGGAGTTCTCCCCCTTTTCCTCAGCGGCAGATGGGTTATTGAACTCAGGCTGGCTCGCCCCTAGGGATGGGGAAAATCGGCAGTTTATGGTAATAGTAGGTCATTAAGGACCGTCCGCGTCTCTCACTGCATCCGTCACACGGTTTTGTGTCCAGAGGGGAGAACAACAGCCAGCCAATGACAGATGTGAGAGTGGGGCTCAAGTTGAAATACAGGGATACTGTATAATACCTCACCCAACTCAGACTCAACAAAACAAGGTCTGCTGTATTGCATAGTTTAGGTAGACTGTAGCCTAGAAACGCTGGTTCAGAACTGAAAAGTTTTACCATGTGTAAATTGACACATTGAAACGAAATCATATGTAATTAAGGCTTTTCTGGACTATAAACTAAACACTTGAGGGTGTGTGCCTAGCTATGCAAAAACAAACCGACCTAACCTTCACTTCTACTGTATGTTAGTAGATTAGAGGTTTGGGTTTGGTAAAAATTGTCAGAAAAGGACCACACACATTTTGGGGTAGGAGCTGATTTCTTTGGGCAGGGCTGTCAAAACAACGTGGTAAAATCCTCAACAAGAAGCCCTGTGGATTTTCATCTCATTTTTATTTTCCAACAAACAGTCAAGCGAAAACAAAAACACAGCAAGACACAGGTTGTCAATAATGTAGAGTATTTTTAAGGCCCTAGTAGACCCTAGATGGCATTCCTTACAGCTAGTGTTCATTATGGTACGCAGGGTATTATGGTATGCAGTCCAGATGCACCCACCGTGGGTTAATTGCAATAGTGGGAGGAGTGCTTCTTGAGTTGAGAGCAGACTTTAGGTAGTGTGAAATAAAACCACAAATGTTGCTTCAGGGAGGAAACTGAGCTTTAGGGTGGTAAACAAATGGCCTGATTGCACTGATTATAGTGTTAAAGATGTGGTGCAACGGATGGGCCAATTGGAGGTGTGTGTGCATGTGTGTGTTAGAAACGATATGAGCTATAGTGTGACCATGCAAGGTGTGAACCTTCAACCTTGTTTGACTGCACACCCTCAAGTGTGCACACACAGTACCAGTCAAAAGTTTGGACACACCTTCTCATTCAAGGGTTTTTCTTTATTTTTACTATTTTCTACATTGTAGAAAAATAGTGAAGACATCAAAACTATGAAATAACACATATGAAATCATGTAGTAACCAAAAAAAGTGTATTTTAGATTTGAGATTCTTCAAAGTAGCCAACCTTTTGCCTTGATGACAGATTTGCCCACTCTTGGCATTCTCTCATTTTTTACATTTACATTTTAGTCATTTAGCAGACGCTCTTATCCAGAGCGACTTACAAATTGGTGCATTCACCTATAATATCCAGTGGAACAACCACTTTACAATAGTGCATCTAAATCTTTTAAGGGGGGGGGGGTTAGAAGGATTACCTTATCCTATCCCAGGTATTCCTTGAAGAGGTGGGGTTTCAGGTGTCTCCGGAAGGTGGTGATTGACTCCGCTGTCCTGGCGTCGTGAGGGAGCTTGTTCCACCATTGGGGTGCCAGAGCAGCGAACAGTTTTGACTGGGCTGAGCGGGAACTGTGCTTCCTCAGAGGTAGGGAGGCGAGCAGGCCAGAGGTGGATGAACGGAGTGCCCTTGTTTGGGTGTAGGGCCTGATCAGAGCCTGAAGGTACGGAGGTGCCGTTCCCCTCACAGCTCCGTAGGCAAGCACCATGGTCTTGTAGCGGATGCGAGCTTCGACTGGAAGCCAGTGGAGAGAGCGGAGGAGCGGGGTGACGTGAGAGAACTTGGGAAGGTTGAACACCAGACGGGCTGCGGCGTTCTGGATGAGTTGTAGGGGTTTAATGGCACAGGCAGGGAGCCCAGCCAACAGCGAGTTGCAGTAATCCAGACGGGAGATGACAAGTGCCTGGATTAGGACCTGCGCCGCTTCCTGTGTGAGGCAGGGTCGTACTCTGCGAATGTTGTAGAGCATGAACCTACAGGATCGGGTCACCGCCTTGATGTTGGTGGAGAACGACAGGGTGTTGTCCAGGGTCACGCCAAGGCTCTTAGCACTCTGGGAGGAGGACACAAGGGAGTTGTCAACCGTGATGGCGAGATCATGGAACGGGCAGTCCTTCCCCGGGAGGAAGAGCAGCTCCGTCTTGCCGAGGTTCAGCTTGAGGTGGTGATCCGTCATCCACACTGATATGTCTGCCAGACATGCAGAGATGCGATTCGCCACCTGGTTGTCAGAAGGGGGAAAGGAGAAGATTAATTGTGTGTCATCTGCATAGCAATGATATGAGAGACCATGTGAGGATATGACAGAGCCAAGTGACTTGGTGTATAGCGAGAATAGGAGTGGGCCAAGAACAGAGCCCTGGGGGACACCAGTGGTGAGAGCACGTGGTGCGGAGACAGATTCTCGCCACGCCACCTGGTAGGAGCGACCTGTCAGGTAGGACGCAATCCAAGCGTGCGCGGTGCCAGAGATGCCCAGCTCGGAGAGGGTGGAGAGGAGGATCTGATGGTTCACGGTATCAAAGGCAGCAGATAGGTCTAGAAGGATGAGAGCAGAGGAGAGAGAGTTAGCTTTAGCAGTGCGGAGAGCCTCCGTGACACAGAGAAGAGCAGTCTCAGTTGAATGCCCAGTCTTGAAACCTGACTGATTAGGATCAAGAAGGTCATTCTGAGAGAGATAGCAAGAGAGCTGGCCAAGCACGGCGCGTTCAAGAGTTTTGGAGAGAAAGGAAAGAAGGGATACTGGCCTGTAGTTGTTGACATCGGAGGGATCGAGTGTAGGTTTTTTCAGAAGGGGTGCAACTCTCGCTCTCTTGAAGACGGAAGGGACGTAGCCAGCGGTCAAGGATGCGTTGATGAGCGAGGTGAGGTAGGGGAGAAGGTCTCCGGAAATGGTCTGGTTCATGAGGTAGTCACCTGGAATCCATTTCAATTAACAGGTGTACCTTGTTAAAAGTTAATTTGTGGAATTTCTTTCCTTCTTAGTGCATTTGAGCCAAATCAGTTGTGTTGTGACAAGTTAGGGGTGGTATACAGAAGTTAGCCCTACTTGGTGAAAGACCAAGTCCATATTATGGCAAGAACAGCTCAAATTAGTAAAGAGAAACAACAGTCCGTCATTACGTTAAGACATGAAGGTCAGTCAATCCAGAACATTTCAAGAACTTTGAAAGTTTCTTCAAGTGCAGTCGCAAAAACCATCAAGCGCTATGATGAAACTGACTCTCATGAGTACCGCCACAGGAAAGGAAGACCCAGAGTTCCCTCTGCTGCAGAGGATAAGTTCATTAGAGTTACCAGCCTCATAAATTGCAGCTCAAATAAATGCTTCAGAGTTCAAGTAACAGAAACATTTCAACATCAACTGTTCAGAGGAGACTTTGTGAATCAGGCCTTCAAGGTCGAATTGCTGCAAAGAAACCACTACTAAAAGAACAATAAGAAGAAGAAACTTGCTTTGGCAAAGAAACACAAGCAATGGACATTTTTTGATTTTTGGTTCCAACCACCGTGTCTTTGTGAGACACAGAGTAGGTGAAAGGATGACCTCTGCATGTGTGGTTCCCACCATGAAGCATGGAGGAGGTGGTGTGATGGTGCTTTGCTGGTGACACTGTCTGTGGCTTATTTAGAATTCAAGGCACACTTAACCAGCATGGCTACCACAGCATTCTGCGGCAATACGCCATCCCATCTGGTTTGCGCTTATCATTTGTTTTTCAATAGGACAATGACCCAACACATCTCCAGTCTATGTAAGGGCTATTTGATCAAGAAGGAGAGTGATGTAGTGCTGCATCAGATGACCTGGCCTCCACAATCACCCGACCTCAACTCAATTGAGATGGCTTGGGATGAGTTGGCCTGCAGAGTGAAGGAAAAGGAGCCATTAAGTGCTCAGCATATGTGGGAACTCTTTCAAGACTGTTGGAAAACCATTCCAGGAGAAGCTGGTTGAGAGAACACCAAGTGTGTGCAAAGCTGTCATCAAGGCAAAGGGTGGCTACTTTGAAGAACCCAAAATATATTTTGATTTGTTTAACACTTTTTACGTTACTAAACTAAACGTCCCTTTTTCAGGACCCTGTCTTTCAAAGATAATTCGATAAAAATCAAAATAACCTCACAGATCTTCATTGTAAAGGGTTTAAACACTGTTTCCCATGCTTGTTCAATGAACCGTAAACAATTAATGAACATGTATCTGTGGAATGGTCGTTAAGACACTAACAGCTTACAGACGGTAGGCAATTAAGGTCACAGTTATGAAAACTTAGAACACTAAAAGAGGCCTTTCTACTGACTCTGAAAAACACCAAAAGAAAGATGCCCAGGGTCCCTGCTCATCTGTGTGAACGTGCCTTAGGCATGCTGCAAGCAGGCATGAGGACTGCAGATGTGGCCAGGGCAATAAATTGCAATGTCCGTACTGTGAGATGCCTAAGACAGCGCTACAGGGAGACAGGACGGACAGCTGATCGTCCTCACAGTGGCAGACCATGTATAACAACACCTGCACAGGATCGGTACATCCGAATGTCACACCTGCAGGACAGGTACAGGATGGCAACAACAACTGCCCGAGTTACACCAGGAACGCACAATCCTTCCATCAGTGCTCAGACTGTCCGCAATAGGCTGAGCGAGGCTGGACTGAGGGCTTGTAGGCCTGTTGTAAGGCAGGTCCTCACCAGACATCACCAGCAACAACGTTGCCTATGGGCACAAACCCACCGTCGCTGGACCAGACAGGACTGGCAAAAAGTGCTCTTCACTGAAGAGTCGCGGTTTTGTCTCACCAGGGGTGATGGTCGGATTTGCATTTATTGTCGAAGGAATGAGCGTTACACCGAGGCCTGTACTCTGGAGCGGGATCGATTTGGAGGTGGAGGGTCCGTCATGGTCTGGTGCAGTGTGTCACAGCATCATTGGACTGAGCTTGTTGTCATTGTAGGCAATCTCAACGCTGTGCGTTACAGGGAAGACATCTTCCTCCCTCATGTGGTACCCTTCCTGCAGGCTCATCCTGGCATGACCCTCCAGCATGACAATGCCACCAGCCATTCTGCTCGTTCTGTGCGTGATTTCCTGCAAGACAGGAATGTCAGTGTTCTGCCATGGCCAGCGAAGAACCCGGATCTCAATCCCATTGAGCATGTCTGGGACCTGTTGGATCGGATGGTGAGGGCTAGGGCCATTCCCCCCAGAAATGTCCCGGAACTTGCAGGTGCCTTGGTGGAAGAGTGGGGTAACATATCACAGCAAGAACTGGCAAATCTGGTGAAGTCCATGAGGAGGGGACGCACTGCAGTATTTAATGCAGCTGGTGGCCACACCAGATACTGACTGTTACTTTTGATTTTGACCCCCCCTTTGTTCAGGGACACATTATTCCATTTCTGTTAGTTACATGTCTGTGGAACTTGTTCAGTTTATGTCACAGTTGTTGAATCTTGTTATGTTCATACAAATATTTACACGTTAAGTTTGCTGAAAATAAATGCAGTTGACAGTGAAAGGACGTTTCTTTTTTTGCTGAGTTTACATGATTCCATGTGTTATTTCATAGTTTTGATGTCTTCACTATTATTCTACAATGTAGAAAATAGTAAAAATTAAGAAAAACCCTTGAATGAGTAGGTGTGTCCAAACGTTTGACTGGTACTGTTCATTGACCCAGGTTATCACTCAACCAACCAAGTACAGTGTATTCAAATAGTGTTGGATCTGTGACATCCACTGGTATAGATCATATCTTCACTAACGCTGCAGAGCTTTGGTCCAAAGCAATATCAGTTCCCATTGGCTGTAGTACTAGTGACCATAACATTGAGTCAATAACAAGGAAAGCCAAAGTACCAAAGGCAGGGCCTACAGTTATTGATGACAGATCATAGAAAATGTTCTCTCAGAACTCTTTTGTTGAAGATGTAAAACATGTATGTTGATCTGATGTTTATATGGAGGTGAATCCAGAGGCAGCACTTGGAGTATTTGTACAAATATTATTGCCAATTGTTGACATGCATGCGCCTCTTAAGAAACAAACTGTGAGAACTGTTAGAGCCCCCTGGATCGATGTTGAATTGAAAAATGGTATGGTTCAAAGAAATAATGCAAAAAAGGTGGCAAACAAGTCAGGCTGCTCAACTGATTGGTTGACATACTGTACATTTAGACATTTTGTGACCAAAAAATATGAAAAAAATGATATTACCAAAACAAGATAAATGGCATACAAAACAATGGAAAATACTTTGGAGCACCTTAAATGATATTGTGGTTAGAATACACAATTAATCTCCACCCTTCATTGAAGTTGATGGGTCATTTATAACAAAACCTTTTGATATAGCCAATCATTTCAATGCCTATTTCACTGGTAACGTGGACAAACTGAGAAGTGAAATGACAACACTAAACAATGAATCATCATATTTGCACAATGAATATCTAATAATGAAAGAGAAGGATTGCTGTTTTGAATTTGTGTGTGGAAGAGGTGGAAAAACCTTTGTCATCCATCAATAATGATAAACCACAGTAGAATTGTAACAATCAAAGTGAACATCCTGCCGAGGTTACTGTATTTGTTCCAATCTCTGCCATAGAAATCCCACCTAAACTGTTTAGGGAATGGGATAAACGGATATCAAGGTTTATCTGGAACTGTAAGAGACCAAGAATTAGATATACTGTACAACATTACAATTACCCAAAAAAAACTGTGGGCGTATGGCCTTACTAAACCTAAATTGTTATTTTGTGTCAGCCCAATTGAGACCTCTGGTGTGTTGGTGCAATTCAGAATACGAATCCAAATTAAAAGACATCGAGACTACTATACCCATACAGCCAATTTTGGGTAATAAGGTCATGGTCATAGAAATATACAATAGACAAATCTGTGGATTAATTTCTCTCTGAAGACATGGTTTAGGCTAGTTAAGCAAATTAATTTAGACAGAGAGTTCAAACTGCTGAGTTGGCCCGCATACGACCCCAGCCTCATCCCTGCAATTCAGGATAGCAGATTTAAACATTGGCCGCAAAAGGCATCACATCGTTATGTACAATTATAAAGAATGGGCACCTGGAGAACTTCCAGGACCAAAGTAAAAAACATGGCTTGGATAAACAAGATTTTTACAGATACCTACAAGTTCGACACTATTTTTTAAGGGAGATAAGTGATTGACCCTTGAGCACCTCAAAAATGGATCCAAGTATTCACTAACGTATAGAACTTGGGGAGTAACAAAAAAAAAACTATTTCAAATCTTTACTTGGGTATTCTATCAAATAAACATTCTACAAACTATATTAAACAGAAATTGGAGGAGGAACGTAACATTGAAATAAATGATGAAACATTGTTGAACTTATGAGACTCAACGTAGCTCTACCAACTCAAGGTCTTGGAGAGAATTCTGTTGGAAGAATGTTATATGCTTCTTCATAACACCTAAACTGAAATCAAAACAGACTGACTCCCAACACCCTTGTTGGGCTATCAAGGGTGGATCACTCTCATATCTCTTGGTCCTGGCCCCGCAATCGAAACTTACTGGGAAAAATAAGATCTAACATTGGAAAAATGGAATTTGACATAGAACAAACGTAAATGTATTTGGGTGAAATACCTGATACTTTTCTCGATTGTGTAAATTAACTGTTGAAGGTCCTACTGGCAGCCAGTACAAAGGCTGTCACTAGGAAATGGCTTCCCCTCCCCCCTCCCAGAAGTAACATTGGATAGTCAGTTATCATGGTCAAGTCATGTTGACAAAGTTTTTGTGAAGATAGGGGGAGGTATGTCGGTTATAAAATGTAAATTCGGTGTTTTTGACACAACAATCAACTGTACTAGTTGTTCAGGCGCTGATCTTGTCCCATCTTGATTACTGCCCGGTAATACGGTCAGGTGCAGCAAAGAAAGAACCTAGTAATTCTACAGCAGGTTCATAGCAACGCAGCACGCCTTGCCCTTAACTTCACACACAGAACTAACATCAACAACATGCATGATAGTCCTTCATGGTTGAAGGTTCAGGAGAAATGGACTACTTCTCTTCTAGTCTTTTAAAAGAAACATTTGTGCGTTGAAAATGCCTAACCACTTGTATAATCGATTTGCATACACTTAAAAACAGACATACATTCAGAAAGTATTCAGACCATTTCACTTTTTCCACATTTTATTACGTTACAGCCTTATTCTAAAATTGATTAAATTAAATGTTTTCCTCAATACCCCATAGTGACAAAGCGAAAACAGTTTTTTTTAATTAAAAAAATAAAATGTATATATTTTCTTATGTAATGTCCTTGTCTATAACTGTTCTGTACTTTGTCATGTATTTGTATGTTTTATGTGGACCCCAGGAAGAGTAGCTGCTGCATATGCAGTAGCTAATGGGCATCCTAATAAACTAAAACTAAACATGTATGTACACACATGCTGAGATTGTATCTCTTGCGTCAACTCTTTCTTGGCTGATCTGGGCTTTTGTGAAAGTCAGCGTTGACGTCAGTGCTTGGCCGCATGACTGAGATCTAATCTAATAGAGATACACACACACCACTGCTGCATGCACTGTAGCCATGAAACTGTCATGTCACTGACATTAAAATATATTAGTCCCCTATCTCATAACACAGGGTGCTGCTCCATCTCTTTATATCACACTATATCATCCCCTCCGTAGAATCAAGATAATCGACTTAAACCTTAATTCATGAAAACAATTCCTCTTTGGCTTGCCCCATGGAAAATGATGTGTATGTTTGTCCGTGCGTGTGTGTGTTGGTGGGTTCGAGTTGTGTGGGCTACGTAGCCAATTAGCCAGAGTCACATGTCTCAAAACACATGCTAGGCTCTACGCAAAACAGTCGTGACACAAGTAACCTTCTCTCCCCCAGATTGCCTTATTGAATTAAGCACACAGAGCTGGGGGTTGTAGCACAACGCTGGCCTTGTCCCGAGTCAGTAGCACTGTTGAGAGACTGGACGTCAATGGTCTATAGAGTGGTAGGAAACCAGATATTCTGGGTCACACTAACCCTCACAAACAGTCTGTCATCTGCAATATGATGCCATGACACTTTGGGGGAAAAGGGGAAAGAAGAGAGATTAAGAGAAATAGAGTGAAGGAGAGAAAATGAGTGATGGGAGAGAGAAAAATAGAGGGAAAGTAGGAGAAAGAGTGTGAACGATAGAGAGGGAGAGAAAGAGAACGTGAAAGTGAGTAAAGAAAGAATGTGGGGGGAGAGAACAAGTGTGGATGAGAGCGACAGGAGGAGAGAAATACAAAAATGAAGAGCGAGAGAGAGGGTGTTTGTCTCAGAGGTGGGTCAGCCTGCGGTGATGAAACTGGGCCGTGGGCCCGGTTGATAGAGGTCAGGACAGGCGTGCCGGCAGCCCCAGCAGTGCGCTCTGGGATAGCCAACTCCCCCAAAGCTGAGCCTCTCCAGCTGTGTCAATGGGCTAACGGGTCAGAGATGTGGACAAAGACCTGACGCCCTGACTGGAGGCGTCAATTGAAGCAAATGCATTAAGGACGACAGTGTGTGTGTGTGTATGTGTGTGTGAGATTGGAGGAGGAGAAACGATATAGAGTGTGTGCGTGCCTGCTTAATCTCGCGTGTGATTGCGCGTGTGTGTGTGTGTGTGTGTGTGTGTGGAAAGAGCAGTCAGGACCCAGCCCATGTTGACTTTGTGTGTTAACCCCTAGCCTTAGAAAGGGACCACTCCTATGGTATTCCAGGCACGCCTGTCAAAACAGCAGTCAACCTGCCGACCTCTCGGTGCACGACCCACCCTCTCGCTCCCTGAACCGGCGGTCGCAAGAGGTTGGAGACCAGGGCCTCAGGAGGGAGTCGGGAAGGAGGGGGTTTACCGGGCATGAGGAGCGGTGGCTAACGGGGGATGGGGGTTTAGGCCTCTTGGTAGGGGCGGCGTTAAACAAACACTCCTCTAATGAAGCGTTTAGGCCCCCTGGAGGTGCTGGAGTGATTGCTTCCCTACACAGGCTCCAGTTACACACAGGGGGGGCCATCTGAGAGCAGTAAAGATTGGCCACTGTGCTATGAGGTCGTATCCACACAACATGGCGACCCACATTGACTTTATAATGTCAGATTCAGAGTCAGCGCGGAACGTTCTATTGCCTTGAACAGGCGTTATGAAAAAGAGTCCCGGAGGTCCTTTTGAAGTTGTTGGCTTTGATTGTGTGGAATTTGTTTTATCAGAGGAAGAGTGGTATCTCAATTGTCATACTTGAGTAAAAGTAAAGATATCTTAATAGAAAATGACTCAAGTAAAAGTGAAAGTCCCCCAGTTAAATACTACTTGAGTAAAAGTCTAAAAGCATTTGGTTTTAAATATACTTAAGTATCAAAAGTAAATGGAATTGCTAAAATGTACTTAAGTATCAAAAAGTAAAAGTATAAACCATTTCAAATACCTTATATTAAGCAAACGGCACAATTTTCTTTCTTTTTGTATTGACGGATAGCCAGGGGCACACACCAACACTCAGACATAATTTACAAACAAAGCATTTGTGTTTTGTGATTTGATTTGTTTAGTGAGTCCACCAGATCAGAGGCAGTAGGGATGACCTCTTGATAAGTGTGTGAATTCGACCATTTTCCTGTCAAAATGTAATGAGTACTTTTGGGTGTCAGGGAAACTGTATGGAGTAAAAAGTACATTATTTTCTTTAGGAATGTAGTGAAATAAAAGTTGGCAAAAATATAAATACCCCAAAAAACAACTTATGTTGTACTTTAAAGTATTTTTACTTAAGTACTTTACACCACTGGTCCACAGGGAGTGCAAAACTCAAGGCCACAGATGATCAAATACACAGGGCAAGAACTCAATTTCATTAACTTCCTTTTTGGCCCAACTAATCTTATGTAATCTGGAGGGCACTACAGTAGTAGTAAAACATATGTTGGCAAAGGTTTAGGGGAGATAGCGTTCTCACAACAAATACTGTACAGTACCAAGGTGTTCTTTTTTCCCATCCAACATAGTAATCTTTTCAACAATACAACCCGTAATGTGGGATAAGGATTTGTAGGAATTCCTCCGGATTCCAAACCATCTGCTAGCTGGCACTGTAATACTAGTCGGGATCAAAGCAGGAGTTTTTTCCCCCCCAGACTAAATCCTGGAGCAGAGCAGACCAGGAGAGGAATCAGTCTGTGTTCATCTGGAGGTCTGGGCCTATGCTTGTTCCCCATATGGGCCTGACTGACTGATTGACTGAGAGGGGGGGGTGGCTTGGGGGTAGACAGGATTAGATATTAGGAGAGACCCTCAATCTACATAATGTACCACCACGAACGGATCCCTTGTGATGTCAGGAGATCCATCCAATCAAGATAGTGATGCCCGTTGCCCATATTGAAATGTTTTTCTTTTTTTTTAAGCAATAAACTGAGTAATGTTTGATCCATAATTTCCGTGTGGCATTTTGCATATAGGCTGGGGGGACAGCGGATGGATTGAGATGCGTGTGTGTTTGTGCATATGTGTGCGGCCTGAGTGTGTATGTGTCTGTGCCTGTCTGTGTGTGCACGCATGTGTGTGTTTGTGTGCATGCATTGTTGTGTGTGTGTGTGTGTGTGTGTGTGTGTGTGTGTGTGTGTGTGTGTGTGTGATCCAATGATATGTAACCCCATCTCTGTTCGTCTGTCCATACGGCCACACTGTACAGAGGATTCACATCGAGTTAATACAGTATGACCAACAGGCTCCAATTAAACCCTTTTTACTGTTGTAACCGCTCAGAAATGCATGAAAAAAATTACAAATAATCTCCTCAAAAGCCTCTTGGAATCAGGTCATGCTGATTGTGGCAGGTTAGTAGGTCCGTTCATTTACGAAAAGTGATTCTCGGTCCCTATGTCACACACACATGCATACACACACACCATGCAGACGCGCCCGTAGCGTCACATTCCATGCCAGGAAGTGTGTGTGTGTATGACAGTGACATCAAGCCAATATAAACGTATTGGCATAATGCGTCAGCAGCTAGACTAGAGAAAACCATAATGTGGCTTCAGGTCTAGAAGAAGCATTATCATCGCAGGCAATAGCCCCTTTAAGGCCTGTCTCTATTACCGGAGTGGAGGTATATTATAATTCCTTTGATTGAAAAGCACCATTTGATACCTCCAGATCTGCTATGCCTAGCTCAGAGAACAACAACATACAGTGCCATCGGAAAGTTTTCAGACCCCTTGACTTTTTCCACATTTTGTTATGTCACAGCTTTATTCTAAATCTACACACAATACCCCATAATGACAAATCAAAAACAGGTTTTCAGATTATTATTTTTTTTACAAAATACCTTATTTAAATAAGTATTCAGACCCTTTGCTATGAGACTCGAAATTGAGCTCAGATGCATGCCGTTTCAAATTGATCATCCTTGAGATGTTTCTACAACTTGACTGGAGTTCACCTGTGGTAAATTCAATTCATTGGACATGATTTGGAAAGGCACACACCTGTCTATATAAAGGTCCCACAGTTGACAGTGCATGTCAGAGCAACAACCAAGCAATGCGGTCGAAGGAATTGTCCGTAGAGCTTGTGTCGAGGCACAGATCTGGTGAGGGGTACCAACACATTTCTGCAGCATTGAAGGTCCACAAGAACACAATGGCCTCCATCATTCTTAAATAGAAGAAGTTTGGAACCACCAAGACTCTTCCTAGAGCTGGCAGGCCAGCCAAACTGACCAATTTGGGGAGAAGGGTCTTGGTCCTCTGTGGAGATGGGAGATCCTTCCAGAATGACAACCATCTCTGCAGCACGCCACCAATCAGGCCTTTATGATAGAGTGGCCAAACGGAAGCCACTCCTCAGTAAAAGGCACATGACAGCCCGCTTGGAGTTTGCCAAAAGGCACCTAAAGACTCTCAGACCATGAGAAACAAGATTCTCTGGTCTGATGAAACCAAGATTGAACTCTTTAGCCTGAATGCCTAGTGTCACATCTGGAGGAAACCTTGCACCATCCCTACAGTGAAGCATGGAGGTGGCAGCATCATGCTGTGGGGATGTTTTTCAGCGGCAGGGACTGGGAGACTAGTCAGGAGAGGGAAAGATGAACTGAGCAAAGTACAGAGAGATCCTTGATGAAAACCTGCTCCAGAGTGCTCAGGACCTCAGACTGGGGTGAAGGTTCACCTTCCAACAGGACAATGATGCTAAGCACACAGCCAAGACAACACAGGAGTGGCTTTGGGACAAGTCTCTGAATGTCCTTGAGGGGCCCAGCCAAAGCCCGGACTTGAACCCGACCGAACATCTCTGGAGAGACCTGAGAATAGCTGTGCAGCGACGCTCCCCATCCAACCTGACAGAGCTTGAGAGGAACTGCATAGCAAAATGGGTCCTCAAATACAGGTGTGCCAAGCTTGCAGCGTCAGACCCAAGAAGACTTGAGGCTGTAATCACTGCCAAAGTTGCTTTAACAAAGAACTGAATAAAGGTTCTGAATACTTATGTAAATGTGATATACGTTGTTTATTTTTAATAAATTATCTAAAACATCTACAAACCCGTTTGTGATTTGTCATTATGGACTATTGCGTATACCACCACCCCCGAGTGACGCAGCAGTCTAAGGCACTGCATCTCAGTGCAAGAGGCGTCACTACAGTCCCTGGATTGAATCCAGGCTGTATCACATCCGGCCGTGATTGGGAGTCCCATATGGCGCGCACAGCGTCGTCCGGGTTTGGCATTCATTGTAAATAAGAATTTGTTCTTAACCGACTTGCCTAGTTTAAATAAAAATAAATAAAACATTGATGAGGGGAAAAAAACAATTTAATCTTTTTTAGAATAAGGCTGTAACATACCAAAATGTGGAAAAAGTCAAAGAGTCTGAATAGTTTCCGAAAGCTCTGTATCTGCACTGACTCTGTATAGGAGCCTTTACTGAAAAAGGCCTCAATGCCTTTACAGAAACCAAAAGAAAGAGGAAAACTAGGTCAAGAATGAGAGTCGGTGCGGTTCGTGTCAGCCCAACTTGCTGTGGTGTAATAGCAGCAACAAAAGAGAGCATTTTTGTTTGGCTGTAGAGTTTTGATGACACAAGACTATGGGGACTGTCTGACTTCTCACTGACAAAGATACATCTAGGCGTGAGTGCATGTCTTCCCTTGAGTGTGTGTGTGTGTGTGCGTGCGTGCGTATGTTTGTGCATGAACCCCCTATACCTACTGTACATCTTCGGCAATAACCAGCCACAACGTTCCAAACTAGTGAAATTGGCCCAACGAAAAGGAAGTAGTCAAATCCATGACATCTCCTCTCACTCTCTCTCTCTCCCCATCCCTCTCTTTTCCATCCATTACCATGGTAGATTTCACTCACACGTCACAGGCAGACCCAGAGACAACCATAAGCGGGGCATTCGATCAATCTAGCCCATGTGTATTGGAACCATACGGATGTAGCAGTGACATTAAATAAAACATCAGAGAAGTATTTGACAGTAACCCCAGAGCAACAGAGAGGTTAAGAGGTCTTTGCAACACTCACGCAGGCCAATGCACAAAACAGACTCAAACACACACCACAGCTGGTCTTGAGGGGGAAAGACTGTAACTTTATAACCAGTTTAGATTCAAACCAGAATGTAAAAGAAAAGCTGGGGGCAAAACACTAACAAGCATTTTACATGCCTTTAAAAAAAATATTTGTCAAATGAAACAGCATGAGAGAGATTGAGTGAAATATAGACGTTTGAATTGCAGCAGTGAAAACCCAGAGTACTAGCCTATTAGTGGCTTATATCCCATCTGATAGAGCATGATCTACTGTCGGCCTGAATGTTTGTTTGTGTTTTCAGCTCAAGCGGAAAGAGAACATAGTCGTTTATCTCAACTGTGGTCTGTTTAGTTGTGTTTACCTTTGAGAGTGAAGAGAAATTGTGCTACAGAGTCAAACCTTGGAGGTTTAAGCTACTCTATTAAAAAAAGGGTTCCAAAAGGGTTCTTTGGCTGTCCAAATTGGAGAATCCCTTTTGGTTCCAGGGAGAACCCTTTTTGGTTCCACGTAGAACCCTTTTCGGTTCCATGTAGAACCCTCTGTGGAAAGGGTCCTACATGGAACCCAAAAGGGTTCTACCTGGAACCAAAAAGGTTCTTTAAAGGGTGCTCCTAGGGTTAAAGGGTTTTCTAAAGGGTTCTCTCTCTCCCATCACTCTCTTTTGCCTCCATTACCATGGTAAATTTCACTCACACGTCACGAGCAGACCCAGAGACAGCCATAAATGGGGCATTCGATCAATCTAGCCCATGTATATTGGAACCATACGGATGTAGCAGTGATATTAAATAAAACATCAGAAGAACCATTTCTAGATTTAAAAAAAGGTGCTAAGAGTGTACCTTCCATGTCTTCTATTTCTAGAGTGCAAACTTCAGAGGGAATCCAATACATAACATGCCCTACCCTCTATTTGCTATTCACTAGTTGGTAGGCTGTGACAGTCATGGAATTTTGGATGATGGTTATATTGTTTGAATAGCATCTTTTGTTTTCTTTTTGCACATTTTCTCCTGTTCTCCGCTCCTTACTGCATGTGCTGCTGCTGCAGGAAGGGGGGCGTTGTCTAGGCAACCACCTTTGCTACAACACCTTGATTGTTTGAAGAGTCGATGTAACTGCAGAAACTGACACAAACGCACGAATTGCCGGCTGTCCCAGTCTTCAGTCAGCTGTTCGTTGCACACACACACACACACACACACACACACACACACACACACACACACACACACACACACTTCTTTCTTCCTTAAAATGCACATGACGGTTATTTTATTTTCATGACGATCTTCATCCATAATTGTCGGTTCCACAATTATACGGTAATTGTGCCAGCCCTACTAGTTGGACAACATATTACGGTCACACACGCAGACACAGACATACAAGCACATCCTAATCTTTTCCTATTCACAGACAGGAAGTTTCTTCTGAAAGGGTGACGAGCTCATCAGATTATTTGGAGGAAAATCACCTAATACCCTTTAAGCTCTTAACGATACACTATGAACGCAGTCTCTTTTCTCCCTCTCTTAACTCTGTTAAATTTGTTTCTCGTTCGCCCTCTTTCAGCAACGTCCTGCCTCTGTCTCTCTCCTTTTCTCTCTCTGTAAATGCAAAAGTCGTGGAAGCCTTTCCAAATGTAAACGACTGGGATTGACATAGCTTCCTCCTCTGCACTGTTTTACACATATCCCTAAGCCCTTAGGATATCCCTCTCCTCCTCCTCCCCATCTCTTCCTTCTCTCCCGCTGCTGACAACTCAACCAACTACACTCCAGGCCCCAGCTGGTGTTGCCATTGTGCCCGGTCAGAGGCCCTAATGTCCGCAGCCAATTGGATCGAGCGGACAGGCAGGCAGGCTGGTCTAGGGCGACTATAGTCCGGTAGTTAAACAATAATCAAGCCTCTACGCCTATCACTCTCCGCCCGTCCCTCCATCCCTCCTTAGATTTACCATCTGGCTCAGATGGAGACCTGGCCATTGCATGGTCTCAGTGGGGAGCCAGTTAGTTTGTTAGGGGGCTTTTTCCTAGGGTTTAAATAATGCATCTGTTCCTGTCTGCAGGGGGTGGTTGGATGTGTGGGTGTGTGTGTGAGGGGGCAGTCCATTAAGGCCCCAATCTGAGCTCATTAAAGATGAATGAGCCATAGGGAGGGGAGACAGACAGGCTGAGATATATGGACTAAGGTCCATGGAAGACGTGGTAGAGTATTTGTATTTGCAGCAGCTACTCTTCCTGGGGTCCAAACATATTAAAGCACTTACATTACATATAAAACAGTACATCATATAACATTATTACACCACTACATATCTACAATACAACATGTTTAATACCACAATATCACAATGTGTGCATATGCATGTGTCTGTACCTTTGTGTGTGTCCGTTCACAGTCCCCATTGTTCCATCAGGTGTATTTTTACCAGTTTTCTTTTTTATCTGATTCTACTGCTTGCATCAGTTACCTGGTGTAGTCATGGCTCTATGTAGTATTGTGCAGCTCCCATAGTCTGGACTTGGGGACTGTGAAGAGACCTCTGGTGGCTTGTGGGGTATGCATGGGTGTCCGAGCTGTGTTTTAAACAGACAGCTCGGTACATTCAGCTTGTCAACACCTCTTACAAAAACAAATAGTGATGAAGTCAAACTCTCTTCCACTTTGAGCCATGAGAGACTGACATGCATGTCATTAATGTTAGCTCTCCCGTGTACTTTTAAGGGCCTTCTCCCCCTCTTTGTGGCACCTGACCACACTACTGAACAATAGTCAAGGTGCAACAGAACTAGGGCCTGTAGGACCTGCCTTGTTGATAGAGATGTTAAGGCAGAGCAGCGCTTTACTATGGACAGACTTCTCATCTTAGCGACTGTTGTATCAATATGTTTTGAACATGACAGTTCATGGTTACTCCAAGCAGTTTAGTCGCCGCAACTTGCTCAATTTCCACATTATTCATTACGAGATTTAGTTGAGGTTTAGGGTTTAGTGAATGATTTGTCCCAAATACAATGCTTTTAGTTTTGGAAATTTTAAGAACTCCTTGCTACCCATTCCGAAATGAACTGCAGCTCTTTGTTAAGTGTTGCAGTCATTTCAGTTGCTGTAGTAGCTGACGTGTATAGTGTTGAGTCATCCGCAGACCTAGACACACTGCTTTACTCAAAGCCAGTGGCATGTCATTAGTAAAGATTGAAAAAAGTAAGGGGTCTAAACAGCTACCCTGGGGAATTCCTGATTCTATCTGGATTATGTTTGAGAGGCTTCCATTAAAGAACACCCTCTTGGTTCTGTTAGACAAGGAACTCTTTATCCACATTATAGCATGGGGTGTAAACCATAAGACATATGTTTTTCCAGCAGCAAACTATGATTGATCATGTCAAAAGCTGCACTGAAGTCTAACAAGACAGCCCCCACAATCATTTTATCATCAATTTCTCTCAGCCAATCATCAGTCATTTGTGTAAGTGCTGTGCGTGTTGAGTGTCCTTCCCTATAAGCGTGCTGAAGGTCTTTTGTCAATTTGTTTACTGTGAAATAACGTTGTATCTGGTCAAACACAATTTTTTCCAGAAGTTTACTATGGGTTGGTAACAGGCTGATTGGTCAGCTATTTGAGCCAGTAAAGGGGGCTTTGCTATTCTTGGATAGCAGAATGACTTTAGCTTCCCTCCAAGCCTGAGGCCACACACTTTCTAGTAGGATTAAATTGAAGACAAAATAAGAGTGGCAATATCGTCCGCTATTATCCTCAGTAATTTTCCATCCACATTGCCAGACCCCGGTGGCTTGTCATTGTTGATAGACAACAATAATTGTTTCACCTCTTCGACACTGACTTTATGTAATTCAAAAGTACAATTCTTGTCTTTCATAATTTGGTCTGATATACTTGGATGTGTAGTGTCAGCCTTTGTTGCTGGCATGTCATTCCCAAGTGCGCTTATCTTGCCAATGAAAAAGTCATTAAAGTAGTTGTCAATATCAGTGGGTTTTGTGATGAATGAGCCATGTGATTCAATGAATGGGAGTGACCTCCCATTTGACATACCCTGATCAGGGAGGAAAGTTCAAGCTCTGTGTCTACATTTGTGGATCATCTATGCGATATACATGTAAGTAAGTAGTTCATAGGAGCAGGAGCTTACCTCCTGTTTCTGTATCGTGAGGCAGCTTGATGTACAAGTACAATCCCTGGACAGGACGCTAATCTATCGCAGGACCTAGAGTGCAGGGCCTAGAGTACTCGATATAGGGGACCACAATTTACCTGTGGGGTGTGATTTGATATAATGTAACTTGAGGCCAGATCTGTCAACTGCTAAACTCACAAGGAAGTTCATCACATATCCTCAAAAACACCAGTGTGGGTAAATGCTGAAATAGTACAATAGTTCAGTCTACATAGCTAGGTCACAAGCCCGGGGGAGGGGGGGGGGGCACGCTATATTTCACCAGACGGAAACCTATGGTTCACGCTCTCCCATTAGTTATCCATCTCTTTGGCCTCTGGTCAGATCCTGTATCAGGCTCTGGAAAGAAGGAGGGGTTTAGGGAGGGAGGGAGAGAGGGGGGAAGAGAGAAAGGGAGAGAGAGAAAGGTAGAATGAGAGAGAGAGAGGGACTGTCACGGTCATCATATGAATGAGACCAAGGTGCAGCGTGCGTATCGTTCCACATCTTTATTTATATGTGAAACTATGCAATACATATAATAAACTATTAAAAACAACAACAAAAAAAACGTGACGAAGAGGTACCACATGCACTAACTCAAAATAATCTCCCACAAACACAGGTGGGATTAACAACTACTTAAATATGACCCCCAATTAGAGACAACGATGACCAGCTGCCTCTAATTGGGGATCATCCAAAAACCCCAAGATAGGAAAAACAGAAACTAGAACCAAACAACATAGAACTAAATAAACTCGATAAACCCCCCCCCCCCCCAGTCACGCCCTGACCTACTCTACCATAGAAAATAAGAGCTCTCTATGGTCAGGATAGGATGTGACAGGGACACAATATCCTAGTAGTCTCTGTCAAAATCAACTCAGTCTCACTTGCCTAACACAAATAACCCCACTGGGTCCTCCTTTCAAGAATCGGAGGGGCCCGACAGCCGCCTGCTTTCCTCGCCTGAGGGTGTGTGTGTGTGTGTGTGTGTGTGTGTGTGTGTGTGTGTGTGTGTGTGTGTGTGTGTGTGTGTGTGTGTGTGTGTGTGTGTGTGTGTGTGTGTGTGGGGGGGGGGCATGTCCCCAACATCCACACCCAGAAGTGTATAATCCAGCCTGAAACCTCACCTTTAACCCCTATAAACCTACAAAGGTCACAGAGCCCAAGTTAGGCCGTTGGGGGACTATAAAGACTCCTGCCTAGCATTGCTTGTTTATGATGTAATATTTGGGTGAAGAGAGAGACTTCCCGGTCAAGCGGTTTATGACCTCAATTGTGTGGGTGGCGATTGTTATCCAATACGGTCCCACTTCTGTGGATGACCTAGAATTAGAGCAGTAGAGAGAGAGACAAACAGAGAGAGGGAGTGAGGCCACTACCCATATTTACAACCTCTTTGTTTGTTACACTCAAGAGGTGATTCCTTAGACCCTGAAGAGTAACAAGGAACTAAATGCTCACTAAATCTACTGACAAACACTAGGCCGGACAATGGGGTTGCTCTCCGCAACACACGCACACAAACACATACATGTGCACGAGCACACACACACACACACACACACACACACACACACACACACACACACACACACACACACACACACACACACACACACACACACACACACACACACACACACACACACACACACACACACACACACACACACACACACACATTAATCCTGTCAACCTTTTGACCCTGTGTTGCAGAAATTGATACATTCCATGACCCTGTAATGGTTATTGCAAATGTTGTGAGAACGTATGATCGCTGAGGGAGGTTATGGATAAACTTAGCTAGTTAGCCATGTTAGTTAAAGCCTTGCATCACTGGCTAACCAAGTCTCGATAGCTAGCCGTGTGATGCTAGCTTCCACCGGAGACTGAGGAGTAGAAAATAAATTCTACTCGAAACAAAAAAGTTGTCAGTACTCAACACTATCAACAGGAGCTGAGGTCCTACATTCGGCAGTGTTAACCTCACGGTTCGCCTAAGAACAGTGCAGCAGAAAGACAGGGATTTAGTTGTGCTAAATCATCAGGAGAGTTAGTCATCTCTTCCGCAAGGAAGAGAGGCGAAAACGACCAGAGGGGCGAGTGGCGCCTTATAAGGAGGGGAGGGCTCACCTCATTTGCCACCAGACCTGTCTGTCTCCAACAGACGTAATGTGATTGCGTCTTCAAGTTAGTGATCCGCTAGACTAGCGAATCCCATAAGAGAGTCTGACTGGTAAACCTATAAAGGCAGGTCATCTAAAGAAGCAGTTAAACCCAGGCACTGAAGTTGATGGACGATTATGCACCCTTAACTAACACTTATAAAGATACCATGTCTCTTTGCACAGGATATGCTACAGTGAAGCTGATTAATAGTTATAACCTCCAAAGTAACCCTTAATCAGCTGTGCGTGCGTGTGTACATCATTGTGAACTAAGGGTCAGTCGGTGGGTTTTAAAGAGCTTGTTTTAAATTTCCTCAAGGTTCCCTGAGGATAGGTCTCTTTTACGAGCCCCTCACACACACGCGCCCCCACATCCTGCCTTTAGGAGGGGGAAATTGGCCTAGTTCCTTGGGGGTTTTGAGTAACATTAGGGCAATATGTGCTATATGGACACCGTTGTTCTAGACATTAGTTTGAGATCTTTGGCGCCCTATCCTAACAAAACAATCCTATCCATTACTACTGTAAACACAATTCCTATTTTGCCCATTATTTTGAACCATGGATATAACACAGCAAGTCATAAGGTGGTTTATGACAACAATAACCATTTCACATTACATCAAAACATTGTGTGCGATGAGATGATGTTGTTTGGCTGAGGTTTAAGTTCATATTTTGCCCATTGTTTTGGGTCCTGGGTGAATTAATGAAATAGAGTAAGCCACAAGGGAGTTTACGACGACACTTATCATCGATATTACATCGATAAAGTCTTTGTGACTTTAGGCTGTTGTTGTGTTGGCTTAGTTTAAAGGCTATTTTGTCAGTAATAAAACCAGAAGCATCCCTCTGGGAGACTGAGCTTTAAGGCATGGTGCTTTTGAACTACAGTACCAGTCAAAAGTTTGGACACAATTACTCATTTAAGGGTTTTTCTTTATTTTTTACTATTTTCTACACTGTAGAATAATATTGAAGACATCAAAACTAAGAAATAACACATATGGAATCATGTAGTAACAGAAAATTGTTAAACAGATCAAAATATATTTTATATTTGAGATTCTTCAAAGTAGCCACCCTTTGCCTTGACAGCTTTGCACACTCTTGGCATTCTCTCAACCAGCTTCAACTGGAATGCTTTTCCAACAGTCTTGAAGGAGTTACCACATATGCTGAGCATTTGTTGGCTGCTTTTTGTTCACTCTGCGGTCCAACTCATCCCAAACCATCTCAATTGGGTTGAGGTCGGGTGATTGTGGAGGCCAGGTCATCTGATGCAGCACTCCATTACTCTCCTTCTTTGTCAAATAGCCCTTACACAGCCTGGAGGTGTGTTTTGGGTCATTGTCCTGTTGAAAAACAAATGTTAGTGGGACTAAGCGCAAACCAGATGGGATGGCGTATCGCTGCAGAATGCTGTGTTAGCCATGCTGGTTAAGTGTGCCTTGAAATTGAAATAAATCACCGACAGTATCACCAGCTAAACACCCCCACACCATCACACCTCTTCCTCCATGCTTCACGGTGGAAACCACACATGCAGAGATCATCCGTTCACCTACTCTGCATCTCACAAAGACAAAGCGGTTGGAACCAAAAATCTCAAATTTGGACCCATCAGACTAAAGGACAGATTTTCACCGGTCTAATGTCCATTGCTCGTGTTTCTTGGCCCAAGCAAGTCTCTTCTTATTGGTGTACTTTAGTAGTGGTTTCTTTGCAGCAATTCGACCATGAAGGCCTGATCCCCACAGTCTCCTCTGAACAGTTGATGTGTCTGTTACTTGAACTCTGTGAAGCTTTTATTTGAGCTGTAATCTGAGGTGCAGTTAACTCTAATGAACTTATCCTCTGCAGCCGAGGTAACTCGGGATCTTCCTTTCCTGTGGCGGTCCTCATGAGAGTTAGTTTCATCATAGAGCTTGATGGTTTTTGTGACTGCACTTGAAGAAAATGTTCCAATTGACTGACCTTCATGTCTTAAAGCAATGATGGACTGTTGTTTCTCTTTGCTTTTGTAACCGATGTGAAATGGCTAGTTAGTTAGCGGTGGTGCGCGCTAATAGCGTTTCAATCGGTGACGTCACTCGCTCTGAGACTTGAAGTAGGGTTGCCCCTTGCGTTGCAAGGGCCGCGGCTTTTGTGGTGCGATGGGTAACGATGCTTCGTGGGGTGTCAGTTGTTGATGTGTGCAAGGCTCCCTGGTTCGAGCCCGGGTTGGGGCGAAGAGAGGGACGGAAACTACACTGTTACACTTTCTTGAGCTGTTCTCGCCATAATATGGACTTGGTCTTTTACCAAGTAGGGCTATCTTCTGTATACCACTCCTACCTTGTCACAACACAACTGATTGGCTCAAACGCATTAAGGAAAGAAATTCCACAAATTAACTTTTAACAAGGCACACCTGTTAATTGAAATGCATTCCAGATGACTACCTCATGAAGCTGGTTGAGAGAATGCCAAGTGTGCAAAGCTGTCATCAAGGCCAAAATTGGCTACTTTGAATAATCTATAAAGAAAATATAAAATATATTTTGATTTGTTTAACACATTTTTGGTTACTACTGTATATGATTCCATATGTGTTATTTCATAGTTTTGATGTCTTCACTATTATTCTACAATGTAGAAAATAGTAAAAATAAAGAAAAACCCTTAAATGAGTAGGTGTGTCCAAACTTTTGACTGCTACTGTATGTACCACCACCACGCCTCAAACACACTCCCACAGACACGCAGGCACGCACAAGGAGGAAGAGGGAGAGAGGAGAAGAGAATGGTAGGGAGCAGAGGCATACCCATCGAGATTAAATTACTAGAGGGTTTATGTCATGAACCCTCAAAGTTTCAGAATGGTGTAAAAATGGCAGCCATATTGGTCAGGGAGAAATCCAAACCAGTCTAACTGGAATGAATGGCATACGCATAATCCTGATTTTACTTATGCAGGAAAACAAAACTAAGGCATGTGTTGTGTAATAAAATTATTGTCAACCTAAAATAATGTCATATAATTATATATAGCATTTATATGTGTTCTATGCACATTTTCTGTATAGACAGCCTCTAAAACAGAGTTCCCCAACTGGCGGCCAGTGATTTTATTTGTTGGACATAAAAGACTGTAAAAACACCAGCAAATCAGCTCCAAGTGATTTTAATTTTGGAAATCGGTTCCAAAGTTTTCTTACGTATTAGAGAGAGATACATGTGATCGTATACAAATGTAAAGAAGGTTTGAAATGCTTACGTTTTAGTCAAATATTATATCTGTTTGGGCTATCATCTGCCCAAGGAAAAAAATAATAATAATAAAAAAAAATATATATATATACTGCTCAAAAAAATAAAGGGAACACTTAAATAACACATCCTAGATCTGAATGAAAGAAATAATCTTATTAAATACTTTTTTCTTTACATAGTTGAATGTGCTGACAACAAAATCACACAAAAAGAATCAATGGAAATCCAATTTATCAACCCATGGAGGTCTGGATTTGGAGTCACACTCAAAATTAAAGTGGAAAACCACACTATAGGCTGATCCAACTTTGATGTAATGTCCTTAAAACAAGTCAAAATGAGGCTCAGTAGTGTGTGTGGCCTCCACGTGCCTGTATGACCTCCCTACAACGCCTGGGCATGCTCCTGATGAGGTGGCGGATGGTCTCCTGAGGGATCTCCTCCCAGACCTGGACTAAAGCATCCGCCAACTCCTGGACAGTCTGTGGTGCAACGTGGCGTTGGTGGATGGAGCGAGACATGATGTCCCAGATGTGCTCAATTGGATTCAGGTCTGGGGAACGGGCGGGCCAGTCCATAGCATCAATGCCTTCCTCTTGCAGGAACTGCTGACACACTCCAGCCACATGAGGTCTAGCATTGTCTTGCATTAGGAGGAACCCAGGGCCAACCGCACCAGCATATGGTCTCACAAGGGGTCTGAGGATCTCATCTCGGTACCTAATGGCAGTCAGGCTACCTCTGGCGAGCACGGAGGGCTGTGCGGCTCCCCAAAGAAATGCCACCCCACACCATGATTGACCCAACGCCAAACCGGTCATGCTGGAGGATGTTGCAGGCAGCAGAACGTTCTCCACGGCGTCTCCAGACTCTGTCACGTCTGTTTCTGACCGTTTGAGCAGACACATGCACATTTGTGGCCTGCTGGAGGTCATTTTGCAGGGCTCTGGCAGTGCTTCTCCTGCTCCTCCTTGCACAAAGGCAGAGGTAGCGGTCCTGCTGCTGGGTTGTTGCCCTCCTACGGCCTCGTCCACATCTCCTGATGTACTGGCCTGTCTCCTGGTAGAGCCTCCATGCTCTGGACACTACGCTGACAGACACAGCAAACCTTCTTGCCACAGCTCGCATTGATGTGCCATCCTGGATGAGCTGCACTACCTGAGCCACTTGTGTGGGTTGTAGACTCCGTCTCATGCTACCACTAGAGTGAAAGCACCGCCAGCATTCAAAAGTGACCAAAACATCAACCAGGAAGTATAGGAACTGAGAAGTGGTCTGTGGTCCCCACCTGCAGAACCCCTCCTTTATTGGGGGTGTCTTGCTAATTGCCTATAATTTCCACCTGTTGTCTATTCCATTTGCACAACAGCATGTGAAATTTATTGTCAATCAGTGTTGCTTCCTAAGTGGACAGTTTGATTTCACAGAAGTGTGATTGACTTGGAGTTACATTGTGTTGTTTAAGTGTTCCCTTTATTTTTTTGAGCAGTATATATATATATATATATATATATATATATATATATATATATTTGTATTATTATTATTTTTTCCTTGGGCAGATGAAAGCCCAAACAGATATAATATTTGACTAAAACATAAGCATTTCAAACCTTCCTTACATTTGTGTGTATATATATATATATATATATATATATATATATATATATATATATATATATATATAATTTATTTATTTAAACGGCCAGCGGCTGAATCTAGTTGATTATCCCTGCTCTAAAATATAAGTAAACAGACCATACATGTCTACATTTTTATTTTCTTGGAAAGCTGTGAGTGTTATTACAGTGCCTATAGAAAGTATTTTTTTATCACATTTTGCTGCCTTAAAGTGTAAATCTGAAAAGGGATTACATTAGATTTTCTTCCTACAGATCTTCTCCACATTTTCAAAAGTGAAAGAAAATTATAGAAAATGTTCCCTAATGAAGGAACAATTATAAAACTGAAATATCACAATTGGTTAGTTAATAGTTGGTATAATCTTAATGAAAATGATTCACAGCTGTAATGGCTGCCAAAGATGCTTCCACCAACGTTGCAAAACTCTTAGGGCAACATACATTCTAGGTTTTAATATCAACATCTCCACATTACCTATCTTTCCTTTAGGCCTACATAAAATTGCAATCAAAATGCAAACACAGTTCTAAAAATGTGATATGTTTTACGTTTCGTCGCTGATGCTACGTGTCAGTTTGAATCATTTCTCATAAACCTCCCCTTACTAAAACTCAAACCCTGGTTACGGCCCTGCACATAACCTATCTGAAATTACATTATGTTTACTGATCATGAAAAGCATGCAGGTACATGCTGTACAACTATGATAGAGAGTTAAATGTGCCCAATTGTTTTGCATGGAATAATCGTAAATTAGTAGTTCTCTTCAAGAGGGGTTCATAACAATATCCCTTGTTACCATCTTAGCAGTTGATAAAACCGTCTGGCTAGCTAGATAACAAACATACAGTGCAGATAAAATTATTTGAAGAATGTAACATTTATTTGACAATCCCTTGAAAACAGCATGCAGTTGTCAACGGTTTTAACCGAGCTGGAGGTCTCCTTGCCCCCCAGCAGCCAAATCGAACCCTCCGCACCGTATTGTGACATTTTATTGATAGCAACCTATTATCTCAGGACTTATACAATTGTGATATTTCAGTTGATTTTTTTTCTTCTTAATTTGGAAAATGTTCTATAACCTTCTCACATTGAAAATGTGGAGTAGGTTGTGTAGATCTGTAGGGGGAAAAAATCGAATCCGTTTTAGATAAAATTTGAAGGCAGCAAATTGTGAAAAAAGGTTCAAGGGGTGTAGACTTTCTATAGGCTCTGTATATGATTCAATATCAGTACTTGTTTCATTTACAACTTGTCTAAGTCCTATCATCAACTGGTTTCAGCCAGTGTATTGCTGTGGATTGACTGCATTGTTTGAATAGAATGTTACCATATTAGCAATTGATAAAACCGTCTGGCTAGCTAGATAACATACAGTGCAGATAAATTCTTCAAATACATTTTTTCATACAATATCTTAAGGTTCATGTCCATTCTAGTATCCTAATTCTATGGGCATACCACTGTACCTCCACCTCACTGAAATCCCATCCCTCCTTACTCTAAATGATTAGGCTGTTGTTTTGACCAGGGATGCCAACTTTTGAAGAGAGAATCTCACACCAAGATCTCTTGAATGTCATTGGCTCCACCCCCTAGCCAGGTGTCTGGGCTCCCCTCCCCTATGAAAAAAAAAAACTGTTTTAAAAGATAATTTCCTGCAATTCCACATACTCAGTTTATGGTCAGTTTTTTTAGGTACACCCATCTAGTACAAGTCGGACCTCCCTTTGCCTCCAGAACAGCCTGAATTGGAAACGTTGCTCAATTGATATTAAGGAACCTAACGTGTGCCAGGAAAACATTTCCCACACTATTACACCACCGCCACCAGCCTGTACCGTTGATACTAGGCAGGATTGGGCCATGGACTCATACTGCTTACTCTGAATCCTGACTTAGCCATCAGCATGACGCAACAGGAACCGGGATTCATCAGACCAGGCAATGTCTTTCCACTCATCAAATGTTCCAGTGTTGGTGATCGCGTGCCCACTGCAGCGCTTTCGCCCACAGGACTGCCGCTGACTAGATGTTTTTTGTTTGGAACCGGTGCACCTCGCACCGACGATCATACCATGCTCCTACCACACTGCTTTTGCCCATTCTAACATCCAACATTTACAGTAACTGAATGCCTCAATGCCAGTCTGCCTGCTTTATATAGCAAGCCATGGCCACGTGACTCACGGTGTGTAGGAGCAAACCATTTTTCGCAAAAGGGTTGGTGAACGTAATAAACTGACAACTGAGTGTATTTTCACATTGCTTAGCCCAATGACCAGGGTGGAATTACTGTTTTTATAAATCACAGGTTGGATGTATTAAGGATTCTTTTAATGTTGAATACACACAAAAAAATTTGACCACTTGGTTTGAAGATACTTTGAGATTATTTGTATGCTAGTATGCTAACTGGGGGCCATTGAATTACATTGGTTTGTGGTAAAAACAAATACTAATATTAATAGTTGGTGGCAGTAGCTAACCATAGGGTGGATTACAGTTTCGTCTCGTCCATAAGAAGCAAACATTTAAATATGTAATTCATTGGGGGGGGGGGACTATCCCTTTAAAATAGGACCGTAGAATATCTTGACTAGAGGTAGCGCTCCAAGAGGGTTGGCCACCCCTGATCTATGTTTCACAAACCCTGTGGGTTTGAATATGTTCAGATGATATTTGATTTCTACACATTACCACACGTTCAAGAAAAAGCTAATGAATATCAATCTCAGGTGGTTGAAGCTGATTTGGCAAAACCTTTCCACCCATCTTATTTTACATAGGCAAGATCTTTTGCATTGATGGCTACCGTTTCTGCCAAGCAGCTTGTGAGCAATACTAAAATGACATAACAGGATATTTGAGGCTAGGGACATTTCAATATAGCTTATTCTCATTTTATATAGCCTGTATTCAAAACTGCCCATAAATGCTTACAAAAATGCAAAGACCTCATTAGAATTTCTAAATGTATTTTTTAATTGATTTTCAAAAAAGACACAAATAAAATAATAAAAGTATGGGGAATGACAGTAGTGTTCTTGCACACTGACTAGTATATATATATTTTAGGCCATTTTAAGGGATTGCAATTGTTCTAATTACTTACATTAGCTATTGTGAAAGACCAAATAAATAAAAAACAGATAAAATCCCCTGAAGACAAGATGACATCTGCCCCTTCATCCATCCCAAATGATCTTTCAATGGATTGTTCCCCCACTGGAATCAGTTACACATTTGGGCTCACAATCAGTTTGGGCAAAATCATGTTCATAGTTAGACAAATCAAGTCAACCTACCAAAAATCCTGCTGAATGCTGCCTTTTCGAGGTTACAGCCTAATGAACCAAGTGCTAAATTGTCAATGACTAAAACCAGGTTTTTTTCTATGTTTTTTTTATTTCACCTTTATTTAACCAGGTAGGCTAGTTGAGAAACAAGTTCTCATTTGCAACTGCGACCTGGCCAAGATAAAGCATAGCAATTTGACACATACAACAACACAGAGTTACACATGGAATAAACAAAACATAGTCAATAATACAGTAGAACAAAAGAGGTGAATGCACCAATTTGTAAGTCGCTCTGGATAAGAGCGTCTGCTAAATGACTTAAATGTTAAATGTAAATGTAAAACAAAAAGTCTATATACAGTGAGTGCAAATGAGGTAAGTTAAGGCAATAAATAGGCCATGGTGGGGAAGTAATTACAATATAGCAATTAAACACTGGAATGGTAGATGTGCAGAAGATGAATGTGCAAGTAGAGATACTGGGGTGCAAAGGAGCAATATAAATAAATAAATAAATAAATAAATACAGTATGGGGATGAGGTAGGTAGATAGATGGGCTGTTTACAGATGGGCTATGTACAGGTGCAGTGATCTGTGAAACGTGGTAAAACGAGGTGAATAATTAAATCAGTAGTATCACATGCTGCAAGAAACACACAGACATTATTATATATTTCGTTTTGTATTTTGAATTATAAACTGGGATGGGTCAAGCCCTGAATGCTGATTGGCTGACAGCCGTGGTATATAGCCGTGGTATATCAGACCGTATACCACGGGTATGAAAAAACATTTATTTTTACTGCTCTAATTACGTTGGTAACTAGTTTATCATAGCAATAAGTCCAGTCACTCCGCCCTTAGCTGTGGTATATTAGCCATATACCACACCTCCTTGGGCCTTTTTTCTTAATTGTATTATGTATATTTCTATGTATGTGAGTTGTGGTTGGGATACGACTGTGATATGTGGTTGTCTCGCCTGGATTTTTTAAGATGAATGCACTCGCTCTGGATGCCAATGTCCGTTAAATAACTGAATTGTAGTGCTATGTATATGTTATGCATTTTATTTTGTTGACAATTATATACAAAACAGAGCTACAAGTTGCCATGCTGCTATTTTGAAAATGTTAATTAAAGAACAAATGTGCCTGTCCAGTCTGCCGGGGCTGCCTGCGCCACTTTAATCGTGAGAGGCGTTTCTTTTCAAACTCGCGTCCAATCACCTCGGTCCCGGACCCCTACTAAACTAATCACAAGCTTCAATCTGCCGCGGTTCACAGTGTGGTGGCAGGAAAATGATGGATCTCCCGGGAGAAGCTGCAACAGTTACAACGCGAATTGCAGGCTTTATGCCTCGATTTCAAAATGATTTGGAGCCACAGCGGAAAAGTTAACGCACTGAATATACATTTGATTAATTCGATAATAAAAGCAATACTTTTTTCAATGCCTGAGAAATAAGATGAGAGGCATGTGAGCGTGAGAAGAGGGTCAAATGAGTGTCTCACTCACAACGTGTGAGTTGTTGCATTTAAAACTTGTCCGATCATCTATTGATTTCAGCCAGTGTATGGCATATTGTCAGTTAATTTGAAAAAACGATTGTATCTTAAACTGTCTGTCTAGCTAGCAAACAAACATATAGAGCAGATAAATTCTTCAAATTCATTATTTTACACAATATCTTATAACAGCACTGGCAAACCATGATGGACCAACTCCCTGACAAAAATGGCTGACCTTTATCCTATCATAAAAAAGGTATTGTCCATTCTAGTATTCTAATTCTAGGTCCATACCATTGTCCCTCCACCTCACTGAAATCCCATCCCTCCTCATTTTACATGATTAGGCTGTTGCTTTGACTGAAAGTTTGTCACTGTCACCTAGTCATTAGAGCTGGGAGGGCCTGTCATGGCAGATAACCTTTCATGTGGTAACCTTTCATGTGGTAACCACATAAGCAGAATGTCCAACACTTAAACATTCCCTCACTAATCCCTAATGGTAAAGGTTAGAATTCAGTTACGGAAACTGATCCTAGATCAGTGCCTATGGGCAACATCTGCTCAGAACGTATGAAATGTCTCCCTTTTTTCAGCCACCATAGAGAAGAGAGTGAGTGAGAGGGCTGGGAGGGGGGAGATAATGTTTAAGGGAGCTTAGTGGATCAAAGCACAGGTACATGTCTCTAAGTAATGGGCCTTTAATGGACTCGGTTCTGTTTAGGGGCTTTAAAGCAGTGAACTGTCATGTTATGTTTAATGTTTCAGGCATGCGCACACACACACACACACACACGAAGTCAGAAGTTTACATACACTTAGGTTGGAATCATTAAACTCATTTTTCAACCACTCCACAAATTTCTGGTTAACAAACTATAGTTTTGGCAAGTCGGTTAGGACATCTACTTTATGCATGACACAAGTAATTTTTCCAACAATTGCTTAGACAGATTATTTCACTTATATCTCACTGTGTCACAATTCCAGTGGGTCAGAAGTTTACATACACTAAGATGACTGTGCCTTTAAGCAGCTTGGAAAATTCCAGAAAATGATGTCATGGCTTTAGAAGCTTCTGATAGGCTAATTGACATAATTTGAGTCAATTGGAGGTGTACCTGTGGATGTATTTCAAGGCCTACCTTCAAACTCAGTGCCTCTTTGCTTGACATCATGGGAAAATCAAAAGAAATCAGCCAAGACCTCAGAAAACAAATTGTAGACCTCCACAAGTCTGGTTCGTCCTTGGGAGCAATTTCCAAACATCTGAAGGTACCACGTTCATCTGTACAAACAATAGTATGTAAGTATAAACACCATGGGACCACGTAGCCGTCATACCACTCATGAAGGAGACGTGTTCTGTCTCCTAGAGATGAACGTACTTTGGTGCGAAAAATGCAAATCAATCCCAGAACAGCAGCAAAGGACCTTGTGAAGATGCTGGAGGAAGCAGGTACAAAAGTACCTATATCCACAGTAAAACAAGTCCTATATCGACATAACCTGAAAGGCCGCTCAGCAAGGAAGAAGCCACTGCTCCAAAACTGCCATAAAAAAGACAGACTACGGTTTGCAACTGCACATGGGGACAAAAAAAACGTACTTTTTGGAGAAATGTCCTCTGGTCTGATGAAACAAAAATAGAACTGTTTGGCCATAAGGACCATCGTTATGTTTGGAGGAAAAAGGGGGAGGCTTGCAAGCCGAAGAACACCATCGCAACCGTGAAGTACGGGGGTGGCAGCATCATGTTGTGGAGGTGCTTTGCTGCAGGATGGACTGGTGCACTTCACAAAATAGATGGCATCATGAAGACAGAAAATTATGTGGATATATTGAAGCAACATCAAGACATCAGTCAGGAAGTTGAAGCTTGGTCGCAAATGGATCTTCCATATGGACAATGACCCCAAGCATACTTCCAAAGTTAGGCAAAATGGCTTAAGGACAACAAAGTCAAGGTATTGGAGTGGCTATCACAAAGCCCTGACCTCAGTCATATAGAAACATTGTGGGTAGAACTGAAAGAGCGTGTGCGAACAAGGAGGCCTACAAACCTGACTCAGTTACACCAGCTCTGTCAGGTGGAATGGGCCAAAATTCACCCAACTTATTGTGGGAAGCTTGTGGAAGGCTACCCGAAATGTTTGACCCAAGTTAAACAATTTAAAGGCAATGCTACCAAATACTAATTGAGTGTATATAAAGTTCTGACCCACTGGGAATGTGATGAAAGAAATAAAAGCTGAACTCAAGTCATTCTCTCTACTATTATTCTGACAGTTCACATTCTTAAAAATAAAGTGGTGATCCTAACTGACCTAAGACAGGGAATTTTTACTAGGACTAAATGTCAGGAATTGTGAAAAACTGAGTTTAAATGTATTTGGCTAAGGTGTATGTAAACTTGCGACTTCAACTGTACAAGCACATGTAGGCTCAATCCCAATACCTCCCCTTAGCCCTCCCCTCGTTTTTGAGTGTCCCTCGTTGGGGGAGTGTCCCTCAAAAACAGCGCAACTAGCGGTAGGGAGAGATAAATAACCCTATGGAATGGGACATCACGATTGCACAGCAGAAGGATCAGTGCTATCAGGGATCCTTGGGAAGTCCATACCTTTAACCTAACCCTTACCTAACCTTAACCATTTAAAATGTCAACATCAATGGGCTAGGGACGTGCCAAGGATCCCGGATAGCACGGACAACACCAGAAGCCGCCAAAGGATAGCCTACCACGCAATTCATTGATTTCTCACATTGCCTTTACTGGCAGCAGCAATAGCTTTCCTTATATTTCTCATGCAACAAATATGTACCTACCATATGCACAACAAATGAGAACTGCAAAAAAATGATGTACCATCCTCTTGCTGTGGCTCAATGTAGAGTAGTACTGAAGCAGGACTTTCAACCTATAGCAGTTTGACATGTAGCAGTCGCATTTCCATCACTCAGTACTTTTCAGAAATTTCTTGGTTAACCCAATGATTAACCCGTGTTCTGAACTAATATTTATACCAAACGTTTTAGGGTCCATACACAGATCGGCTACATAGCAACGCATCCATAGTCATACAGTTATTTTTATCCTCCACTACACACATGCAAGAAAAGAGTTTGCTACGTTACTTCAGCTGCATTGCATGACAAATATCGTCAATCTCTAATGTTAACATTACTACAATAAAAGAACAATGACAAGTGATTGACTTAGATTTTTTTTAATGAACAGCAAGGCAAGCTTACAAAATAGATATTTATATTTGCAGTAAACGCTTTAAATAGATTCTTTACATCCACGGGGTTTCACAAGATGACAGCCTGGTTTGTTGGTTGGCTCAGGAGTCCCTAAAACATTAAACACAAATTACAATTCATACAAATGTTAACGCTCATATAGCAAGCTAGCAAACTGTATAGCTAGCTAGCTGGCTAATGTAAGCTCCGATAGCTTGTTAAATAGCGATTTTGGTAAATTAACTTCGTGACAAAAAAAATAAAAAAACATATTTTGTCACTACATTAACACTAGAAGAGCTAAGTGAGTCATTTTGACTCAATACAAATTTCAAATATCTCTGCCAATTTTAAAGTCATGCCCCCCTCCTTCCTTGATTGTTCATAAATAAGACTAACACATTTTTAAGAATTTCGATATCACATGTCATTGTTTTCCCCGAGTGCAAAAAGTGACTTTTTAAAATCCTCCTACAAAGTCACATGCAGGTCAAATGTTTCGATTTCTATATCGTATCGGAAAGAGCAGACTGAGGTTTCCAAAACTCTTACCATTGCCAAATAACTCTCACGATTGAAGAGATTACATCTATTTCAAAATATTACTTTTCCAAGAATAATCACCGTTCCATGCTCTCCACATGTGAGCATGCAGCAACAGATAATAAAATAATAGCATTTTCATTAGTTTTGGGTATTCTGTTACCCAAGACATTCATAAACACAAGCAACGGAATATTTTTCCGATAGCATATATTAAATGTTAGAAGGGGGTCACTTGAAGCCTGCATTTTCTAGTATTCTTCTTAACTGTAAATGTTTTGCATTATTTGTTATGAAGTTAGAATTACTTATATTTGCTTCAATCCAAGTATTTTTGTCAGCCATTTTTTCTGAAGCAACTCTCCAGCCTGGTCACAGAGCTTCATGGGAGTTTTGGGAACCACTCAATAGAAAGTCTGCATCTCGACTGAGAAGTGTGTGATTGCGGCCTGCAATTCGGGGCGTTCCTGCATGAAGGCATTCCTGCATCTGCAGGCGGGGTGAATGACACTGTACTAGCTAGAAAGTAACCTGGTAATGCTACAAAGATGGTTGGCGGGGGGGGGGGGTCTGCCTAGCTAAGACACCGGTAGACAGTGTCCTTCGCTCCCGTCTGCCGAGCACTACATTCACACAGTTCTGTTAACGTTGCGGTTTATTTATTACATCACTTCCTCACAGCTTTGATAAAGAGAGGGGTGGAATGGTGTGTATATCTGTTAGATCTGCTGTCCAACGCATCAACAGATTGCACATACATTTTAAGCTAAAACAGACATTAATTATACTACAATGATGGCATAGCCTAAATGAAAAACTCTAATACTTTTATTTGCCTTTTGACACACATTTTAAAAATCGCACAGACAATCAGAGGAAATCCAGAATATCAAAAAGTGTCACTTAAACACAAGCCACATGCAGGAATGCCCCGAATTGCGTGCCGCAAATCACACACTATTGTCTCGATTCACTTTGTTTGGAGGGCTAACTAGAGGGCTGAAAAGGCACTATGCCTCGCTCAAAGTTGAATTGGGATATCGCTACAATTTGCTGGGGTTTGCAGGTCTGTGCAAAATAGAGGGGGAGGGCTAAGGGATTGAGCTGTAATGTCTTATGTTGAACGTTTCAGAATTCTTAAAGGGTAGCTAGGAGAAAATCTCACTGAGTATGTATGATGTGACCTTCCTTACAGTGGGGATTCAGTGTACTACAATGTGTTTAATTGTTTGTTTTAAGACAGTTGGGGCAAAAAGTGCTGCAGGGTTTCAGGGTCAGCTCAAACTGTGAGCGGTTAAAAAAGACACATTCCAGGCGCAATACACACACACACACTCTCCATGCAGGCACACACACACTCTCCATGCAGGCTCTGCACTGGATCAAAACAGCCGGCCGCCTCCGCGTAGGATATGATGACAATGACATCATAGTTCTCGGCAGTGTGTGTGTGTGTTCGTGGGTACGTACGTGTGTCACTTTCAGTGGAATTAGCATGAGCTCATCGAACCCCTGCCTCTTGTGGGAGATGCCATGGATACAGTAATACTCCAGTAGAATACACAGCTGTATACATGTGGACTCGACTCATAAATACTAAATATGGCCATATGCCTTTGCAGTCTGGTTAGTGAACCATGGGGAGGCCTTGATCGGTGTAACGCTCAGCTGAAGTAATGTGACTTAAATTTTTCCATCTTGTCGAGCAACATGTTTAGGTCCAAATGACCGTTTTCATTCGCAAAACGTTTTTCCCCCCCTATTGTTAGTATCGCTAGTTTGTTAGTTCAAGCTTCTGTACCGATGCGATCTACACCTCAACGCAACACATGTTGATCCTCATCCAACTGTACTGTTGGTCTGAATCATAGACTAGATGAGAAGGCACAAATCAATACTAGCCAACGACAACAACTGCTTCTGTACCAAAGAGGAGAGGGGGATGAGGAGAGGAGAGAAGCAGTGTAGTCAGTGAATTATTTGGCTGCATGCATTGAGGCTGCACAAATGTACACACACACAGAGAGAGAGAGAGCGCGAGACCCATTTGAGTTCTGAGCTACCACAGAGAAACGGAGGCATGTGCAGGCCACAAAGCCGCTACTTCAAAGCCTCAGACGCCAGCTCCACTGGACTACCTTTCTCTTTCTTTCCCTCTCTCGCTCTTTAGTTTTTTTCCCCCCAATATGCTGTGAAAACAAAATACTATTTTGAATTGAAATCTTATCTCAATGACTTCTTTCACTGTAAATATAAGGGAAGCAATCTAAATATCAAGTTGCGCTCCGTTACAACATCAAACAAAGCTAAGAAAAACACAGGAGTCAGTCCCATGTGAGGAAACAATGTTATGTGTCCTATTACATTATTAACTGACGTTGTCACAATAAATACTACACATTGCCTCTGCTCCTGTTACAACCCAACATGACACAAATGAAGTTACAGGGCTCCCGAGTGGCGCAGTGGTCTAAGACACTGCATCTCAGTGCAAGATGTGTCACTGCAGTACCTGGTTCGAATCCAAGCTGTATCACATCCGACTGTGATTGGGAGTCCCACAGGGCGGCGCACAATTGGCCCAGCGTCGTCCGGGTTTGGCCAGGGTAGACTGTCATTGTAAATAAGAATTTGTTCTTAACTGACTTGCCTAGTTAAATCAAGGTTAAATTAAAAAAAGAAAAACATAAAAAAGGATTGATTAGGTATCTTGAACATTTCCTGACAAACAGGATTGGGTGATGTAAAATGTAACATACATTATGAGAAAAATCCCCTCATATTGTAGTCAAATGACTGTACCTGTGGAATGCTTGATGGAGTAAAGAGAAGGATTGAAACAGGATGAAGGTGGGATGGGAGTTCAACTTGTTCCTTGTAGGGTTATGAAAGGTAGAGTACTGTCTGCTCTGGGAGAGAAGGCAGCTCCCCCTAAAATAGGACTGTTTAGACTTCAATGGTGACTATTAGATCCTACTGAATGGGACAATGACGTGAATGTAATCCTCTAAAGATGGATGGTGGAAATATGGTCCAGAAATAGTCTGGATGTAAGTTCTCTGTCTGTGAGTTTTTATGTCTGTGTATGTACCATTTCCCCCCCTCCTCTTGTTAACACAAATACATATGGAACCGTTATTTACTCAAGGATTCCAAACCTTGGTGAACAGAACAGCTTTCCAGGATAACGGGACACACCCTTGTACAAGAGACTGGAGCACGGGCCAACCCCGACCACACCTCACTAAAGCACCCCTGAACCGGGGGAGACCAGAGGCGAGCCAAGGGTGCCAATAAACGCATAATAACGTGCCACACACACAGGACAAGGTGAGATGGAAATACCATAGCTAGTCTTCCACTGTAAACGCTGTCCACGTTTTTTTTCCCCTCCTCCCCCTCTTTTTTTCAAAACAGAAAGGGTGTGACACGCTCATTATCAAAGTAAAAACAGCGATTCCGTCCAGAAATAGCTGACATTTACAGTCTGCGGATAAAGTGGGTTAAAATAGTAATGAAAAGGAAACTTTGCATGAAATTGACTTTGAGTCGGTCATTAGTGTTGAGGCTTGTGTAAATAACAATTAGAGTTGAGAGGGCTGACACACCAGCATAACACACACACACACAACGTAGAGCCTTCCTAACACGAACACAGCCCCCAGAAAACCACACATGGCAAACATACTGGAACGAGGGAAGAAAGAGGGAAAAAGAGAACGTCTGGCAACTACAGTACAGTAAGAAAGAGTACTCAACTTTTTGGGGGGGTCAATGTCAGACACAAAAGTTCAGACGAAAGTGAAACAGAGGGACAGTAGGAAGTGCAGGTAAAATAGCAGGAACCTGACTCAGAACCAAAACACATCTCAACCCCACCCTGAGGGATTGACTGTTCCACAACAGTTACAACATACACATGTGCGTACACACCATATGTTTACATACACGTCAGACAGACCCCCCCCCCACGTTCAATAACAACGCTCCCAGCAGACGATTTGTGTGTGCGTGCATGTGTCCATCTCTGCGTGTGTGTTTATACTGTATCTGGTCTCTGGCAGAGACAAAGTGGCCAGGGGAGTCGGCAGGGAGATTGCTGTAATTTCCTCTGGTTGATCCTTGGATGAGAGGAGGAGACTGTTATTGCACTGAACACGTCCTAGTCTTGTAAAGCAAGAAACCATAAATGTGTGTGTGTTGGGTGTTGAGACAGAATGTCCACCTACCATCTCTTATCGTGCAATCTCTCTTCTGTCTATCATTTTCCAGCGTTTCCTTTCTCAATGTGGTTCTGGCTCTCACTCCCTCTTTAGTGTCACAGTTGAATAATGTGGTTTCGGGGCACAAGTTGTTGGGGTCTCCCTGAACTCTCTGTTGGGTGAGGTGTCCACGCAAACACATTGGGGTGACAGGTTCAACACTAATCAAAAAGGAGGTTCTGTGCTATAGTGAAACTAATGGACCTAGGCTGAATACCAGTAACCTGTAATGTACCAGAAAAGAGTGTGTGATCATCACTCAAGTCTCAGTATGACGACTGTGTGAGTCCACACTCCCAACCCACCTCAGACTGCAAGTACATGGTCTGGCCAACTAATGATGCCAACCCTCCCTCCCCCATCTGGAATATGGAGTCACTCACTGGCCCGGGGGGGGGGGGGGGGGCTGAACGATGACTCACACCCAACGTCCACCCACTCAGCATGGCGACAGGAAGTGTTTTCACTCGCTGTTTCCGCGACGGTCGCCGGGTGATTTGTTGAGGCACTTCCATGATGGAGATTTTCCCTGTTGTTTTTTTTTACTCCATGGTGCTTTGATGAGGATGGAAAGAACAGCACTTGGGAAATTAAAGCGGGTGTCAAATATGCTTTGATACTCTTTGATTTCTGTGTTGGAGCAGTGTATGGCTGGCAACCAGTCAGGCTGAAGTAAGTCAAATAACATGGCTGCAATGCAATTCAAGGAATTGAATGGCAGTCCAGACTCTGTGGTGCAAAAGTGTTTATTAGCTTTAGGCTGCGACACACACACACTGTAATACAGTGGTATTCAAACTTTTTCAGCGGGGATCCCATTTTTTCTGAAGTCTTTCTCTCCAACCTATCCCAAATCTAAATGGCAGAACCTTAAAAATCAGTCAATAAAAATGTTGACGTCAACAAACAACATTCAATTCATTGCATTTTCATCTCTTATCAAAATGAAAAGAAACCAATAAATACATTTACTCAATAACATTTAAATTTTTCAAATCTTTCTCAAAAATGTTTGTATATTGTCCCATACAATACTCTTAATTATTATGAATTTTATTTTTTACTGTGGGGTCGGGACCCCGACTTTGAATACCACTTCTGTAACGCAATGAGAGGGCGAATCATATTTGAGTGCATGACAGAACTATAACACACAGTACTGAGGGGATGGCCCTTTGGCCAGCTGCTACACACATTAACATACACACGATTGTGTGTGTAATAGTTATTTCCCAGTCCCAGTAGAGAGAAAGGGAGAAAGAAAAAGAGAGGTAAAAAGGAGGAAGACAAAGAGTTAGGGAGTTAGGAAATTGGAGAACGGTGCAAAATACTGTGCCCACTCTTCAAGCTGAATAGATTAAAAGAGAAACGTGTAGCTCTCGTAGTCAATCAACTGTATATTGATAATCAATTGTTCCGAGACACCAAGACTACTCCATTGCTATTGTAAATACTACAAAGTTCCCATAGCGGAGTCAAATAATGGAACAACCAATGGCAGGGATATTAATAATAATAATAGGAAAACAATAAAATACAACAATTGATAAAGGAATAAACTACAAATACACTATTCAAGATAGGGAATGTTGTCAAATAATTAGTATTCAACTTTCCGTTTATAGTATTTTATTTATAAGACAGCATTAGAAGAAAGGATTATTATTGAAATAATACATCTTCAAATATAAGGAACTGGAACACAAAAGTACTAAAAAGCCAGAAATTAGGTAGGAATCAACATGGTAGAGATAAAAACACAGCAAACAGAGGACATAAAAGGCACAGTATGTGGGTATGTGCGGGTGTATATGTGATCGAAGGTGGGGTGTGTGTTTTTATGTTTGGAAAAGTGTGGAGTTAAGTAAATGAAAAAAGGAAAATGGTTGCAAATGCCAGAGCTCATGTGTGTCTGCGAGCAGGAGTTGTGACAAAGAGAGCTTTCAATTTTGTGCTAATATGGGCTATACATTTACAAATAAATTTTAAATATAGTTTAATTATTAATTGTCCTATCATGATGGAACGGTTCCCCAACCCTATACCCTAGACACCCACCTGAGCGACCCATAAACTAAGGAGAAGTCCTTATTTGTTTTATAGGCCTACTGCAAGTCGCCTATACGCAGCCAAGACAGAAAGATAAACACGGTCAGAGACATACTAGAGCAGCACCGCCCCCTCAATAGTCTGAGCCTGCCTGGCAGGGTTGGTCCAACAAAGCCATGGGTGAGCATAATATACAAGGAATTTCTCAAAGCTGCTAATGAGAACCTTGACGACCTTGTACCTAGCCGGTGGGGATTCCGGTGGGGTGCCCCACCCAGGTAGTGGCAGTGCTGGAAACACTAGCTTCAGTAACCCATGGGGAGGGGGGGGGGGGGGTCACACTTGGACAATCTGAGAGGGGGGAAATTATTGTGGCCCTGGAGGCAGAAAATAATCAAAGGTCTGACTGCACAGAGATGCTTGGGAAAATGCTCACAACGGGGGACCAGCGTGTGTTTCAGGGGAAGGGGGTGTATCTTAGCTCCATCAGCTAGGACTTGACATTGGTTAATCAAATCTCCCCATTCTTGCTAAATGTTGCATGCCTTCTCAAACAGCTACAACTGTATATGCCTTTGCACGTCAAGTCCTTTCTTGAGTTGGGCTCGGGGATGGAACAACTGTTGAACATCTGAGCTTGTGGTTGGTTGTGGGGGGAAGGGTGGGGAGTGTGTATGAGCATGTATCCCACATCTGTTGCTATTGGATAATGATGTTAGGGACAATATAGGATGAATCATCATAATTGCTTGCCAAAAATTTTATATTTTTAATGGCAATCCTGGTTATAGGTAACAATCCTTTGCATGAACTGCCTACATTATTATTCATATTATTTGTTAATTGTGGAAATTAAGACATGCAAGGTTTTTAAATATACAGTGCCAGTCAAAAGTTTGGACACATCTACTCATTCAAGGGTTTTTCTTTATTTTTACTATTTTCTACATTGTAGAATAATAGTGAATACATCAGAACTATGAAATAACACATATGGAATCATGTAGTAACCAAAAAAAAAAAAAAGGGTTAAACAAATCAAAATATATTTTATATTCTTGTGGCAACAGGTCACACATCTTGCTGCTGTGATGGCACACTGGTATTTCACATAATCGATATGGGAGTTTATACAAATTAGATTTATTTTTGAATAATTATTTGTGGGTCTGTGTAATTTGAGGTAAATATGTGTCTCTAATATGGTCATACATTTGGCAGGAGGTTAGGAAGTGCAGCTCAGTTTCCACCTTATTTTGTGGACAGTGTGCACATAGCCGGTCTTCTCTTGAGAGCCAGGTCTGTGGTCCTGGGGGCTTTGTGGGGTCTGTTTGTGTTTGTGAACAGAGCCCCAGGACCCACTTGCTTAGGGGACTCTTCGCTAGGTTAACCTCTTCGAGTTCGCCTAGGATAGGGGGCGCTACAGCGCGTTTTGGAAAAAATTCGTGCCCATTTTCAACGGCCTCCTACTCAAACTCAGAAGCTAGGATATGCATGTAATTAATATATGTGGATAGAAAACACCCTAAAGTTTCTAAAACTGTTTGAATGGTGTCTGTGAGTATAACAGAACTCATATGGCAGTCAAAACCCCGAGACCGATCGTAACAGGATGTGGAATTCTGAATTGCGGACTCAACTTCAGCGCTGTGCCTATAACTCACACTGTGAGCAATGGTTCATTGAGCACTTCCTATTGCTTCCACTAGATGTCCCCAGTCTTTACAAAGTGGTTTGGGTCTCCTACTGTGAAAACTGGCTGAAAGAGAGGCTATGGAACGCAGTGACATGGGGAGGGCCATCACCATTATGACGCCGGCGCCCCTGCCTACCCCCACCTTTCGAAACGTTTTGAAAGACAATGAAATCGTCCCCCTTGAATGTTACAGGATCTGTGGTTGTAAAAGGCCCCAGAGATTTGTTATACAAAGTTTAACATGTTTGAACGAACCTAAATGTAAAAAAAAAAAAATCTATTTTGGTAAGAGAGGTTTCGCGCTCATGACGGTACTTTTGTTGCAGCCTTCAGGACGCCCTAACCAGAAAAAGCTATTGGGACATAAAGGAATAACTTTTTCGAACGAAAATACATTTCTTGTGGACCTGGGATTCCTGGAAGTGCATTCTGATGAAGATAATCAAAAGGTAAGGAAATATTTTCAAAAATATACAAGACTAGATTTGATATACGATTGTTCCAAGATGGCACTGACCTGTAACGTTAGCCTATTTTTCAGAGTATCGCATCCCCTTTCATCGCAAAGTATGATTACCCAATAAAGTTATTTTTAAATCTGGCATTACAGGTGCTTTCAAGAGATATTCATCTATAAATCTTAGAATGACAATATTACATTTGAAAAATGTTTTCGAATAGTAATTTAGTAAATTGTAGCGCTGTTTCATCGGATGCATTTGAGGGAAAATAGTTAGTCAACGTTACGCACCGATGTAAAAATGCTGTTTTTATATATACAGTGGGGCAAAAAAGTATTTAGTCAGCCACCAATTGTGCAAGTTCTCCCACTTAAAAAGATGAGAGAGGCCTGTAATTTTCATCATAGGTACACTTCAACTATGACAGACAAAATGAGAAAAAAAATCCAGAAAATCACATTGTAGGATTTTTTATGAATTTATTTGCAAATTATGGTGGAAAGTAAGTATTTGGTCAATAACAAAAGTTTCTCAATACTTGGTTATATACCCTTTGTTGGCAATGACTCAGGTCAAATGTTTTCTTTAAGTCTTCACAAGGTTTTCACACACTGTTGCTGGTATTTTGGCCCATTCCTCCATGCAGATCTCCTCTAGAGCAGTGATGTTTTGGGGCTGTCGCTGGGCAACACGGACTTTCAACTCCCTCCAAAGATTTTCTATGGGGTTGAGATCTGGAGACTGGCTAGGCCACTCCAGGACCTTGAAATGCTTCTTACGAAGCCACTCCTTCGTTGCCCGGGCGGTGTGTTTGGGATCATTGTCATGCTGAAAGACCCAGCCACGTTTCATCTTCAATGCCCTTGCCGATGGAAGGAGGTTTTCACTCAAAATCTCACGATACATGGCCCCATTCATTCTTTCCTTTACACGGATCAGTCGTCCTGGTCCCTTTGCAGAAAAACAGCCCCAAAGCATGATGTTTCCACCCCCATGCTTCACAGTAGGTATGGTGTTCTTTGGATGCAACTCAGCATTCTTTGTCCTCCAAACACGACGAGTTGAGTTTTTACCAAAAAGTTATATTTTGGTTTCATCTGACCATATGACATTCTCCCAATCCTCTTCTGGATCATCCAAATGCTCTAGCAAACTTCAGACGGGCCTGGACATGTACTGGCTTAAGCAGGGGGACACGTCTGGCACTGCAGGATTTGAGTCCCTGGCGGCGTAGTGTGTTACTGATGGTAGGCTTTGTTACTTTGGTCCCAGCTCTCTGCAGGTCATTCACTAGGTCCCCCCGTGTGCTTCTGGGATTTTTGCTCACCGTTCTTGTGATCATTTTGACCCCACGGGGTGAGATCTTGCGTGGAGCCCCAGATCGAGGGAGATTATCAGTGGTCTTGTATGGTCTTCCATTTCCTAATAATTGCTCCCACAGTTGATTTCTTCAAACCAAGCTGCTTACCTATTGCAAATTCAGTCTTCCCAGCCTGGTGCAGGTCTACAATTGTGTTTCTGGTGTCCTTTGACAGCTCTTTGGTCTTGGCCATAGTGGAGTTTGGAGTGTGACTGTTTGAGGTGGTGGACAGGTGTCTTTTATACTGATAACAAGTTCAAACAGGTGCCATTAATATAGGTAACGAGTGGAGGACAGAGGAGCCTCTTAAAGAAGAAGTTACAGGTCTGTGAGAGCCAGAAATCTTGCTTGTTTGTAGGTGACCAAATACTTATTTTCCACCATAATTTGCAAATAAATTCATAAAAAAATCCTACAATGTGATTTTCTGGATTTCTTTTTCTCATTTTGTCTGTCATAGTTGACGTGTACCTATGATGAAAATTACAGGCCTCTCTCATCTTTTTAAGTGGGAGAACTTGCACAATTGGTGGCTGACTAAATACTTTTTTGCCCCACTGTAAATATGAACTTTATCGAACAAAAGAATGCATGTATTGTGTAACATGATGTCCTAGGTGTGTCATCTGATGAAGATTGTCAAAGGTTAGTGCTGCATTTAGCTGTTTTTTGGTTATTTGTGATGCATGTGGTTGGTCGGAAAATGGCTATGTGGCTACTTTTACGATATACTCCTCTAACATAATCTAATGTTTTGCTTTTGCTGTAAAGCCTTTTTGAAATCGGACAACGTGGTTAGATTCAGGAGAGGTGTATCTATAAAACGATATAATTTGAAAAAAAAGAAAAAAAAAAGAAATAATTAAATGTTGTTATGCTAATGGCGATAGGATTTTTCGCTGGATGTCCGTTAATCTCTCTGTCGGTGATGGCTTTGTTACGGAAGGTTTGGGAATCGCTTCCTTTTAGGTAGTTGTAAAATGAATGTATCTATTCTGGATTTGGATAACAATAATTTTTGTCTTACTGAGATTCACTGTCAGGGCCCAGGTCTGACAGATTCTGTGCAGAATATCTAGGTGCTGCTGTAGGCCCTCCTTGGTTGGAGACAGAAGCACCAGATCATTAGTAAACATTTGACTTCAGATTCTAGTAGGGTGAGGCCGGGTGCTGCCGACTGTTCTTGTGCCCTCGCCAATATATATGTTGAAGAGGGTCGGGCTCAAGCTGCATCCCTGTCTCCCCCCACAGCCCAGTGGAAATAAATGTGAATTTTGTCAAACTTGTTTGTGTACATGGATTTTATAATGTTGTATGTTTTTCCCCCCAAACACCACTTTCCAGCAATTTGTATAGCAGACCTTCATTCCAAATTGAGTCAAAAGTTTTTTGAAATCAACAAAGCATGAGAAGATTTGAGGATCACATATTCACTCTGCATAAGGTTGTGCAGAGTGAATACGTGATCTTCGTATGGTAATTTGGTAAAAAGGTCCATTTGACATTTGCTCTGTACATTGTTTTCACTGAGGAAATACATTAGTCTGCTGTTAATGATAATGCAGAGGGTTTTCCCAAGGTTGCTGTTGACACACATCCCACAGTAGTTATTGGGGTCAAATTTGTGTCCACTTTTGTGGATTGGGTTGTTCAGTCCTTGGTTCCAAATATTGGGGAAGATGCCAGTGCTGAGGAACATGTTAAAGAGTTTAAGTATAGCCAATTGGAATGGGTGGTCTGTATATTGTATCAATTCGTTTAGGATACCATCAACATCACAGGCCTTTCGGGTTGGAGGGTTTCTATTTTGTCCTATAGTTCATTCAATGTAATTGGAGAACCCAGTGGGTTCTGGTAGTCTTTAACACAACAACCACCTGGCCTTTCAGCCCATCAGTACGTTGCCAGGCGTCTCCTTTAACATATGCATCAGATGCATATGAACCCGCAAGGTGTAGCAAACATAAGCACCAACGCTTGTTAAATAGTGCATCAACTATTATAAAGCATTAATAGCAAGAAGAAATATTTTTGGAAGCATATCAAAAAGTTATTTGTTTAGATAGAGTCAAGGATATGTTTTATATAATACTACAAAGTCCTAGAGAAAACACAGGCATATAGCCCGTTTTAGTTTTCCTTACATTAAAAACAGTGTAATCCATTTGATCATCTGTATTTGTAGATTCGATTAGTATTAGAGTTATAGCAATTAGTAAAGTCCAGATACAGCTTGTTTTGACAAAGTAGAAACTAAAAATACATTATTATTAATAATATATCTAGCCAGGTGCACAGGTGAAATGATTTGCTGTATTCATAAATAAAAGCACCAGTGCATGAACAATTTTAAAGGATGAATTGCATAAATTAATATTAGTAGAAATATATTCATGACAAGATATAAAAACAGTCATTCGTATCGGACACTTTAGTGTGCCCTTATTGTAAGGACCGACGCTGGAGACGGGAAGCAAGTACAGGGAGTGAACATTTAATGGAAAATGGACATCAAACAAAACAAGAACAGCGTCTGGACCGGGGGAACAAAACATGGCGACAATAATGCTGACACGGGGAACAAACTGATAAAGAGGGGGGGGGGGCGATCAACAACGTGAAGGAGTCCAGGTGAGTCCAATGAGCACTGATGTGCGTAATGACGGTGACAGGTGTGCGTAATGAAGGGCAGCCTGGGCCCTCGAGCGCCAGAGACGGGAAGCGGGAGCAGGAGTGACTTACACGCGTGCCTTTATGCATGAATCAAATCTCGTCTTCTCTTTATGCTTTGGGTCCACAGTCGGCACACAGCGTCGGGGCTTTGTGTGAGCAAGCCGGTTGCACTGCACATAGTTTTCATGGGCCTTGTTTTGTGTGCACCAGCAGGTGTCGGATAATCGCTCTGAAACGAATGCGTGGCATAGTCTCTCAGAAAATGTCCACCCCATACTCATCACACTAAAATGACTCCATATCCATGCTCTTTCCGTTGTACGCCCCGCGGACATTCAAGAGTGCAATAAATGCTCAGAGTTCATCCATAGACATGTCCCACCTACTGTTTCCTTTCCTGTGTGCATGAGCAACAGTACAATCTCTGATGTGCTGCAACATCTGCATGTCACATAAACTTGTCCCTCTTTTCTACCCAAACCGTGCCATCCCTCCTAGACTCCCGTCTCTGTTCTGGTTTTTCTACGGCGAGGCTCAGGCATCGTAGGCTCGAAGACATCAGAATCAGAAGACTCTTCATCGGCAACATCGATTTCAAGCTCAATATCCGATCCTCCAACTCACCTCAATTCTGCAGGATTTACAATGCTGTCAATGCGTCCATTCGTTTGGTTCAGCTTGCCATTGTGAACTACACACTTTGTATGTTGCACTCAGTGTCTGATTTGACTCTCCGAGGGGAAATTATATACCATAGCCAGCCTTTCATAATAAAACAATTAGACCGCCCACAATTCATCAAAATTACACTATTGTTCTAAATTCAATCACCCCTCGCCCTCCTCATCATTCAGTTCACTGAAGTCATATGCAACATTATCAGTTTCTGTCTGCTTTATATCGCCTATTCATCCATTAACAACAGAATAGCACATTTACAATTTTAAGTTTGTTATACTACTAGTTTTTAGTTAGTAACCAGAGCAATGCTGCCACGTGAGTGGTCATGAGTGGTCATGAGCTGAATGCATGGACAGCACGGATATTCACGGACAAAGGTAAGTGTAATAGAAACAGCACAATATGCTCATCAGATTGTCAATTTAATCGTGTCTATAGGCCAACTCTTAATATGTGTGAAATTAGTTTTGGTATAGTTTCGATGTAGTTTCAATGGGCCGGCTGTGCAGGCTGACTGGCATCGTTTGTTTCCCGCTCATGAAGTTGGATAGAGTCAAGGACATGTTTTCATCATTCTAAAGGCCTACTGCAACACATAGCATGTTTTCATCATTCTAAAGGCCTACTGCAACACATAGCATGTTTTCATCATTCTAAAGGCCTACTGCAACACATAGCATGTTTTCATCATTCTAAAGGCCTACTGCAACACATAGCATGTTTTCATCATTCTAAAGGCCTACTGCAACACATAGCATGTTTTCATCATTCTAAAGGCCTACTGCAACACATAGCATGTTTTCATCATTCTAAAGGCCTACTGCAACACATAGCATGTTTTCATCATTCTAAAGGCCTACTGCAACACATAGCATGTTTTCATCATTCTAAAGGCCTACTGCAACACATAGCATGTTTTCATCATTCTAAAGGCCTACTGCAACACATAGCATGTTTTCATCATTCTAAAGGCCTACTGCAACACATAGCATGTTTTCATCATTCTAAAGGCCTACTGCAACACATAGCATGTTTTCATCATTCTAAAGGCCTACTGCAACACATAGCATGTTTTCATCATTCTAAAGGCCTACTGCAACACATAGCATGTTTTCATCATTCTAAAGGCCTACTGCAACACATAGCATGTTTTCATCATTCTAAAGGCCTACTGCAACACATAGCATGTTTTCATCATTCTAAAGGCCTACTGCAACACATAGCATGTTTTCATCATTCTAAAGGCCTACTGCAACACATAGCATGTTTTCATCATTCTAAAGGCCTACTGCAACACATAGCATGTTTTCATCATTCTAAAGGCCTACTGCAACACATAGCATGTTTTCATCATTCTAAAGGCCTACTGCAACACATAGCATGTTTTCATCATTCTAAAGGCCTACTGCAACACATAGCATGTTTTCATCATTCTAAAGGCCTACTGCAACACATAGCATGTTTTCATTTCCCTTACGATACATTTGATTAGTAGAGTTACAGTAACTAAAAACAGTCCTGTAACAGCTTCTTTTTACAAAGTAAATGCAAAAGAGAATGGTATCGATCCGCAAAGCGTGCGGTCAAATTATTAACATCAGGGCCAACGCTGATAAATTGGCATAACAAACTCATCATTACACTATTGCCGTTCTAGATTAAATCAACCTCTTCACCCTCATCATTCAGTTAGGACTCACTTAAATTTGATTGTGAAGTAAGGTGCACAATTATTGCCCATTCATTCATTTATCATTCATTCAGTGAGGAGAGAGAGACGCATTAGTGCCTGGCTGGGTACCAACGTCCAGCAGCACATTGTCTTTGCGGCTGAAGTTAGGAATAGGTTTGAAAAAGAAAAACTGGTCAAAAGGCTCTAAATACTTTGTTTGTGATTTCAAAATTCTGACAAATGAGCAGTGATAAAAAAAAAACATTTAGGAAAAGCCTGGGAAGGAGCATTATATAGCTGATTTCTGGGCTGATTTCTTTATTCACAAAATCAAACATCAGTGGCCGTTGGCCTATGGCGGTTCTAGTGTTAATAGCGGATTCTAAGATTTGTAATTGATCATGTATATGTTTTTGCTCTTTGTTATAGAGCCAAAAAGATTGAAGAAGTGGTTTATCTATGCATCTCCATTTTGGATATAGAACTCTTCGTGTTGTTTGTTTAGTGTGTTCCAATTTTCCCAGAAGTGGTTAGATTCTATGGATTCTTCAATTACACTGAACTGATTTCTGACATGCTGTTCCTTCTTTTTCAGTGGTGTATATCTGTATTGTTTTAGTGATTCACCATGGTGAAGGCTCAGGTTTTCTTGGTCTCTATGTTTTTGGTTGGATAGGTTTCTCAATTTCTTTCTTAGGTTTTTGCATTCTACATCAAACCAGTTGTCTTTGTTTCTCTTCCTCTCCCTCTCTCTCTCTCTCTCCCTCTCCCCCCGTCTCTCTCTCTCTAACCAGCTCTGTATTTAAATGTTACTATAGCTTTGGTCAATTCAAAAACATCCCTATACAGTACCAGTACAGATGCACTAATAGAAAAAGTCCAGTCCGGACCTCAACACAAACTACAGCCTTACCCAAAACACACAGTGTCCAGCTCAATCCCATTTACATTTCCTCTACTAGGATATGAGAAGGACCCCCTCTCAGCCCAGAGAGACTAGTTGTTATTGCCTGACTACAGATAACAGACGTCTTTATTAAAAAGCCCAGAGGGTGATACCGCTGCACATCAAATAGGGTACAAGATCCCTGGGAGAGGCTACAACAACCTCCAGCGCACACACACACACACACACACACACACACACACCCTTGCTGAGCCACAGCCTAAGCATCCCAACAACAGGCCAAGTCATTCCAGGGCTGAGGAATGAGACGAGAGGTATGATGAGCGCTGAAAGAATATGACAGGCAGCCTCATGTTCATGTTGACAATGTGGTGTGTCTTCCAGGAAAGGGGATTGGAGGAATGTGATGGTTCCATTCCCTGTCTGGTGTTGACAGTTCTAGCTGAGGGCTACGGTCAGGAAGACCACAATTGCAGTATTTTGGGGGTTCTGATTGAATAGTTCATTCACAGGGAAACAAATTCAGAGAATTCACTGCGTTGTGAATGTGATCCGTGTGCACGTGTGTTAGTGTTGTCACGATAATAGAATTTTGACATAATACCAGGTTTACTATCACGATACCGTCACGATACTCAATACTGCGACAAAAAAGGCGTATTAGCCAAAGACACAGAATGGCACTTGATCCAGACAGATAAACTCATCCAATTCTCTGTTCAATCATTGGGCATCTTTTGAGTTCAATATCATTACATTCCAAAATTGTCATAAGAAAAAAAATCTGAGGCAGCCACGTCTGCATTAATTAATAAATGATACAATCAAACAATTAAACGAGACTTTGTTTTTAACCAATCTAACAACATAAAACATAACGGTAATCTTTTATTTGAATGGTAACTCTATTGATAAAATGGGTAAAAAAATAAATCAAGCCTAGTTCTATTCACAATACAGGTGAATGCATATTCAATAGGAATGTATGCATGTTTGAGTTATTGCGCTTGCATGGAGTTACTCACTGTTTTCATGGGACTACAGATGACAAACAATCTGTTTCTGTTCCATTTGGGACTTATATTATTATACTGATCAACAACATTTGCATAGAAGTAGCAATCGCTTCTTTTATAAAAGTGTGCACTGTCTCTTTAAGACCCAATAATGACATCATTCACAAGGCACATTCCCACACAGTCAGTTGAGAGGAGAGATACCTGACACAGACAAAAGGGGAATGCATCTTTAGACGTGAGGGAGAGATGATTAAGTGAATTAGCTAATAAAGTTTGTATGGACATTAACAGTTTCAGCATTTCAAAATGCCGTGTTGCATTATCCAAGTGTGCTAACTTCTGTGCGCATGAGTGGGAAGCAAAAAGTATGTAGCCCAGACTCCCAGTCCTCAGTAAGAGGAGTAGGCAAGAGGCATGAGCGGTGCACTCCACGCAATAAAGGCACGTCGCCTGCGCTGATAGACAGACTTGATCCTCTCAATCAGTATACGACGTGAGACACGTTGGACAGAAAGTAACAAAAAGTTTTAGGACCGTTCATGTTCCAGTATCGAAAAACGAAAAAGTACAGAGGTTTCGGGATACCATGAAACACTAGTGTGTGCGCGCTTGTGAGTGTGTATGCATGCACGTGTATGTGGAAGATGTGCCACGATGCCCATTTCTGTGCAAGTCTGCACAGATCGAACAGGATGCAGGCAGATGTGTTTGCAGGCAGGTGCCGTGTGTGAAAATATTTGGGATGAAAGGCAAAGGGCAGGGAGACAAACTACCCTAGTGAAAGAATGACGGGACTTCACCTTGTAGAACCATGCTCTTACAAGCCCAAACTTTATGCACCGATGAAGCTGTTTATAATGTGTGAGTGTGCGTGTGTTTTACTACTAACCAATGACCCGTGTGTGAATGCCTACGAAAGGAACAGCTGTGTTATGAGGGACCCCTTGAAAATGTGATGACATGACATTCGGCCTAGATCTAAATAAGTTCTCCCCTAACCTGGTATACTGTAGATAAGTCTCCTTTTAAACCTTAGTCTCACCCTCAATGGAATACATCAACCAAGTCATCAACAATGTCTGTGAACAAGTCCATTTTGATGACCAAAACACCACATTATTTGGTTATGTTACAGATGTTCACACCACATCCAACATCGATCCCACACTGTAAAACAGCCCAAACTGCTTGATCCTACCGTGCTAACTTCCCTAGCATCTGTGAACCATTAGCTGAATCCAATAGCCTTTTACAGGAGCAAAGTGACACTTTGAGGCGAACATCATTTCTCTCTCAAACTATATCCTTCCCTCTACTTTATAGATCTACTTTGGGTCCGACCCAAACCACACCACTTTCCCCAGCAACCTCCGTCTCATAAATGTGGCAAGGGCGCTAACTACCTCCCCTCTTTCATCTTCTATCTCTCCTTTCTCGTCTCTCGCTTCAAATTGCTACCATGTGGGTAGGCTTGGTGGTCAGGGTGACCAGACGACCGTACAGGGAGTATAGACATAGACACACACATAGTCTGATTAACTGGAATCATTCCTCCTCTCCTCCTGGGAAGACTGGAGAGGCAGAGAGGGAGGGAGAGAAAGAAAGAGACTAATAACCATTATTTTACTGAGACCCTGATTAGAGAGAGAGAGACACTTCATTGGGGAGAAGCCATATACCATAAGTGAGGGTTAGGTCAGATGGAAAGAAAGTAGGAATGAGAGATTTTATGGAGAGACAAGGGAATTCTATATACTGTGTTTTACTGTTAAATATTATTATAGAGTGAACATGAAAGACCGCTAGAGAGAGGGGAGGAGTTGGACAGACAAACAATGGGAGGCAGGGAAGGGCTCAGACTCTTCTGTGCTCACCCCTCCGCCCTTTGTGTTGAGTAGTTCAGAGCTGAGACACACACACACTCTGCTCTTTGTGAGGAGTCAATGCACAAATGACTAAAGGAGCCTGCAGCAAAACTCACCTCATGCCCTCTCAGACACTGACTCACAGCGCTGGGGGGGGGGGGGGTTTATCTCAAATACCCGGGGACAGCTGTATATATATATATATATATATATATATATATATATATATATATATATATATATATATATACACATACATATATACATACATACATACATACCTCACTGAAAGAAAAGACTAACACACAAAAACTAAATAAAATAAAAACCATGCCCTACAGTAGTACTCACAGACAATAGAGAAAGTCAATCTTCTCCACTCCCTCTCTAATGATTTTCTACCTGGCCTTGAGTCTCCATCTGGATTCATGACATATTAATGGAAGGTGCTGAGGAGTATTTTTCGCCGTTCAAACAGGAGTAGTAAAAGGCCTAGTTCACACATTTATTTCTATTTTTTTTCCTATAAATTTCAATTCATCAGAGGGTGCTGCAACACCCTCAGCAACCCTACTTACCTGGGGCTGTGGCTTTGAGGTTCTAGTTCAGTCATGTTTTTTGTTGCCCTGAAGGGAACGGATAAGAGGGGAAGGATAGAGCCGGGGTGTGTGTGGTGTGTGTGTGTGTGTGTATATGTGTGTGTTTGGGGAAAGAAATGCCTAGGGGTGAGGAGAGAGCTAATGTGATAACATCATTCAGAGGACAAACATCCAGAACGCTTGCCATATCCAAAACACAGCCGCCAGGACTGGAGAGAAGCTTCCAGTAACCCAGAGCTATACGTTACTGTAATATAACAGGGAAATTATATTGGAGATGTTCAAAACATGTTGTTTTGACATGCATACGGTGTGACATGCATAACCAAGAAGACTCGAACTCAACACAATTATCTTATATTGATATCACAAAGATGATTCACAGAAAAACTGTGACAGCTGTTGCTGAAAGGGCTATCAAATCAAAGGGAATGAAGAGACTCGGTTGTCGGCTTTGGAAAAACGAGTCATCAAAATGACCCCAACGCTAGTACGACGACCTTGTGTCAGGCAGCGTGAACTATCAAAACACTAACTTCAGCTCCAGATGCCAGCCCTGTCAGAACACGAACTGAATGCCGTCCCTTGTATCCCTACTTGAAGCAGAGCAATCATGCATATTCTATTCTCACCATGGTACTCATAACACAAGCACCGACAGGTAACCGAGCGCCAGACAGGGAGGCACTCTCGCAAATCACATTTTACCTCAGATTTTCCCCCGTGAACTTTTCGTCACCTGGACACATGACATGCCAAAGGTTTCAGCTAGATGGCTCCAGCCACTGGAGGTGATCTTTAAGTCTGAATTATTATTGGAGAAATGATTCATAACATTAAATCAAATCTAGATGTCAGTTTCAATGACTGTAGTGAGATGTGGGGAGAGTAATGGAGGTGGAACTATGCCCAGATATACTTAGAGGCATTATCAGGGAGACAGGGAGAAGGGTAGGCTAATCCTTACATAATAAAGAACAATGTGATAAATTGATACATTGCTTTAGTCACTGCTATGCTATGCAGGAGGAAAATGAGGCTGGGTAACTCAGTCACATGCACGCACACACACAATATGCTTCCTTCATCATTCTGTCTTCTTACAGACCATTGGGGGTAGGATGTTTTCCTCAAGGCAAACACCTGGACTAAAGACAGCGGAGCTCAACAGACTCTCTGAGGAATGAGAGCAAGCGAGCGAGAAAAAGAAAGCTACGGATCCTCCCATAGTGCACTCCACCTTCACACTTAGCCCTGCTGTAATGCGTCTGGCCCTGACACACACTACAGAACACCACCCTGAGGCACAGCAGACTCACTGTACCCACCAGAGACACAGCACAGACAGAGGGAGTCTAGGAACACTGTCCTCGGGCAAAGTATGGTACACTCATAACCACTAGAGAGAGATTTTAAAATCCCCTTTACTAGGTCAAGACCCTATAGTACATGAATAGTGACGCTTCAGAAATCATGCACCAGCCTGTAAGAAAAACAGAAGTTTGAGAGCGAGAAGAGGAGACTGAAAGATAGGCATGGAGAATAGAAGTAGATTCAGAGAGAGTTGGGTCGGAAGGTAAATTAAGAGACACGAACAGATCTATTTTACAGAATGAGAGAACAAACAGAGAAGCAGTGATGGAGAAAGACAGAAAGAGAGCGACGCAATAACACAGTTCCCCTCCGAGCTAACCTTACTCTTCCCTGCATGATGAGGAACTGAGAAGGAGCCCCACTGCGAACGTTTAATCAACATTGAACCCATGCGGTCGTAGCCCTTTCTGTTGTGTTATCACTAAATCAGGGGGGATAGGGTGGGTTGGTGATGGTGGTGGTAGGGATAATACTCAAGACATGGATTAATGGCAGGGGGAACCGTATCTCAGCCCTCGCAGCTGTGTTGCACTGTGCACCCCACGCTAACTTGCTACCACACACCCAGGGGCCCAGATGTCCAATAGTGACGTCACCAGCAACGCCCACAGCACCGACATGGTCGGCTTAATGGAACCAACTGCCAGAAATCTCAGTCGATTACTGTAAGATGTAGGATGAGAATTTGCTGCCCGCGCTACAGACGGCTATATCGGCCCGCTAATACAGGACTAGTAAAGGCCCAGAGCACTACTTTTGTGAGATTCTTTTTTATAGATAACTTTTTTTATTTTTTATATTCCGATTTTTAGGGGGTGCTGCAGCACCCTCAGCACCCCTAATTCCCGCTGCTATGGACAGGGGATCAAGGTTTCACCTCAGATTCAACTCAAAACCATACCACCCATATTCTGACCTGCCCTGACACACATTTTTACGGGAAATTACCCACTGAGGCCCTGCTACACAATAGCTGCTACTTCTTGTGTATCAATCAGGACATGGGACAAGAAAGTTGTCGCAGGGGACCTACGGTACGTGTGTGCTCCACGGCCATTGTCGCCCTCTCCCAGGTTGTGTAAGGTAGTGTTTGTCCCAAATGACACCCTATTCCCTATGTAGTGCACTACTTTTGACCAGAGCACTACAAAGTGAATAGGATGCCATTTGGGATGCAAAAAAGAGAGTTGGTCCAATACTGCGGCCAAAGAGCTTGCAGGATGTATACAGTAGGTCTGCCTTCCATTGTCCATTGTTACAGGGACTGCCTGCCTGGACTGACTGTGGTGGATTGGCTTTGGCTTCCATAAAGAGCTGGGGAAATACCGAGCCTCAGGCACACACAATTAGGGGTAAAAATAAAACAAAGGCAGTAGAAGTAAAGGTTCCAGGGATTATTTTTCCAACAAGTTCCTTGTAAACAATCCGGACTGGGGGATACAGGTCGGCTAAGGTAGAGATGGAGACTATAGATAGGCCCAATGGCCCACATAAAATACAAACGGTGTTAAAACATTTTTAATCCAATATTTAATAAATGGCCCAGGTCATGTTAAGTGTCATTTCCAGTTATTGCTTATCCCTTCAAAAGGTGCCCCTTCCTAAACATGTAGTCTGATTAATCCAAACCCAACAGATTTTTCCCATCCTGTGCCCCATTATATTTGATTCATTGGATTTGTTCTAAATAACTGAGCTTCTTGACCCCCCCCCCCCCCCCCTCCCTCCCTCCCTCCCTCCAGCCATTCAGTCTCAGTTCGCAGCAGGAGTGGCTGCTGCAGGGTGCCAGACCAGCTGATCCATAACATGCTGCATCTCAATAGTCTTACTCTTAAGCGTTTCCTTTCCTTGTTCCATGCCCTTCGTCTTTACCCATCTGAAACTACAGGCTAGTTAAAAGCAATATGGTTCTAGTGATTGAGGGGGTACGGCAGGATTGGAACTTGAACCGGCCACTCTGTGGTTTCTGGGTAAATTCACCATCTGTGCCATAAAAGCCAAAGCTTTTTGGCATAAACAGTAGGCTTTACACACACTGGGAGGCTACATGGAATGATGCTTTTGGGCAAAATTTGCTTCCACCTGTACAATTTCTGTGTCAGTTCACATGGAGGAAATAATACAATTATAGGAAAGAATACAATGACAGGAAGCAAATGTAGTCCTTTGATACACCTACACAGTGTCCCAGGCAATGAGGTATGGTCACGGGTACCATACCGTCTGAGTTCATTAGTCTGTCAATTAATCACGCTGCAACCTGCTCATCCTCGCCAGGCAGGACCCCCCGTTGGTCTACACCTCGTGTTCCTTTGTGTTCTGCCTCTCCATCCCTCATAGCAACCTTATTCATGTTGTTGTAGCAAGAATACTTTGACCATTTATATTGAAACGCTCAATTGGAGTTGAGTCAGACGAGACAAATAATTTTATTCTCACGAGAAAAAAAAAACAGGCAGAGAAACAATCTATACGGAAGTATTATGCCAAAACAAGGGGAAAAAAACAAACAACGCCACGAACTGATATTGTTTACATAATACATTGGAAAATTCAACAGCAAAACACCTTATATTTTCCCCAAACACAAACGATACACACCCTTCAAGATGATAGCAAGCTATGCTACTGTATAAACATGGTTACAAGCGCGTTGTTTTATTAGACTACAATTATCTCAACAAACACGGACAGAATAACAATGAATGAAAGTGGAATTATAGGCGTTAAACAAAAATGCTTACCTTTTCCGTTTTTGTCCATGTCGCCTAGATACTTCCAGGGTGTGTACTTATCCTGTATAGTAAGCAAGCTGTGGACTCTCATGCGTCTCTCTTCCCTAGTGTAGTGCTCCTTGCTTCCTTTCCCTTAGTGATGGGTCATTGGCGAACGAACGGATCTTTTTGGTGAATGTTGGAACCGAATTGCATCGGTGAAAGAGACGTTCATTTTGGCTGCCTGATTTGCACACTACTGCTTTTTGAGCTCAAAACAATGTTTTTTTTTGCAGTTAAGTTACAACATAATTACCGGTATCTAAAGAGGGTGAATCCTCACTGCAGAAACAATACATAGTGGGGAGAGGAGAGCGCGTCAATCTGGTCCACGCTGATTTTTTTTTTTTTTGCTGGCCATTTAATAATTTGGCATGGTAAAACTGTATTGAAACGCGCATTTCACGATCTGACATAATGGTAGCCTACCTTTTGTGCTGTACATTGGAGATTGGCATTTATTTCATGGTTCTATGTTGTTTTTTAAGCATTTTGAACGAAGAGCCGTTTGGGAGCCAAATGAGCCGACTCTTTTACGTGAACGGAGCCAAATGAGCCGGCTCACCAAAAAAAATCGAAATGCCCATCGCTACTTTCCGTGGGTGAGGGGACAGAAGGCTATTCCAGCTGTCAAGAACACAGACGAGATGGACAGAGTAGTAGCCAATCGCAGCCGTAGCTTACAAGGGCTTTCCCAATCACAGATAATAAGGGGTGGGGGTCTTTGCTTTTCAAATAGCCAGTCTAGTGGATTTGAGGCAGCTGATATAATAACTATCTATCAACATATAGGCTTATCAAGATAATAAATAGACTAACACAGAATGGCAGTTTGCTCAACTCTGTACTCTCCGATTTACTCTACAGGCTATGCGAAACCATGATGAATCAAATGACAACAATGATTCACTTCCTTTCGTTAGCACCTGTTTCAACATAATAGATTCATAGTGTGGAAAAATCATTCAGTAGCCAGACTGCACCCAGAAATCTTCTTTCCTTTGTACCAGAGCAACAAATTAGACAAAGTTACATATTTGTTCACTGGGTTTAAACCGGATGTCCTGCTCTAATTTAATTTAGAGACAGACTAAATCACATGCGTCAAAACACATTCCACGGAGGGCCAAGTGTCTGTGGGTTTTCGCTCCTCCCTTGTACTTGATTGATGAATTAAGGTCACTGATTAGCAAGGAACTCCCCTCGCCTAGTTGTCTAGGTCTTAAATGAAAGGAACAACCAAAAACCAGAAGACAAAAGGCCCTCCATGGAATGAGTTTGACACCTCTGGACTAAATGAATATAAACCAGGTCTCTCCAGCCCTATTCTTGGAGAGCTACCCTACTGTAGTTTTTCACTGCAACTCCAGTTGTAACTGACCAGATTCAGCATATGAACTAGCTAATTCTCTAACTCTCCTTCCGCGGCCTCCAACTGCTCTTAAATACAAGTAAAACTAAATGCATGTGTAATACCCTTGTTTGAACCAAGTATTGAGCTTATTTGTTATAATTAATTGGTATTATATTTAAAAGATGATTGAATTGCTCCTAAACTGTAATGTTAATGCATTATGCTTTTTGAAGAAATATTTATTTAATGTATAAGTGAATAGTTTGATTTACTTTGAAGTTTAGGTTTTGACCAATAAGGTCGCTTGTTAAGCTGTGGCTAATGGGAGTTGACCTGGTTAACGGGAGGCCTGGGAAAAAAGAGAGGGAAAAAGACGTTGATAAAAGGATGGACGTTTTACCTTAGGGCGGTTGGTGAAGAAAAATTATAAAAGAAGACGACAGAACTATAACAAAACCCCATACCTACTAATACATGAAGGGAAATACCAATTTTATTTTATAAAAGAGTTGTTATAATTTTGTTAAAACTTAGTAAAGACTGAAGCTACTGTCTCTTCTTGGAGGTATTTGCCAGCCTTGAGGTTAGCCTAGCATCGTGTGACACCGAGAGATAATTGCTTGGGAAGCTTAACGAGTTTGTGTCCCCATGGGATATCGGTTACGGCTAAGGAGTACTGTCTGCATGGGTAGCTGTGCTTGCCTTGGACTTTGTGAGGAAACCTGCATGGAACTGCCATACTTCGCTGAGGGAATATCTACTAAGTAGTGAGTAACCACAACGTGAGGTTCTTCTGGATATTTTTGGGTGTTGTAATTTTTGGGTGTCGTCAAGCAAACTTGAAATAATTTGGACACGGGTTCTGCACGACTCATTGGGGTTTATTATTTTTTTATTTCTTTTGATGTTGTGTCTGAAAATGTATTTGTGTTTGAAAATGTTTTATTACACATATGGAACCTTATGTATGTTGCCTTGGTGGAGTCATTGATTGTTTCAATTTAATTTAATCAATGGGATGGTTTATCCTGATTCAATAACAGAAACCTATAATCATTTCATCTGAAGTTAATACCCTATTGTCATAACCCTAGATAGTTTACAATAAGAATTCTTATTGGAGATGTCCTTCTCACCTAACATCCCATGCTGTTGAGATACTCTACATAAGTTAATATTTTGAGAGTCATATTCGAGCCTGGTGAGATGGTTACACATGCTCTTCAACCGATCGCTGCCCGCACCTGCCCGCCCATCCAGCATCACTACTCTTGACGGTTCTTACTTAGAATATGTGGACAACTACAAATACCTAGGTGTCTGGTTAGACTGTAAGCTCTCCTTCCAGACTCACATCAAACATCTCCAATCCAAAGTTAAATCTAGAATTGGCTTCCTATTTCGCAACAAACTATCCTTCACTCATGCTGCCAAACATACCCTCGTAAAACTGACCATCCTACCGATCCTCGACTTCGGCGATGTAATTTACAAAATAGCCTCCAATACCCTACTCAACAAATTGGATGCAGTCTATCACAGTGCCATCCGTTTTGCCACCAAAGCCCCATATACTACCCACCACTGCAACCTGTACGCTCTCGTTGGCTGGCCCTCGCTTCATTCTCGTCGCCAAACCCACTGGCTCCAGGTCATCTACAAGACCCTGCTAGGTAAAGTCCCCCCTTATCTCAGCTCACTGGTCACCATAGCAGCACCCACCTGTAGCACACGCTCCAGCAGGTATATCTCTCTGGTCACCCCCAAAGCCAATTCCTCCTTTGGCCGTCTCTCCTTCCAGTTCTCTGCTGCCAATGACTGGAACGAACTACAACAATCTCTGAAACTGGAAACGCTTATCTCCCTCACTAGCTTTAAGCTCCAGCTGTCAGAGCAGCTCACAGATCACTGCACCTGTACATAGCCCATCTATAATTTAGCCCAAACAACTACCTCTTCCCCAATGTACACTGCTCAAAAAAATAAAGGGAACACTTAAACAACACAATGTAACTCCAAGTCAATCACACTTCTGTGAAATCAAACTGTCTACTTAGGAAGCAACACTGATTGACAATAAATGTCACATGCTGATGTGCAAACGGAATAGACAACAGGTGGAAATTATAGGCAATTAGCAAGACACCCCCAATAAAGGAGTGGTTCTGCAGGTGGGGACCACAGACCACTTCTCAGTTCCTATGCTTCCTGGCTGATGTTTTGGTCACTTTTGAATGCTGGCGGTGCTTTCACTCTAGTGGTAGCATGAGACAGAGTCTACAACCCACACAAGTGGCTCAGGTAGTGCAGCTCATCCAGGATGGCACATCAATGCGAGCTGTGGCAAGAAGGTTTGCTGTGTCTGTCAGCGTAATGTCCAGAGCATGGAGGTGCTACCAGGAGACAGGCCAGTACATCAGGAGACGTGGAGGAGGCCGTAGGAGGGCAACAACCCAGCAGCAGGACCGCTACCTCCGCCTTTGTGCAAGGAGGAGCAGGAGAAGCACTGCCAGAGCCCTGCAAAATGACCTCCAGCAGGCCACAAATGTGCATGTGTCTGCTCAAACGGTCAGACACAGACTCCATGAGGGTGGTATGAGGGCCCGACGTCCACAGGTGGGGGTTGTGCTTACAGCCCAACACCGTGCAGGACGTTTGGCATTTGCCAGAGAACACCAAGATTGGCAAATTCGCTACTGGCGCCCTGTGCTCTTCACAGATGAAAGCAGGTTCACACTGAGCACGTGACAGTCTGGAGACGCGGTGGAGAACATTCTGCTGCCTGCAACATCCTCCAGCATGACCGGTTTGGCGGTGGGTCAGTCATGGTGTGGGGTGGCATTTCTTTGGGGGGCCGCACAGCCCTCCATGTGCTCGCCAGAGGTAGCCTGACTGCCATTAGGTACCGAGATGAGATCCTCAGACCCCTTGTGAGACCATATGCTGGTGCGGTTGTCCCTGGGTTCATCCTAATGCAAGACAATGCTAGACCTCATGTGGCTGGAGTGTGTCAGCAGTTCCTACAAGAGGAAGGCATTGATGCTATGGACTGGCCCGCACGTTCCCCAGACCTGAATCCAATTGAGCACATCTGGGACATCATGTCTCGCTCCATCCACCAACGCCACATTGCACCACAGACTGTCCAGGAATTGGCGGATGCTTTAGTCCAGGTCTGGGAGGAGATCCCTCAGGAGACCATCCGCCACCTCATAAGGAGCATGCCCAGGTGTTGTAGGGATGTCATACAGGCATGTGGAGGCCACACACACTACTGAGCCTCATTTTGACTTGTTTTAAGGACATTACATCAAAGTTGGATCAGCCTGTAGTGTGGTTTTCCACTTTAATTTTGAGTGTGACTCCAAATCCAGACCTCCATGGGTTGATAAATTGGATTTCCATTGATTATTTTTGTGTGATTTTGTTGTCAGCACATTCAACTATGTAAAGAAAAAAGTATTTAATAAGATTATTTCTTTCATTCAGATCTAGGATGTGTTGTTTAAGTGTTCCCTTTATTTTTTTGAGCAGTATATTTTATTTTGCTCCTTTGCACCCCATTTATTCTATTTCTACTTTGCACTGCTTTGCTTTATCTTGGCCAGGTCGCAATTGTAAATGAGAACTTGTTCTCAACTTGCCTACCTGGTTAAATAAAGGCGAAATGAAAATAAATAAATAAAATAAAAATTATTAGAATCAGGTACGCTGGATTAGGAACAGGGTTGGAGAACAGGGAACAGGGTTGGAGAGCCCTGATATTAACCAATAAGGATGTCTGTTGTGTCTGGAACAAACTTTCCTCACACCAGAAGAGACTGTCATGTATAGTGGGGGGAAAAAGTATTTGATCCCCTGCTGATTTTGTATGTTTGCCCGCTTACAAAGAAATGATCAGTCTATACTTTTAATGGTAGGTTTATTTGAACAGTGAGAGACAGAATAACCAAAAAAAAATCCAGAAAAACGTTTGTCAAAAATGTTATGAAATGATTTGCATTTTAATGAGGGAAATAAGTATTTGACCCCTCTGCAAAACATGACTTAGTACTTGGTGGCAAAACCCTTGTTGGCAATCACAGAGGTCAGACGTTTCTTGTAGTTTGCACAAATCTCAGGAGGGATTTTGTCCCACTCCTCTTTGCAGATCTTCTCCAAGTCATTAAGGTTTCGAGGCTGACGTTTGGCAACTCAAACCTTCAGCTCCCTCCACAGATTTTCTATGGGATTAAGGTCTGGAGACTGGCTAGGCGACTCCAGGACTTTAATGTGCTTCTTCTTGAGCCACTCCTTTGTTGCCTTGGCCGTGTGTTTTGGGTCATTGTCATGCTGGAATACCCATCCACGATCCATTTTCAATGCCCTGGCTGGGGGAAGGATGTTATCACCCAAGATTTGACGGTACATGGCCCCGTACATCGTCCCTTTGATGCGGTGAGATTGTCCTGTCCCCTTAGCAGAAAAACACCCCCAAAGCATAATGTTTCCACCCCCATGTTTGACGGTGGAGATGGTGTTCTTGGGGTCATAGGCAGCATTCCTCCTCGTCCAAACACGGCGAGTTGAGTTGATGCCAAATAGCTCCACTTTGGTCTCATCTGACCACAACACTTTCACCAGTTGTCGTCTGAGTCATTCAGATGTTCATTGGCAAACTTCAGATGGGCATGTACATGTATTCTTGAGCAGGGGGACCTTGCGGGCGCTGCAGGATTTCAGTCCTTCACGGCGTAGTGTGTTACCAATTGTTTTCTTGGTGACTATGGTCCCAGCTGCCTTGAGATCATTGACAAGATCCTCCCGTGTAGTTCTGGGCTGATTCCTCACCATTCTCATGATCATTGCAACTCCACGAGGTGAGATCTTGCATGGAGCCCCAGGCCGAGGGATATTGACAGTTCTTTTGTGTTTCTTCCATTTGCGAATAATCGCACCAACTGTTGTCACCTTCCCACCAAGCTGCTTGGAGATGGTCTTGTAGCCCATTCCAGCCTTGTGTAGGTCTACAATCTTGTCCCTGACATCCTCGGAGAGCTCTTTGGTCTTGGCCATGGTGGAGAGTTTGGAATCTGATTGATTGCTTCTGTGGACAGGTGTCTTTTTTACAGGTAACAAGCTGCGGTTAGGAGCACTCCCTTTAAGAGTGTGCTCCTAATCTCAGCTCGTTACCTGTATAAAAGACACCTGGGAGCCAGAAATCTTTCTGATGTAGAGGGGGTCAAATACTTATTTCCCTCATTAAAATGCAAATCAATTTATAACATTTCTGACATGCGTTTTTCTGGATATTTTTGTTGTTATTCTGTCTCACTGTTCAAATAAACCTACCACTAAAATTATAGACTGATCCTTTCTTTATCAGTGGGCAAACGTACAAAATCAGCAGGGGATCAAATACTTTTCCCCCCCGCTGTATACAAAGTTAGCTACTCTTATTTGATAGGTACCACTGAGGCATCTCAGTTTGTCTGAGAATAACACAAGAGTTTTCACTGACTGCTCAAGCAACTATCCAAACAGTCAAGATTCTGACCAGTTAAGTTACCATAAAAACACAGCACACATCAAAGAAACGGTATTGAATGAAACATTTATTTAAAGACGGACATCAGTATTTCTTGCAAACCAGCGAAGCCAAATAAGAACAAAAGCTAAAATCTAAACAAAAGGCTTAGTTACAGCATTAGAATAATATTAACCCATGTTTTCATCCTCTCATCATCCTCCACAGAGCCTCAACTACATCAAATCACAGCATATGGTATCCGTTGGTTACACAGTGCAAAATAATAGATTGACAGAACCAAATTCATTTTAACATCATCATATTGCATAACGGCAATGTCAGCATAATTCTAATTGTGTGCTACAGAGACGGCTTCGCGTTAAGCCTAGTCATTAAGTTAAAGGAACAACATATTTGATAAAGACTAGTCATCCCATAACATTAGGGTTAATGCAATGAGGCAGACTTATTTTCACCGGACATTCTATAACAAACATGGTAATACACTTCTGTGACTATAGTGGCGCAATGGACATATACCTGCATACATAGGATATTCATAAATATCTGGCTTCCATTACAATCAAACAAGCAAAAACAGAAGCCACACATTGACGATATGATATGTTATTATGTCTCTATATTCAAAATAAATCAGAAGCAAAGTGTCTATTGGGCAGCTCCTTCTGATTTCCTGTATCAAAAGCATAAATAAAGTTGTGAATCCAACACTGTATTGACCTTGATGTAAGAGAGACACGCAGCTGATTCCTCTGAGTTGTAGGCCTGTTTGTATAAAGAGATGATGAACGGGGCTCTGGTTGTGCAATCTGGCCTGGTGTGTATCTGGGCTATCTGAGCTCTGCTGATCTGGCCTGACCCTTGAGCAAAACAGAATGCACTTGGCCCTACACTGCTATCAGGAACCTAAAAGGGTTCTTTGGCTGTCCCCATAGGAGAACCCTTTGAAGAACCCTTGTTGGTTTCAGTTGAGTACATGGAACCCAAATGACAAATGAGTTCAACCTGGAACCAAAAAAGGTTCTCCTATGGGGACAGCCGAAGAACCCTTTTTTTCTAAGTGTAGACACTGACTCAACTAAGATGCATTTCCTCCCTAATAGTTAAGGTTAGGATTAGGAGAATGGAATCTGATCCCAGATCTGTGAGTGCCTAAGGGCAAGTTCAGAGCTCAGGCCTGGATATGTGTTCCTTAGTTTCTGCTTCTCAGCTTACACTACTGTTTCCACAGCTGTTCAAACACAAAAACAAACAGTCTTTCCCAACAGCCCTCCATTGTGATCTCTGTTCTGGGAAAGCCCTCCTCACCATTGATAACGTTACATCAACCTTCTTTCAATGTTACAATTATGTCGTAACAGTGATCCACAAACCAAAAAGGTCAACTTACACACATCCATACACACATCATTCTTCCAAACGGCATAAATTATCATTCGATATAAGCAGACATTAGATTTGACAATGCATTTTGCAACATTATCGGCATTCACATTCAACGAGGCACACTCAAGCACTTTAATAAGTTGTGGACTCCATTGTGTCTGTATCATCACTTTGTGACATCTGCTGACGTAAAATGGGTGTTATAAATACATTTGATTTGATTTGGATAAAGCGCTTTAATTTCAGATTGACATTAGAAATCAGGAGATATGAGCTTTTATGACAACAGATGGAGCAAAACTCTAATTTGATATTTATTCAGATTGATTGTATTTTTAATTTATATTTAGCATATATTTTCCAATACACCTGCCCTATAGCCATTATATTTAAAGATACCTTCCTCATCCTCCCTTTTAAATGTCTATAAATACATACCAAACAAAAGCATCTGAATTGGGCTTTTCATTGGACAAAAGTTGTTACAAAATGTGCGGAAAATAATTACCCAAAATGATCAAAATTGAGAAACCAAGCACACAGAGAGAATGTTTCTACAAACATTTTCATACATTTCCATTGTAGATGATCTCAACAATCTCTCATATGCATGCATGCCCTAGAGGCAATATATACCTTGGCTTGCATAAAACTCTTGAGACAAATATGTGTACGCTGTATATCACATGTATATTGTATGCCACTTATGGTTGAATTATTGTTTGAGTTTCTGGAGACTTAGCAAAGCCAATATACGTTTTTCCACTACATATGTGGCAGTGGATGCCAAATGATTTACAAACAACAAACATAGAAAGGGTTAATTCTCTATCACAGAAGGTACAGATAGATAGCACAATATGTCATTATTAATTCATTAAGCAAGACTTAACTTGTTATACTCAAGTGCTGCTGCAGGTCTGTGTTATAGTGTAAGGACAATGAGGGGGGAGCAGATGATAAAGGTGTCATAACACCATGATTCTCACATCTGAAAACGTCCACAAAATGGATGACAGCCATCCAGGAGTCAAAAATAGCTTATAAAAATAATGTAGGTTTTTGATGGGAAGGGATTTACGTAAAAGTGTCTGGCAAGGCAGTGTTTGACAACATGACTTGAAAGAACCTGAGGCTCTATACATCTGCTATGGGTATCAGTTGTGCCTATGGTACGGTTTTTACCCATGATTCATGCTGTTGGCTCTGATCCAACCCCAACACTCCCATCTTCACTGATTTATGAGTGGCGTGTGTAAGATACAGCCCTCTATCAACAAATCATGGCATGGCTATCAAACAAACTACCCACTTAAAAAAGGAGAAGAAACTTTTCCTATCTTAACCTCCACTGCTGTAAAATGATACATTTGTTGTTCAGATATGAGACTATGTTGTGGTGAGTTAGAGGCTAGCACAGGCTACTGCGGGGAAAGAAAGAAAGAAAGAAAGAAAAGAAAATGAGGTGGAAAAAGACGGAGAGAAGAGGCGAGTTGGTAAGAGAAAGAGAGCGAGGGAGGGGGGATGACAGAGAGAGAGAGACCTTAAGTGAGACACGGTAGATAAGGAAAGATCAAGTGAGAGAGAGAGACCTTAGAGAGGGTAAGAAAAACAGATAGCAGGAACGATAAAAGAGGGGAAAACGAAACGGATAAAAAACAGTAAGAGATATTGTTCCAAGTCGAGATAAAGACAGTAAAAGAGGCACACGTTGAACCAGTAAGAAACAGACAAAGAGAAAAAAGCCTGCACAAGGATTTTAGAAAAGCTGCTATTTCTCTTTTTGCGGAGGAAGGGGGAGGGGGATGCAGAACTCACATAGAGGCAGGGAGAGGGGAAGGGGAGGAGTGGTGTCACGGGCCATGCAAATGCATCTCCCCCACCTCCCCAAAGGTTATAAAAATAACATTCAGACCACAACGCATACAAAAGCTATATGTGACGAACATTGCTTCAACAATGGATGTCGGTCACGGCGACATTGTGAAAATGTCTCCCCCTTCCTTATTCTGGCAGAGATTATGTTTCGCAGGTGTAGCGTAGTATGGCGGTGCATATATAGATGATTTCTGATGTTTTTTTTCTTTGATTTCCTTTCTTCCAGACTGGACAGACGTTGTAGACTAGAGATGTTATTTTCTCCCTGTTACAGTCACTTGGCTTTAGAAAAGGCGTGCCTTCTTTTTCATGTCGTTCTTCTTCCACAGGGCCATGCGGTCAAACTGATCCAGGGTCATCCCGAACACATGCTGGAAGTCCTCTGGGGAGAGGTGTCTCTGGAAGAGAGAAAAATACAAGACAATATGTTTATATTCATTAGAATGACAATACCGACAATCTGTGGAAGCAAAATTGTGGGAATATGACACACAAAGACAGAAAGAGTGGTGAGAGAGAGAGAGAGATACTATCAAATACAGAGTTCACTTTTATCAGGGCACACAATCAAAACTGACATAAATGTGTCAGTAGCTACAGTATCAACCACTGACAATGCATTTAGCCATCTGTTTAAGTGCAGGATTCCATGTCCTGTGAAATGCACTTGAGTGCAGTCGACTCACTCAGCCCCTGTAACAACACCACTCTCTCACACACATACAGAGAGATGTAAACATATGTTTCCCATGCTAATAAATCCCTTTGAATTGAGAGAGAGAGAGCACAGTGACAGATGTTGTGCTTTGGTCCATTAACATGGCACCCCCACCACCACACCCCACTCCTAACCTGCTCCTTAGGGGCGGCAGGTAGCATAGTGGTTAGCGCGTTGGACTAGTAACCGAAAGGTTGCAGGATCGAATCCCTGAGCTGACAAGGTAAAAATTGGTCATTCTGCCCCTGAACAAGGCAGTTAACCCACTGTTCCTAGGTCATCATTGAAAATAATAATTTGTTCTTAACTGACTTGCCTAGCTAAATAAAGGTTAAATAAATAAAAAACCCAGGGGAGCAGAGCTGGGGGCCTGACTTGGACCCTCTCTGTCTGGGGTGACCACAGATGGAGAAAGGGCCTGTGTGGGATGGCAAACATTGCCCCCAACACTAACCCCTAAGATTGAGGCCTAAAGGGGTGGCTGGGCCTACTACATCCTCTTAAGCTGTGCTTTTGTGATTATTATTTGTATTTAAATATTGGAGATAAGTGCTGTATAATGCTTAACATACTTACGTTATCCTCTGGTCCAAATAGGCCTACACTTACACATATTACGCAACTTTCTTCACCATAAAACCTCATTCTACCATCCATGTGTGACCCAAAACCTACTGTTGTGTTCTTTATCAAAAGTCCATGCCTCAGAACCTTTTCCAAACATCAACCCTGTCTATCCCGTTTGGCTCACATTACAAATAATATAACCTCCCAAAATGTCAAAAGTATACGATGGAATATTTCTTCTTTTTTTTCATGAGCTGAAATAAAAGATCCAAGAAATGTTTCATACGCACAAAAATCATTTTTTTCTCTCAAATGTTGTGCACAATTTTGTTTACATCGCTGTTAGTGAGTATTTCTCATTTGACAAGATAATCCATCCACCTGACAGGTGTGGTATATCATGAAGCTGATTAAACAGCATGATCATTAAACAGGCGCTCCTTGTGCAGGGGACAATAAAAGACCACTCTAAAAATGTGTAGTTGTGTCACACAACACAATGCCACAAGTTTTGAGGGAGCGTGCAATTGGCATGCTGACTGCAGGAATGTCCAACAGTGCTGTTGCCAGATAATTTAATCTTTATTTCTCTACCATAAGCCGCCTCCAAAGTCGTTTCAGAGAATTTGGCAGTATAACCAACTGGCCTCACTACTGCAGACAACGTGAAACCACGCCAGCCCAGGACCTCCACATCCAGCTTTTCACCTGCGGGATCGTCTGAGAAGGGGGATCTGGGGTGCTGAAGAATATTTCTGTCTGTAATAAAGCCCTTTTGTGGGAAAAACGTATTCTGATTGGCTGGGCCTGGCCTATGCCCAGAAAGGCCCACTCATGGCTGCTCACCTGCCCAGTCATGTGAAATCCATAGATTAGGGCCTAATGAATTTATTTAAATTGACTGATTTCCTTCTATGAACTGTAAATCTTTGAAATTGTTGCATATTATGTTTATATTTTTGTTCAGTATAGAATCGGGCTGTCATCGTGTGACCGTCAATCAACTAGTTTCCGTAACGACCAGGCATCTCCAGCGGAGAAGGGAGGAATCTGGGCAAGACACCGCTGGCATCACATCAGATGAATGCAACATGGTACACACACCCTAATAGAAGGCCAGCATCCCGGAATCGCCTCTTCACTGTTGACGTTGAGACTGGTGTTTTGCAGATACTATTTAATAATGAAGCTGCCAGTTGAGGACTTTGTGTTGCTGTTTCTCTAACTAGACACTCAAATGTACTTGTCATTTTGCTCAGTTGTGCACCGGGCCTCCCACTCCTCTTTCTATTCTGGTTAGAGCGGTTTGCGCTGTTCTGTGAAGGGAGTAGTACACAGCGTTGTACAAGATCTTCAGTCTAAAGAAGGCCAGTTTTATTGTTTCTTTAATCAGGACAACAGTTTTCAGCTGTGTTAACATAATTGCAAAAGGGTTCTCTAATGATCAAATAGCCTTTTAAAATGATAAACTTTGATTAGGTAACACAACGTGTCATTGAAACACAGGGGTGATGGTTGCTGATAATGGGTCTCTGTACGCCTACGTAGATATTCTATAGAAAATCTGCCGTTTCCAGCTACAATAGTCATTTAGAACATTAACAATGTCTACACTGTATTTCTGATCAATTTGATGTTATTTTATTGGACAGAAAATGTGCTTTTCTTTCAAAAACAAGAACATTTCTAAGTGACCCCAAACTTTTGAATGGTAGTGTACGTTGTACAGACACAGTATGTTTTACATTAGTTATCTTGTTATTAGTTGTTATTATTCCCAACTGTCAGCTCCATTCAACCCCTCCCATCTATCTCTTAACACCATCATTATTGGATTTCTATTTGCCATTATTACTCTTAGTAATCACAACCCTCCATCCACATAATACAGGCATCTGACTTTGTCTGTCTGTGTATGGGGAAACCACTAAGGTGTCTGTGTGTCTGTCCTGCTGGTAAATATCGACGCACGCACACACACACACACACACACACACACACACACACACACACACACATACTGCAAAACAGTGAGATTTCATGGTGGGTTTAATGGCATTCCACAGCAGATTTGCATAAATCTTTTGTGTGTGTGTGTGTGTGTGTGTGTGTGTGTGCATACATGTGTTTGTGGACCTAGCTCTATGAGGTATAACACACACAGCAACCAGCTCTCACAGTCTCACGTCAGAATTAGACGTTCATCCATGTTTCTCAACGATCAAATTTTGAATTTGTTACAAATGTCAAATTTCTAAGTGTTGAAGATTAAGATTAGGTTAGGGTTAAAGTTAGGTATTCCCTGTGGCTCAGTTGGTAGAGCATGGTGTTTGCAACGCCAGGGTTGTGGTTCAATTCCCATGGGGGGCCAGTACAAAATTTGTAAAAAAAAATAATGATGTATTCACTACTGTAAGTCGCTCTGGATAAGAGCGTCTGCTAAATGACTAATGTAAATGTAAGGTATTAACTCCGAAATCTTAAGGTTAGGCATTAACTTAAGGTTAATGACTTAAGGTAAGGGTTAAATTGTGGGATAGGCTTAAAACAAAAATCTCAAAAACAAATAGCTTTTATTTGTTTTTACCTCGTTTTCTCCCAAATTTTGTGGTATCCAATTGGTAGTTACAGTCTTGTCTCATCGCTGCAACTTCCGTACGGAGTCAGGAGAGGCGAAGGTCGAGAGCCGTGCATCCTCCGAAACACCACTCAACCGCGCTGCTTCTTCTTGACACAATGCCCTCTTAACCCGGAAGCCAGCCGCACCAATGTGTCAGAGGAAACACTGTACACCTGGCAGTGTCAGCGTGCACTGTGCCCGGCCCGCCACAGGAGTCGCTAGTGTGCGATGGGACAAGGATATCCCTGCCGGCCAAACCCTCCCCTGACCTGGACGACGCTGGGTCTCCCGGTCGCGGCCCAACTGCAACAGAGCCTGGACTCAAACCCAGAATCTCTAGTGGCACAGCTAGCACTGCGATGCAGGGCCTTAGACCACTGCGCCACTCAGGAGGCCCTCAAAAAAAACTTTCTATCGCTGGATTCAAACTTACAACCATACCTAGACTACCCACAGGGCCTTGGGGAAATACTGTAGTTAATACTGTAGTTAAGATAACAACTGATGTAGGATCAGTGCAGCCTCAGTGTCTCCATTCAATTACGTCATCAAAAGCAACTCAGGGCATCTGTATTTGGAACTCATTGTTGTGGTGTTGCATTAGGCACTATGTCTAGTAATAATCTCCACATGCATTGTTAGTCTCACCGGTTCTAAGCACAGAACGAATGACTTAACTCTTGGTAATCACAACCATCCATCCACATAATAGAAGCATCTGTCTTTGTCTATCTGTCTGTGTACGGGGAAACCACTGGGGTGTCTGTTCCGCTGGTAAATATCGACACGCACGCACACACACACACATACTGCAAAACACAGTGTGATCCCATGGTGGGTTTAATGGCATTCCACAGCAGATTTGCATAAATCTTTGTGTGTGCGTGTGTGCATGAGTTTGTGGGCCTGACTCTACGTGGTATTACACACACAGATGGGGTTTGTATGAGTGAAAAATGAAATCACCAGTTTGAGATAAAAACTTTACTGCCTGGATAATGTTGCTTGACCCCGAGAGATGATGACTTATCATCTGAAAACAGTCACTCCATCTCACACACATGCACTCACACACACACGCGTGCGAACTCGCACGCACACAAACACACACCCATTGCCTGACACATATAAGAGGACGTATGTGATTTGTGGACAGTGGCACATACAGTAAGTGCATACACACTCACAGACAAGTAGAGATATTCTAAACCCACTGAAATGAGACCAACACACACACACACACACACACACACACACACACACACACACACACACACACACACACACACAGGGCGAATGCGTAGGGGGAGATAAACAGCATGATAAATCAGCAGTCCATAACTCAGTGTGAGGCTAGAGGAGTAACCCGTCTGCCCCAGCCAACAGCGCACATACACTCACACAATACCATGATAACGTTACCACAACCCAACCCAACCCTCACAACATTGGGACAATGTGGTGAGAGTAGTCCAGTGTGCATTTGTAAGGGCGGGGGGAATAATCTCACACACACACACACACACACACACACACACACACACACACACACACACACACATGCTGAGGCAGACACACAGAGACAGGGTTAGAACAAAAAGGGGCGGACTTCTCCCACTGAACCACATTGCAAATGAATATGGAAAATGTTAGGAAAAATACAATTCAAAGGTTTATGGCAATAACTCTGCCTGAGTATACTAAAGAGCACTGAGACATGGGCCTGGAACTGTTAACTATGGTATGATTAGATGGAGAGAGATCATTTGGGGCCTGAGGAATGCTGGGCTAGTGAAAGGACAGCCAGTAACCACAGGAGCAATGACCCTGACCAACAGTACTGTATCCATCACAGGAGGCTGCTGAGAGGAGGACGGCTCATAATAACGGCCGGAACAAAGAGGATATAATGGCATCCAACACCTGGAAACCATGTGTTTGATACCATTCCACCTATTCCACTCCAGGCATTACCACGAGCCCGTCCTCCCCAAATGAAGGTGCCACCAACCTCCTGTGGTGTCCACATAGTATCAAACATATAGTGGATGGCATTATTACTTCAACTCTGAACGAGAACTACGGCTAAACGTGTATTATGAAATAACTTGCTCGTAGTGTACAAAATGAACAAATATCATGCTTATTGATATTTGGAGGTGATACATTGTTTTTCTGTCTGAAATTGCATTAGACTTGTCGTATGTAAAGTATGCTGAACAAAAATAAACGCAACATGCAACAATTTCAAAGATTTTGCTGAGTTACAGTTCATAGAAGGAAATCAGTCCATTGAAATAAATAAATGAGCCCTAATCTATGGATTTCATATAACTGTGCAGGGGCGCAGCCATGGGTGGGCCTGGGAGGGCATAGGCTCACCCACTTGGGAGCCAGGCTGACCCACTGAGTTTTTTCCCACAAAAGGGCTTTATTACAGACAGAAATACTCTTCATCCCCCCTCTGACGATCCCGCAGGTGAAGGTCCTGGGCTTGCGTGGTTACACGTCGTCTGCGGTTGTGAGGCCGGTTGGATGTACTGCCAAATTCTCTAAAACGATGTTGGAGCCGGCTTTGGTAGAGAAATAAACATTTAATTCTCTGGCAACAGCTATGGTGGACATTCCTACAGTCAGCATGCCAATTGCACGCTCCATCAAAATGAGACATCTGTGGCATTGTGTTGTGTGACAAAACTGCACATTTTATAGTGGCCTTTTATTGTCCCCAGCACAAGGTGCACCTGTGTAATGATCGTGCTGTTTAATCAGCTTCTTGTTATGCCACACCTGCCAGGTGGATGGAATATCTTGGCAAAGGAGAAATACTAACTAACAGCGATGTAAACATATTTCTACCAAAAAATGTAGAGAAATAAGGTTTTTGCACGTTTGGAAAATTTCTGGGATCTTTAATTTCAGCTCAAGAAACATGGGACTAGTACTTTAAAAGTTGCGTTTATATTTTTGATCAGTGTACATATTCAGAGTACATCTAAAAAAGTCACACTTTAGGACTTAGGAGAGCGTGTCTCCAACCCTTGGCTCACTAACCGACCATAGTCATGTGGCCCTTAATTGAACAAACAGTCAAAAGCAGAGCAGGCCAGCCACAACCCAGCCACATAGGGTCAAGGCTAGAGTAATGGTGGGAAAAACAGAGTCTGGAATCCAAGCTTCCCGACTTCCGACACACCATCCCAACCTCACCGACTCCAAACCCAGCCCGGAGGTCGGCATTCCCGACCGCAGAGGGCAACCTCCTGCGTCAGTCACACCTCGGAATACTGACGTTCCCACTCCTCAGGGAGAGATTCCCAGAGAGCGGGAGCCTTCGTAAAAGGTTCGTAGGGAGTTCGTAGAGAGGTCATAGACTGGTTGAGAGGGGACAGGCTGATTATAAGAGATTATAAGAGTCTCCCTGTGGGATGCTAGGATCGTTTCCATACCACAAGATCACCAAAGAATTGACTCGACTGGATACTCACAGGACAGAGAGGGAGAGTAAGACAGAGGCAGAGAGAGAGAAAGAAAGAAAGAAAGAAAGAAAGAAAGAAAGAAAGAAAGAAAGAAAGAAAGAAAGAAAGAAAGAAAGAAAGAAAGAAAGAAAGAAATGGACTCTCACCTCCAGTCTGGTACGGTCCACATCTCTGGGTAGCTTCACCCTCACCCTGTGAGTCACAGCCAGCACCTCATAAGGGTACACCTGGAACACACACACACACACACAGAGACACACACACAGTCAGCTACTTAACACTACAGTCATCCTGGGTAGAGTGCTAATGTAATCTACCAAGATGAAGCCAAAGACATCTAACTACAGTATATTTGCCAAGCACATCAAACTAATATGATCTGAAACACTGGCAACAATTGACGGAACCTTACCTTGTACTCTGGAGGAGAGCAAAAGGGAGGGAAGGAGGGAGGAAAAGAGGGAGAGAGAGAATAATATGTCAGATGAATGACCGTGTTAGTATTTCAGAGGCCAATAATGAACACTACCATAACAGAGCAGGCAAATAAATTACAGCACAAAGAGAATCACGGAACTGTGCAAATGAAGGTGATTCTTTGTATAACTGAGATATTGCGTTCCAACTCAGCGCGTCAAAGGCTTTAAAAAAGCCTGGTACCAACTTCCTCCCACTGACACGCGCACACACACACTTTGAAACAAAGTATTTACGAGCATGGCACTGTGTGTGCTGCCTGTCTTTGGCTGAGAAATAGCAAGAGCACGCTGAGGCAGACAACTCTGGAGCGCTGTGTATGACACACACACACACACACACACACACACACACACGCAACTCATATGGTGAAGGCATGTGGCTTTAGCACCCTTGAGCGAAAACTCGTCCACCTGAACCGCTTTCCATTAAAAGTGCAGCTGCAACATTATTACATTGTAGATCTGCTAATAGATCCTATCAGATCCGCCCTTTTCCAATATGGCAGCAATGAGCTAGCAGATCTAGTATTCGCAATCTAGGTCCTACCTCTCATTCCTCCCCAGCTGTGGGAGTCCTGCTGGTCTGGCTCATCCTCAGCATGGTCGGCAACCTCCTAGGGAGGACACACACACACACACAGACTCAGTGTGGGAGCGAGAGAGAGAGAGAGAGAGAGAGAGAAAGAGATAGAGAAAGAGTAAAAGAGAGAAAGATAAAGAGAAAGAGAGAAAGAGAGAGATGAGAGAGAGAGAAAAAGAGAGAAAGAGAGAGAAAGAGAAAAAACAGACATTCAGAATAACAACTGCTCCATTCTCAGCTCAGTAAATAAATGCAACCTCTCTCCATAGCCATACATCGTCTCTCTGTCTCAACTGCCACAGGAACTGTAACAGCCAATCAGGTTGCAGAACTCATGTCTACAGTGGAGCATGCTACTGGGGTCTGATACAGTCCACATTTCACATTTCCTCAGTCAGCCTTTCAGCTATTTCACCCCTCTTGTCTAGCCAACCACCATCCATCAACAAACAAATATAAGCAGCAATAACACATCATTAAGGTTAGACTAAATACACTTTTTCTGCTGCAGTCCAGTATCTGTGGAGGGAGTGGTTACGAGTGATAGGCCTACATGGAATCTGATAGGAAAGCTGTAAAACATGATTTCCCAGTCCAAAAGAGCTCTGTGGAAGTTAGAAAAACACCCAACCTTCCTGTGTTGATAAGTCAAGGGCTGTGTGTCAATACACTGAAATGGCTTCCTTTCCTTGTCTCCTTCCCTTGAGTACAGTTGATAACGCAAAAGACTGGATAGGTTTACATCTATTGCTTTCCCCTATCATAAGACTGCTAGGTCAGTGAGGGAGGAGAAGACACAATGAAGCCAGTTCAACTATTGATACGCAGCAGAATATAGCCTCTTTTTGACATGAACTTCACTGTCCCTTGGCCATAACTCACTCCCACCTCGGTGACAGAAAAGGCGATGAACATTTACTAAACACTACCACCTGCTGGTTAAATCAATCACTTCGCCCAGCTGGCACCTCCTCCGCACAGCAATCAGTGCGGCACCTTATTTAATGAGCGGCGAGCTGAGAGAGGCCGACAAACCAATCCCTGATCTGTCTTTAATGGAGCTCTAATCTTTAGCGCGCTTGGCTAAGCCCGTTGGTATGGCGACAGGCACACCTCATTTCCATTTACGAGCGAGTTTTCCAGTACCTCACAGAACTCTGAGCTGTCTGTAAGACGGCCAAGTCCGAATCAAACACCTGCCCAGGATAGAACTGACTGTCCCCCTGCCAAGGGCTCCCCCCTCTCCACCCCTTGTCTCCTCCAGAATCAGAGGTGCCAAAACTACATCCCCTCCACTCCCTTGTTGGCACTTAGTCGAAGTGGAGCATCGCATTGTGTCATTGGGGTCCATATGTGAGGCCACCTGGTGTGTGTGTGTGTGTTAGGATGCCTTTCCTCTGAGGGAGAGAGAGACAGTGTACATGACTTGTTGCGATCATGGCCCTCGAGACGCTAAATGAGCCAACGGCAGTCAGATGTGAACCTGCTGAACCGGTGTCACACGTGCTAGACTATGTTCAGCAGTACAGGACAATGGACCACGTGCGTATTTGTATAACATTTAACTTCATACTACACAACCAAGAGGTTGTCGCAGGATGATTCTGTATAGTCTCTGGTACTTTCTCATTGCAGCCTCTGTTCATTATGGTGTGTGTGTATGAGAACTCACCTTGTATATTCCATTTCTTCCATATCCCGGCAGTGAAGCAGACTTGCTGTAGGGGAAGTCTGTAAGGAACAAAACAATATCTAAGTCGTCATAAGGACTCTGTAAGGAACAAAACAATATCTAAGTCGTCATAAGGACTCTTCGGGCTATTATGTCAATTCAGTGAGGCCTCAACCTTCATTGGTTGAGCCCATGTCAGCCAAGTCAGCTTTGAACAGTGATTGGCTACTCATTGGTGGAGGCCATGCCAGTCAAGTAAGGGTTGACCACTGATTGGCTACTCACTGGGCAGGGAGGCGTCAGTGGGCAGGCTGCAGGTGGACTTCCTGGGGTCCAGCAGGTCCTCTGGGAGAGGTTGGCCATCTATCTCACTCTTCAAGATCATCCAACTGGTCCTTGTCTATACAGAGAAATAGACAGCTTTGTAGTGAATAACAATACCATTTCTTTTAAAAGAACTGTCTCAACAGCCAATTATTACAGGATATCCAAGGATGGATTGATGTGTAGGTGCGTGGGCAAGGGGATGGATATACAGACAGACAGACACCTTCTCACCTTGACGTCGTCCCCTTCTTGCCAGGATGTTCTAGAGGCTGTAAAACAGTCATACAGTACGTAACGAACCACACTCCTGATGTTACAGTATATAACATAACACTTAACATCACAGTTACTTTACCACACATCTACAGTGGCAAGAAAAAGTATGTGAACCCTTTGGAATTACCTGGGTTTCTGCATAAATTGGTCATCAAATTTGATCTGATCTTCATCTAAGTCACAACAATAGACAAACATAGTGTGCTTAAACTAATTTCACACAAATGATTGTATTTTTTTTGGTCTATATTGAATACATAATTTAAACATTCACAGTGTAGGTTGGAAAAAGTATGTGAAACCCTAGGCAAATTACTTCTCCAAAAGCTAATTGGAGTCAGGATTGGAGATGTTGGTTATCGCTGCCTTGCCCTTCAAAAAACACTCACAACATTTGAGTTTCCTAATCACAAGAAGCATTGCCTGATGTGAACCATGCCTCGAACAAAAGAGATTTCAGAAGACCTAAGATGAAGAATTGTTGACTTGCATAAAGCTGGAAAGGGTTCCAAAAGTCCACGGCAAGAGAATTGTCTATAAATGGAGAAAGTTCAGCACTGTGACTCTCCCTAGGAGTGGCCGACAAGCACAGATGACTGCAAGAGCACAGCGCAGAATGCTCAATGAGGTTAAGAAGAGTCCTAGAGTGTCAGCTAAAGACTTAGAGAAATCTCTGGAACATGCTAATATCTCTGTTGACGAGTCTACGATACGTAAAACACTAAACAAGAATGGTGTTCAGAAATTCCTCATGACCGTTGTGCAGGTCTGATCCGCAACTACAGAAAACGTTTGGTTGAGGTTATTGCTGCCAAAGGAGGGTTAACTAGTTATTAAATCCAAGGGTTCACATACTTTTTCCAACCTGCACTGTGAATGTTTACATGGTGTGTTCAATAAAGACATGAAAACGTATAATTGTTTGTGTGTTATTAATTTAAGCAGACTGTTTGTCTATTGTTGTGACCTAGATGAAGAGCAGATCAAATTTTATGACCAATTCATGCAGAAATCCAGGTATTTCCAAAGGGTTCCGTCACGTCCTGACCAGTAAAAGGGGTTATTTGTTATTGTAGTTTGGTCAGGGCGTGGCAGGGGGTGTTTGTTTTGTGTGGTTCGGTGTTTTTGGTTGATGTTCTATATTTTCTATTTCTATGTGTTTATCTAGTTTTCTATTTCTATGTTGGATTTTTGGCAATGACCTCCAATTAGAGGCAGCTGGTTGTCGTTGTCTCTAATTAGAGGCCATATTTAGTTGGGTTTGTTTTGTCTTGTGTTTTGTGGGTGGTTGTTTCCAGGATAGTCTGTGCACCTTACTGGGCTGTTTTCGTCGTCAGTTTATTTTGTTTAAGTGTTTTCTTTAATAAAGAAAGAAGATGAGCACTTTACCCGCTGCGTTTTGGTCCAATCCTTACGACGCCCATGACAGGTTCACATACTTTTTCTTGCCACTGTACATCTATGTACCAGCTACAGTACAGTATGCTGCACAGACTGCATCCTATAATAAATCAACTAGATACTGTGACATCATCACGAGACAGCCCATCAAGGATCTCCAAATGGGCCATGCAACACCTACTACTTTAAAACACAGTTAACAGCAACAACCCTAGTGACGGTACTGTTGTATAACTAACTATCACAGTGTATAGTTTGTATTTAAATATTGCTATATCGTATGCTCAATGGCCAGTTTATAATTTAGAAAGTAGGCCTATTTACTCGGAAGAGTTAGTGAAATGGTGTCTTTTCTGGTGCAGACAAACGTCACCACGCAAATGTGTTCTATTGATCATAAGCGCATGTCTGTTAGAATATATACAATCTAAACTGAAGACGGTTAACTCATAAATTGTGAGAAAAAAAAGCTGTGATTAAGTTGTCATATTTCATATGTATTGTAGATTGTATCGGCCTATAGAATAATCGTCCATCGTATGGCACAGAAGATAAGACATTATACAGCACATGCACTCATTTACTCAAAGGCATTTTGGTCCTCTATTTGAAATACACTCACACGCATACAAAAAAAAAAGGAGAAAGGCCCGGAAAAACACAACATATAAAATGTGACAAAGACACAAAGGGTTAAGTGGAACAAAAAGTGACCAAGACACCATCAGCACCACAACACCAAGTGATTCATATCCTCGACCAATCACAATGGACACACAACAACATGATCAGGTCACATATACTACTAGAACCAATGAGCTACTGAGATGAATATGGGCAGGCATGGAGGGATGAGCAGAAACGAACACAATCACGGAGGTGTGAGAAATAAAAAGTGATCAATAAAAAGGTGTAATATGGCCACTTGTGTTTTCCATGTCGGACATTTGACTCAGGCAACAATGATTTTGCAGTGTACCGTACGGACACATTCTCCACAACAGAATTCTACAGTACAGAAGGTTGCACTGTATGTGGCTACAAAGAACACTGGGAACAAAAAGGTTCATAACCTTGGGTGTGTTATGGAAAGTCACTATTTCAGATGCCTGGGTGACACATCTGAGATAAGACCAGTTTGATTGTAAAATCTCCACCGGCTGCAGTTGCAGTAACAAGGCACTGAAAGGTAAATGTGGACTCTGTCGTCCTCTGTTGCCTGAGTTGCCGACGCCTTTCCAATAGAAAAAGACGGGAGATGGGTCAAAGTCGCTTGAAAACAACGGACCACGGAGAGAAGGACATGAGTAGGAGGAAGTTGCCCTATAGCCACTGATCTTAGGTCGGTTCGATGCTTTCCCGCCTAATGGTAAGAGTTAGGATCGCGGATAGGAAAGCTGATCCTATAGCCGTGCCTATGGGCAACTTCTATCCGGAGCGTATGGGACAGGCGACACGCAACACATCGTGCAGAGACCAGACCAGGAAGTTACACCAGGAAGTAAAGGAGAAGAGATGACTGTACCATGCTGCTTGTAGATAGGGGGTTTTCTATAGATATTATCTATCTTGACCTTAGTCTCTGAAGATGAGAGGAGAGGCAGAGAGAAATGAAAGGAGCCCAGGATGAGAGAAAGAGAAAAGAAGAGAGAGAGCGAGAGAGAGAGTGAAAAATAAGCATGAGTTAGCAGTTATTGAGAGATGGAATAGTCTGAGAAGCAGCAGTAGGATAGGGGCAGCATACTTTATGGTTGATCCAATGCAAAACATTATATTTGTATTTTAACTGGCAAGACAGGGTATTATCGCCAATAAATCATCGCTTACTGTCATTATTCATGCAACATTCACAAAAACATGTCATTTTGATCCAGTCCTATTGTAATGTGAAGCAGACACTCAGTTGGACATCCCCAGAACAACGGTAATTGTTGATCGATGTTGTATCCAACAATACATTTATTCAAGTTTTCCAAAAGTCATAAGTAATAGAAACCATCATATATTTCTCCCTTACTACAACACATCATTCATTACTGCTTGTAGACCAAATAAACAAATAAGCATATCAAATAACAAATAAATGGGCAAATGACTAAATTCAACTAATTCAATTAAACAATTGTGCTAGTGACTCTTTTTACAAATAATTGACACAGTATGTCTGTCCTAAGCTGATCCAATCCATTTAACTTCCACAGGACCCAAACACCATTGTGTTAGCTAGCAACAATACATTAACTACACTCCGCTCATGAAATACAACACATGTGGGTCCCTTTCTGCCCTGTTTCAGCCACTGCCAGCGCCAGGGAGTAATACACATATAAAAACCATCAATACAATGGTTACAAAACACATTAAGTAGATAATCACTTTGCTTTGTTCATTTATTTATGTCAACTCTATCCAAGTATGGGGACTTTTCCATGTGGGTCACTGACACTGTAATAGTGAATGGAAATAATGACGATGAATCAAAAAGGGCTTTTCACTAAGAAAGTCAAAGTTATGTCCATTACAATATACTGTAAACTGTTAACACTTATCAAAGGATGGTTGACAGAATATGAAGCAGGGTCATAGACTTAGTTAGACTTCTCACCTCTGTCCCATTATGGCATCTGTGACAGCAGACGCTCCATTTTAAAGTAGTCAATATCTTCTTCTACTAGTTCTATGAGTTGGTAAACAAACGGAAAGGATGCATACTGCCACCTGGAGTGTGTCGTTTGAACAGGTATAAAGCCAAGGTTGGTGATTTACTGCCACCTGCAGTTATGGAATATTTGCTAACCAGACCTTGGTTCAAATTAGGGATGGGTATTCGATTACTTGGGTAAGTGGGATTGTAGGCCTATTTTAACAATGAAAAAGCTTTATCTAAATGAAATTATCCATGTGAAGTTTTTACCTACAAGGATATACCATGACATTTGAAATTGTTCATTTATTTTTATAACGGTGCGTTGAGCTACTGCTGTGTATTAAGCCCTCCAGGTTGCCCTGACATCGGTATGGTGTTTTCCTCACTTCCAATAGCAATTACAGGTACTCACCTAACAGAGTTTCCACAAGACCTGACACAGATCAATGCAAAACACTCACCAGAAAACCTTTTCTAACAGAATCAGTTCTATCATGGCGAAAATTTGACTACTCTTTTGCTGTTGCTGACAATTTACCAGAGAAATTACCAGAGAAAACGCACCCTGTCCGGTGTTTACCTTTGCCATGTGCTTTGCTTCATTCTGATATGTCGAGAGTCAAGAGCAATTACATTTTTTGGGGGGGGGGGGGGGGGGGCTTTCGAGTATCCAGATATCCCCAAAAATGTCATGATATTATTCAAATAGTCAAATTATTTCAAATTACCATCCCTAGTTCAAATACTAATCCAAATATCTCAGTTACTATCACATACATTATGAAGTAAGTATTCAGATATTGTTTATTTGAAAAGACAAGTGGTTGAATACCGGAATGTATTTGGAAATACACTTGGAAAGTATTGGCATGTATTTGAAGAGTTTTTTCAAATTCAAATAAATATTCCCATGCATTTGAACCCAGGTTCTAGGAGTATTTTAAAGGATGTATTTGGAAATAAGTATCTGAAAATATTATATATTTATAGAAGTTATTTGAAAATAAATAGTTTTTGGCCACATTATTTGAAAACACCAAAATACACAGAAAGTAAATATTTAAATAACAAATACACATGTATTTGAACCCAGGTCTGGTTATCACGAGTGTAATTCATTGGCTGATCCCTCCTGATGACCTGGATAGAATGATGTGATCCTTCCTTAACCCATAGGAAGTGATGACACTTCTCAGTGGCGCTGCCCATGCAGTCCCGTTCTATTTAGACAGACCTCAACATATTGGATAGGACAGATCCCAACACAGGATAAAGAAAGAGGAGAGAGATAAAGAGAGAGCGTCAGAGAGAAAGATACATTTAGATAGAGCGAGAGAAAGTGAGACAGACAGATCTCGAGAAAAAGGAGTCAGGGAAATACAATGGACAGGATAGGTCCGGAAGAAACCCTTTGACATGGATAAAACACTAACACAAGAAGACAGGGAGAACAGAAAGGGGTTGATCCCAGACATCAGATATAATGCTATTGTATAATGTCTATCCCCCTACTTAGATCTGTTACCTAGACAGACCTGGACAGACAAGACAGCAGACAGACGGCATGGTGCAATAGAGAGAGAGAGGTCGTGTTGAGGGGATCAAGGGTCACGGGGTCAAAGGTGAGAGGTCAAGCGAAGTGGAGAACCTACCTGGTACGTGGAAATGCCTGGGAGCAGCCACATAGGTGGAGGAGGGAGATTTGCCGTCGGAATAGGTGGACAAACTGGGTGTACTCCGACCACTTTCACTACCTCCAATGGGGAAAGGAGGGATGGGGGGGAGGGACAGGGGAGAGCAAGAGCCGTGGACGAAAAAAGGGGGGCAAAGAGAGGAGCAAAGAGTCATGCTGTTGTGCTTACTGGTCAAAGCTTTAACTATGAAGCGGAACAAACATTATTCATTACAATGATCAACTGACTTGATAACCCAACCACTGGTTATTGATAGGGCCATAGGTTTTTCGTGACCGTTTATCCAGACCAGGAAAAACTGGTACTTCAATTGGTACTTCGCTCATGTCGATATCATAAAAGATGAATGAAGGCTATGAGCATCTTATAAAGGCAGATTGCTAAAAAAATATATATTAGTTGGTTAAAGGCTTTACCGGTTAATAGCAATGCATTGTGGACACCTGGCGCCTGCAGAAATGGGACAACGTCAATGTGTTTCTACTTTCAACTGAAAGTGTGTGCGACTGTAATTATGACCACAGTCCATCACAATGCATTGTGTCACGCAGGCTGGGTGATTAAGTCACTGACACCTTACAGGCCATAACTAATAAACATCTACATAAGAGAGTTGAAAAGAACAGAGGGGTGAGGGGAAAGAAAGACAAGAAAGAGGAGGAGGAAAAAAAGAGGAGAGCGATTGTTCATTTGATTGAGCACACGCGCCTCTCTCGCCTTTGTGGGAGGAACAGAAGGCAAGAGTGAAGCCGTTGGGATGCAAGAGGATGAGGTCATTCTGACAGAAACACACGCGGACACACACATGCACACACAGACACACACACTCAAGCAGACACACACATGTACACACAAACACAAAAAGTCACCCAGATGCAGACTTACACACACACACACGTACACATACAGTCACGCACACGCATGTCTACACACACATGGACACACACACAAACTGGCATTAGTGCAGACGTCAGTTTATTTGCAGGGCAGCACCTCCACAAATCTGGAGCTGAGGCAGGACACTGAGCCCGAGGAGAGGTGGGGGGGGGGGGGTTGTAAGAGTTGTTATCATGTACTGATAACAACTCTTACATTGGATGCGGTTGTCATTGCATCATTCACATCAATTCACCGAGTGGATTTTCTTTCTGTCATTGCCTTTTCCCTCTGACTAATCTATTTTTTTCTGTTTTTCTGTCTTCACCGCATTTGTCTTCCACTCGCTCTTCAAAATGCAATTCAATTCAATGACCTCTTATCTCTCTCACACACTGCCTGCCTCTAGCACCATGTTGAAACCAAACATCTAAGCCCCTTGTGTACGTGTGAGGGATAATTATCCACAAACACAATCATTTCAACTAGACTCCGGAGGGAACCTAATAGTTCATTAAACCCAAACCAGTGCATAGAAACAAACTCTCTTTCACGCTGTGTTAGGAACCGCTTGAGCCTGAAAAGGCAACCAGCCCAGTGTGTGTGTGTGTGTGTGTGTGTGTGTGCCTGTGCGTGTTTTTGTGTGCAGAACGACGTGCCACTGCAACTGGCAACCAGACCCCAAATTACAGCACCATCACTCCACCACTCCTCTCCTCCCTTTCATTCCCTCATTCCTCCAGTCCTCTCTTTCATCTTGGCTCGCTGAGAACTTTACTTTCCATCTCTCCGCCTTTCATGGAAAAACCACCGAACCCTGGCCCGCGTGTTCTGATTTACAGTACTAATGCTCCGGTCAAACCTCATCTCTCTCTCTCTTTCCTACTTTCTTTCACTCCTTCTCAAGGCTCTTTCCCCCTCCAACTTCTTTACAGGGGGAGTTCAATCTCAAATTCTTATCAGCCCAAAAAGTGACCCTCTTCCAACCCCCATTCAATGTCATTACTCTCTACCTCTTGTTTCCCCCTCTCTCCCACCCTCTTTTACTCTCTCCCTAACTCATGAGGCGTGATATTTTCAGCCCACAAAGCTGGGACGTCCACCCAGTTATCTCCAGTGACCCAATGAGTCACAATCTCTACAAGCCCTAGGGCATAAGTCAGCCCGGTCATTGAGACGAGTATCATGGAGTATCTCCAGTGATAAAACCAGTAAATCTGGCTAACAGTAAAAAGAGCTGATGGGTATCTAAGGAGGCCTTCGAGGTTTGGCTGACTTTGTCTGCTGAGGCTTAGGAGAAGCAATGCAGCTGAGTGATCGCTTTTTCTTATCTCTTCCCTGAGGGAAACTGGAGGTGACTCGTGATTAAAAAAAGTAGGCCTACTCCCACACACACGTGTATTTGTCAAGGTTTTGGTCGAGTTGACTTAGGTCAAACACATTTATTCATTGTTCGCAGATACTGTGACTTATCATGTGGTTCCAAACTAGACCGCAGACCGACATATTTAACTATAATACCGTATACCCCCAAACTTATATCTCTCCCTGTCAGCAACCCTCCTACAACCATGAAACCAGCCACCTGCAGTTTCACCCACTCACTCCATACACAATCACCATCGGACACCAAAGGTTTAAAGGGCTGAAATACACTGAATAACAACAGTCAACTCTAAGGCAAGGCATGGTTCCCAAAATAACAACAACAACATAAACACTAACAGGCAATCCATTTCAAGTTAACAGCAAGCCAACAGTTTAGGTTACAAGTACAACACTTACATCCCACCAAACATAGAAACATAAAATAAGGAAGTAATCTGCCATCTTCTCCCCCAGTATCAATATATTCCCATGTCAAGTATAACTGAAATACAAACAGTATATCGAACATATCCACAATTACAGTAGGTTCCCATGCACAACAACAAGACTAAGACAACCTGAAGACAAAAAAATGGAAACTTCCACAGACAATAGAAAGGGCAAGCAAAAACAAACTTAAGGGGTCCCAACACACAACCTTGATGCACACCAAGAAAATCCAGTATTACTCTCAGAGAAAGTGAAACAGAGCGATAGAGACCAGGGGGATCTGGTGCGTTACCGTGACTGTGAGGAGGTAAATTGAGATGCAGGAACGTCTTAGGTTTAGATTCAGGTGGTAGTAGGGGGTCCTGTTTGAGGCCTAGGGGGGTGAAGGAGGGGGAGAGGGGGAGACGAAGCACAGGGAGGTGGTTTGACACGTCACACCTGTGTGGGTAGGGGAATTCTCGCGTATGCAGAGGGGTACAATTGAACCCCACTTGTGTGCTGAAAAATTGTGTAGAAAAATGGTGCTTATGGTAACTGATGTGGGGTTGTGGGGGTGCTGACATTAGAGAAACAATAGGCAATTATCCTATATAAAACTGTCAAACCAACAACAGCAGAAACCATGCAGATATTGTGGGAAACACAGCACACAAAAATGTAATACAGATAGGTCTAAAACAGTTATTGTGGGACTCGTTGGGTGCCATTGTTTATTTAACTATAGATTAGTTTAGAGTTTGGACACAGCCGGGGATGGGGGACATGCAGAGTTATCACTGCAGAGCCGGGAACAAGTCTAAAGCTGACACTGCACTCCACACCGGCGGACCCATGGGTCCAGGACAGCGCGCTAGGGACTAGGGGAGGACTAGCTACCTCTGAAGTAGGGCACATAGTTGTGCTGCTGGAGCATGGCCAGGGTGGTGGGATTGAGGGGCAGAGGAGAGTTTCTGCCTCCAGGAGAGACTCTGCCCCTGGGAGAGATTCTGCCAGGCACTGTCATCCCGCCAGGCATTTGCAGCACCCCAGAGTACTTGGGGGGTAGGCCCTCTGAGTAGTGCATGGGGACGGAGGAGGAGTCTCTAGCCAAGGGGGAAAGGTACTTAGGCCCCCCCGTGTAGGCTGAGGGGCGGGGGAGGGAGCTGGAGTCAAGGGGCTGGCCGTCGTATCTATTACCCATTGCTTTACTGGCCATATAAAGATCCTCTGTAGGGGAAGATGGTGTAGGAGAAGGACAAGATGGTTTTTAGGGCAAAAAGGACGCTGTCCATAGTACTATCCCATACCCAATAGAGAAATACAGTACAGATTCTGTGGTAATACCATGTAAAAGTGATGGCATAACCACCTCATTCAAAGAGAAGCATGGAATGAAAATTCATGAAATGTTGGAAAATTCTGCAAGGGAAAAAAAAGAAAAGCATCTTGGAAAAACACGTGCTCTCTAAAGTAATAGAATTAGCGTGGCAAATCAAGACGACACTTAAATGAGGGTGCACATTTTGGAATATGATGCACATAAATATTACATCATACACCAGGGTTGGGGTCAGTTCCATTTGAATTCCAGTCAATTCAGAAAGCAAACCACATTCCAATTCGAATGTCTGTGTACTTCCTGAATTGACTGGAATTTAAATGGAACTGATCCCAACCCTGTCATGCACTATATGCAAATGCTGTATATTAATGACTACAACTGTACATATTATTGTATTATAATAATGCATAATATACAGATAATAGCAAAATACTATGTTCTACTTTTCTATATGTCAACTCTATATGTCTTTCTATATGTCAAATGTACAAATATTTTACTATGTGCTCTTTTTGTTGTTGAACTACTGCTAGCTGGAGGTGAGGGGTGAGGGGGGTACCTACCTGGCCTGCTGTAGTTCTGGGGGGAGCGGGACGGGGTGTACCCTCCATACCTCCCCAGGGAGCTGTTGGAGCTGGGGCTGGAGGGCCTCCTCTGACGGGGAGACTTCTCTCCGTCGCCCTGGAAACCAGGACGGGAAGTTACGTCATAATGACGTCACACAAGGAGGGCAACTGAGGATGTCACGGATACAGCCAAATACCTAACACGGCGGGTTCGCGGAACGTTCACGCACTCTGCAATCATGGTGGGGTACAATACCACGGAATCATAGGAATGTGTGTTCCACGTCAGATTATGGGGGATTCACTGATGTGATTTTAATGATCGGGATCAATCACTTTATAGTGTGCAAATGTCCATGAAAACCACCCTTTTGCATCAACGCACGCACACAGGCACGCACACTTCAATTCTAACACACAACCATCAATAACATTTGAGAGGAAACATAAAACAATGTTATGGGGAAACATTGAAATGAGTCATGTCCGGGTAGAGCTCAGTATGAGGTCCAGGCTGTGGTATTTTACCTCTGTTGGAGTAGGAGAGAGCAACTGCGGTGACTGCAAATAAAGAGGGGAGGACAGAAGCAGATGAGTAAAAGATTTGTCATGGGCCCTCAGATCTCTCTCCACCCCTGTACTGGTACCACCTGTGTATATAGCCAAGTTATCGTTACTCATTGTGTATTTATTATTACTTTTATTATTACTTTTTATACTTCTTCTCTATTTTCTTTCTCTCTGCATTGTTGGGAAGGGCCCGTAAGTAAGCATTTCACTTTTAGTCTACACCTGTTTTTTACGATGCATGTGACGAATACAATTTGATTTGATTTTAGTCAAATTAACTCCTATCATCTGAGGTAATATGAGTTAACCAAACAAACACGATTTTGACATTCGTTAGGCATTGGGTTTAATGAATATGACTTGCTTACTTGCTATACCCCTCCCAATGTCTACAGTTGTGGGAATGTTGAGGGAAGGAGCAAAACAATGCTAATTAATACCGTTTTGAATGTATGACAAAAATCGTCTTTTTGCACCAACTTAAGACATTTTAGCCAACTAGGCTGGGAGAGAGCTATGATTCAATTGAGGGAATGAGTTTCCTTTAAAATAGGAAGGAAGGATACATTTTCTGCGTAAGGCTATATGAGACTGATGGATAAAGGTTAGTTCAGTGGGTGGCTTATGGAGAGGGAGAGAGAGAAAGAGAAAGAAAAAGAGAAACGCTGCTCCCTTGTTCCCTCCCCGTGTCCCCCTTACATCTCCGTAGTGTCGTTCCTCTGAGGGGTAGCTGACATAAGGAGCGTAGGAGAGCATGTCTGGCCGGTCGATGTTGTAGATCGCCTTGATCTTTGGCAGCGCGGCAAGGTCTTTGTAGTCCAGCATCTCATCTCCTAGTTTGGCCTAGGACGCAGAGAAACACGCCAGCTCAGTATTTTAAACATCAACCACTTTGATAATGAGAAAATGATAATGGTAAAGGCAATTCACTCTAGCACAGTTGAAATACTGTCGTCAACTAAGCACAGTAGACAATCAATCAATCAATTGATTATATTGCTTGCTCTTTGGGGTTTTAAGCTGGCTATCTATAAAACACTTTGTGACAACTGCAGATGTAAAAAGGGTGTTATATATTTTTGCTGTTGATTTGATCACAGTGGACAACCCTGGTACTATTCATCTCAATATTATGTCATTGAATCAGGAGTGTTAACGCTGGGCTAGAAATAAAATTTAAAAAACCTGCATACACACCACAGGAGGTTGGTGGCACCTTATTTGGGGAGGACGGGCTCGTGGTAATGGCTGGAGCGGAATAGGTGAAATGGTTTCAAATACATCAAACACATACGTTCCATGCATTTGATGCCATTCCATTTGCTCTGTTCCAGCCATTGTCATGAGCCGTCCTCCCCTCACCAGGCTCCTGGGATACACATTGTTGCGCTCCAGGACCCCGGGTTAGTGACCCGCTGTTGTCCTGTACCGCCCTCTAGTGGTGAGATGAGGTGGCGCTTACGTAGATGACCCTGCTGGGAGAGCCAGATGCACTGGAGGCTGGGACAGAGGTGATGCTCTCAGAGGAGGTCCTGGTCACCTGGAACAAGGACAACAAGGAGTTAACTCTGCTCATTATCACTGAAAAGGATTGAAAGGTCGAGGGAGAGAGAAACAGACAGAGACAGAAACACATGTATCTCTCTTGAACTGAAAACTTCACATTGCTACTCTCAGCGAGTTCCTCTTTGGGACTAGCATTTTTTATAACCACTAACTCGAGATTAACTTGAGATTAACTCTGAGCCTAAATTAACATATAGCAGTGTAACAACAAAACTCGAGTAAAAGTTCAGCCCTCCTCTGGTAATAAAACACTATGCAGCATCATTCAAGGTGAAAGCAGTGGTAGTGGTGACCAAAACAGTCTCCTGACACATACTGATACTGTGACACCAGACAGACACAATAGTGTTGTTTATTAGTGAAGCTCAGGTGGGCTACAGTGATCAGTGTCAAGTTTAACCACCACCTATTCAGCCGTTAGAGTTGGGGCTAAATTCCATTTCAACCTAATCCATCACCTGAATTGAAATGGAATGGATCCAAACCTCAGCTATTACCATACTACTACAGTAGACACTTCCTGTGTTGGATCACATGATCAACCTAACGGGATTATGGGGAAGTGAGTGTCCTAGGGCCGAGCTAGGTAGAGTAAGTGCTCTGTGGGCGTGGCTAGCTACTGAGTGTGAAGCCGTTCGGGGGTCAAGGTTGAGGGGTCAGGGCAGCCCATGCTGAGGTTGGAGGTGGCTAAAGGGATCTGGGCTGCACATGCATCACAAACCTGCCGCTCAGAGACGTCATTGAGCTGTATCCGGACCTGTTTCTGGGAACAACAGGTGTATTACATTGGGGAGGGGACAGAGTACTGGTCTGGGACCTGGGCTTATTGACTTACTGCACAGTAAGTGCACTTATTAGGTGCCCTTTGTTCAGGTAATCAAGATCAACACAGTCACAGTCAGTCAAGTTGGGCTGCTTCTTCTCTATGGATGGAATCCTAACTTGAGACACACGGTGATGTACGGTTTGAATCAATACGACTCCTGGATACTGTGACATAGCCATAGTTAGACTGTGGCGCTACTTTAGAGTAATCTATTGTGGACAGATGCGCATGACATAAATGGTAGTAGCATCTGTCGACAGACCGTTGGATGTGTCGACTAACGAGGAACTTTGTCCGGTAAACCGATTTTCCCGTCACTGATCATTCGGACAAATCACAATTTCGCAGGAGCTCGCATCTTTCGAATTTCAGAACGGGAGGGGACATTTGGCCCATGGACTTGCCCAAAACTGGCTGAGAATTTCCGTATTGAGGGCTGGAGACTTTGCTAGCCTCGTTAGTATATTTTCCAACACGTCTTTCCCCAGAACTTAATTGTGTATCTGACGCAATTACGTAGTGCTTACTGGGTGTCCGAGATTAACTTTAGAGAAGCCTGGGTGTGGGAAAACAAGTGTGGTGCGGGGTCATCCTGTCTCAGAGAGAGAACTCACCTTACTCTTCTCCTCCTGTCTGGCTGCCTGTCTGCAGGGAGGATGCCAGATAGAGTTACCTGAGAGAGAGAGAGAGAGAGAGAGAGAGAGAGAGAGAGAGGAGAGAGAGAGAGAGAGAGAGAGAGAGAGACGGGGGGACAGAAGAGAGAACGAGAAGAATAGGAAGAGAGCGAAAGAGGGATAGCGAGGAACACAATGAGATGCATCCACTCGAATGTGATATACAACCCATATTCTCCCCACAGCCGCGGTATCTCCGACAAAGAGTCATGAGTTTGGCAAGCAAGAGTACAACCCTGCGGCCCCATATACATGTATGACTCATAGCAAATCAATTCCTATGCAGTCAGAAAGGAAACTGCAGGGAGATGGAGGCAGGTTTCTTGTAAACCACTGACGTGAGCCAAGCTAACAGCTCTAGTGCTCTAGGTGCAGTAAATAAGAAATAGGGTTGTAGAATGGTGAATAATAAGGCTGAGTTTGTTGTTTGGTGATTCATGCCATAGACATTCAGTGATTCACTAACACTGTGATCTAATTCATTAGCACTGGGCAAAAGCACTGTGGTTTTATGGCAGCTGGGATATTAGTGAAGGACGTTTCTATACTGACGGATGGGTCGTTGGTGCATTTCTGAGTGAAAAGAGGGAGAGAGAGAGAGAGAGGGAGAGAAATAGAAGACAGATCGAGTGTAACAGAGAGAGAGAGGGAAGAGAAAGACGGAGAGAAAGTGAGAGAGGCAGAGAGAAGAGAGGTTTGTCCACCTTGCAGGTACATCTCCTCTCCCTCGCCAAACATCTGCTCACACCTGGCACAGCGGGCACATGAGGGGTGGTAGTGTTTCTCCCCAGCCTGGCAGGGACAAGAGGTCAAAGGTTACAAAGTTACAAAGGTCATGAATGACATCGAACACGAGGAAGCAAGTGACAAATGGAAAAAGACGAAATAAAAGAATCCATAGTTGGCCGACAAACATTTTGTCTTTCCTCTTGAATGTGAGACGGACCTTTTTTTTTCTCGTCGTCAATACACCAATAACCTTCATTCCCAGACACAAGTATATCCACAACCAGACGAAACGCATACAAAGGCACGTTTTAAGAAAGTACTTATAGAGGCATCATCTGGATGTACAGTGAGGGAAAAAAAGTATTTGGTCCCCTGCTGATTTTGTACGTTTGCCCATTGACAAAGAAATGATCAGTCTATAATTTTAATAGTAGGTTTATATGAACAGTGAGAGACAGAATAACAACAAAAAAATCCAGAAAAACACATGTCAAAAATGTTAGAAATTGATTTGCATTTTAATGAGGGAAATAAGTATTTGACCCCTCTGCAAAACATGACTTAGTACTTGGTGGCAAAACCCTTGTTGGCAATCACAGAGGTCAGACGTTTCTTGTAGTTGGCCACCAGGTTTGCACACATCTCAGGAGGGATTTTGTCCCACTCCTCTTTGCAGAGCTTCTCCAAGTCATTAAGGTTTCGAGGCTGACGTTTGGCAACTCGAACCTTCAGCTCCCTCCACAGATTTTCTATGGGATTAAGGTCTGGAGACTGGCTAGGCCACTCCAGGACCTTAATGTGCTTCTTCTTGAGCCACTCCTTTGTTACCTTGGCCGTGTGTTCTGGGTCATTGTCATGCTGGAATACCCATCCATGACCCATTTTCAATGCCCTGGCTGAGGGAAGGAGGTTAAGATTTGACGGTACATGGCCCCGTCCATCGTCCCTTTGATGCGGTGAAATTGTCCTGTCCCCTTAGCAGAAAAACACCCCCAAAGCATGATGTTTCCACCTCCATGTTTGACGGTGGAGATGGTGTTCTTAGGGTCATAGGCAGCATTCCTCCTCCTCCAAACACGGCGAGTTGAATTGATGCCAAAAGAGCTCCATTTTGGTCTCATCTGACCACAACACTTTCACCCAGTTGTCCTCTGAATCATTCAGATGTTCATTGGCAAACTTCAGACGGGCATGTATATGTGCTTTCTTGAGCAGGGGGACCTTGCGGGCACTGCAGGATTTCAGTCCTTCACGGCGTAGTGTGTTACCAATTGTTTTCTTGGTGACTATGGTCCCAGCTGCCTTGAGATCATTGACAAGATCCTCCAATGTAGTTCTGGGCTGATTCCTCACCAAGCTACTTGGCAATGGTCTTGTAGCCCATTCCAGCCTTGTGTAGGTCTACAATCTTGTCCCTGACATCCTTGGAGAGCTCTTTGGTCTTGGCCATGGTGGAGAGTTTAGAATCTGATTGAGTGATTGCTTCTGTGGACAGGTGTCTTTTATACAGGTAACAAGCTGAGATTAGGAGCACTCCCTTTAAGAGTGTGCTTCTAATCTCAGCTTGTTACCTGTATAAAAGACACCTGGGAGCCAGAAATCTTTCTGATTGAGAGGGGGTCAAATACTTATTTCCCTCATTAAAATGCAAATCAATTTCTAACATTTTTGACATGCGTTTTTCTGGATTTTTTGTTGTTGTTATTCTGTCTCTCACTGTTCAAATAAACCTACCATTAAAATGATAGACGGATAATTTCTTCTTTCAGTGGGCAAATGTACAAAATCAGCAGGGGATCAAATACTTTTTTCCCTCGCTGTATAGCTGTATTGGTGTTATAGGCCGCTGATACTGCTGTTTGAAACATTCTCTAGAGCCTGTCCAAACTAATTCACATTCAGCAAGTTTACCCAATTAACATTGCTAAGATAGTCAGTCAGAAGATGACAACAAAGGAAGTGCAGTACTACAACTTGAACGCAAGGGGGTGCTCTGGTACAAGCTACGTTACAGTTTAGGCTCGTACAGCGCAGATAATACTGCAGGTTGGCTATGGGATCACTAACTATGTCTACAGTTAGGAACATCCGAACCTTCGTGAAACTAATCTAAAAGGTGTCTAAAAGGTAACACCGGCCCAATGTTTACATGACATCATCAATGTTTATTGTAGCCACGTATTATATTAGTAGACATGAGATCCATCCCACCACTCTGTAAGCAATATATGCGGTTTGATAACCATAGTGACATGAATGGCTTCACATTGAGATGCTAATGTCGGATGACACGTTATTCGTGATACGTTCATGAATTCCACAGGGCTGTTGGAGGTAGTAGAAATGATGTAAGTGTCTATAATGACATGATGTCATGGTGTGGGAAGCATCTAGGTTAGCTGACGAGTCTCTCTCTCTCTCTCTCTCTAAGGCATCCCATCATGCATCAGTAACCATCTTATTACCCATAAGACCCTAGGGCCCACCTCCTTCCCTGCACCAAACGTTTCCCCCTAGACCAGGGGTGTCAAACATACGGCCTGCGGGCCGGATCAGCAAGGGGATCCAATCCGGCCCGCGGGTAGTTTGAGTAAAAATATGTCTTTTTTTAAGTGTAGGAAAGCTAACTCAATATACTTTAAAATGACTGAAACCAAATTGAAACTGTGTAGAAATGATAATGGACCTACATTCATACAGTTTCTAGACTGTGTCCAACTTGCTAATAATCACCGAAATGAAAGCTAGACAGTCAGGGAGCATCGAAAAATTCCCAAAACTATGAAAATTGTAACTGTGAGGAAATATAACACACTTTCAGAGCGGCCCTCCGGACCTCGTTGAAGACTGAATGCGGCCCCTGGGTCAAAATTAGATTGACACCCCTGCCCTAGACGCTGATCTTGAGTCAGTTTAGTCTTTTTTTTTGGAGCGAGAGAGAGAGAGAGAGAGAGAGAGAGAGAGAGAGAGAGATAACAGGCTGGAATTGGGTCCCTATTCAAACAAGGAAAGTATGGCAGGGTTGAGGACGGAAATAGATAATGCTACACTAACAACAATACAGTGTCTCCTCTGTGCGAGAGCAAGGGGAGAAGCTAGCATTTAGACCGGGTTTGGTTTAAAACTATGAGTAGGCATTTTCTATGGGCGAGGCTTTGTCATGGGTTGCCATGTTGGAGGTTTGAAATCGAGGTGTGAGTTTGATACCGTTGTGTTTTGGTTACTGACACTGAAGTGGTAGATGGATGTGTTGATATGTGAGAATGGCAACCAGACGCTGAACTGCTAGAGAGACGAGAGGGCAGGTCAGGATTCAGACTGCATTTCTCTCTCTCTCTCTCTCTTCTTTTTTTCTTCCCTCTCCTTATCCTCGCTTTCTCTCTCGATCTACCTCTCTCTCCCTCCCTTCATCTATCTATATTCATCTCTCTTTCCCTTCCTCTCTTCCTCTCCCCCATAGGCTGGAAGGCAAGGGATGTGTTCTCAGAATGGCTTTTGGTAAGAGAGGCAGAGTAGAGCAACAAGGCTGACACACACACACACACACTGCAGTGGAACGGGGTGGTTGGTGGCACAGAGAACAATGGGCAATACAATGTCTTCTCTCTCTGCCCTGTCTTCAAACCAGCCGACCCTACAGGGATCAACGCCGCCCTAAAACCTTTTCTTTCTCTCCCTCTTACCTCCTCAACCCTCGCTGTGACCCTATTTACCCTCTCTCTATGGATTGTAAACATGACTCTCTATAGTTAGAAATACATTTGACACGAGCCATTTAATACTACCCATATCTTCTTAGACCCCAATCAGACCATTTTAACTGCAATAGTTTCTACCAATTTCATTTTCTACAAATCTTCCTTTACACCCCAAACTCCATTCAGGTTAAGCCTCCCTAAGGCCCCTCTATTGGCTTGACCCCTCTGTGCTCAATGAATGAATCAATCCCAAATGCCGTGACATTTCAGCGCAGGGCAGGAATCCTAGGCAAGGCTCCACACAGTCCACAGTGCAGGACAGGCCCGGTGACTGACTGGGTGGGACCCTCCTAAATAGGCCCATAGATGGCAGAGCTATCTCTAGGTGGAGCTCACTATCTCTGTCTGCTGATCCTGCTTTGAAGGGGGGGGGGGGGTTGCAGCTGGTGTGCTAAACCGCCTTGAGGAAGCCACATTTCCCTACGCAATGAAATCACACGTTGTTGTGCAGTAGCCCTGTGACACACACACAAACACAAAAGTACCCTCCCCACACCAGCAAACGAGTCACAGCTATTCAGTTGTGACTGATTTGATTGAGGTTGGCAGGCCGCAGCAGCTGAAGTACATTTCTGGCACAATTACATACAGGCCTACTGTGTGTCTCTTATGTATTCTGTGTGATGATGTAATGCTATGCAAGATGAAAGAGACAAGCGTGCTCATTATATTTCTTATGTTTCTTATGTTTTCGCCAGTCTTTCAAAGCCTGGCAACCGGAGACATGTTTATGAAAGGAGAGCGTGTGAGAGAGAACGAGAGAGAGGTGAGAGAGAAAGAGAGGGATGTGAGAGAGCAGGAGAGGGATAAGGGGGGATCATTGTTTGCGCTTCCATAATTGTGTCCTAGTCAATGAGGGTTACAGGGAGTGTGGCCAAGACCCCCTCTTAGAGCTAGGGCCTACCCCCGTTACCCTATTTACCTCCCCGCTGAGAGAGTATCCTGTGACCCTCCACTCCACCGGTGTAAAACGAGACCCCCTTTTTCACTGAAGTCATCTCACATATCTCATTGATTTCTACTCCTGTTTTTCTTTCTCTGTCTCTCTTTTTCCCTTCCTGTCTCTTTCTCGCTTTCTTTCTCCATGTCTCTCTCTCTCTGTCTCTTTCCTTTGTTCTCTACCTTTCATTTTCTCTCTCCCTCATACTTTCTTTCTCTCTCTTCTATTAGCTGATTCGGGTCTAGACAGTATCTCTGTTCATTACTTTAAGAGATAAATACAGTACATTACAGTTAGGGATGTAAAGAACGCGGCTCTGTTTCCAAAACCTTGATCTATTTGCGGTCAACATTATGTGATCGAATACCATTGTCTTATCTTCTATGAATAATATGTAGAGGTATGTGTTTTGGTTGGCATATTTTCTACCACAGCGGTATTCAGCAATGGATCCCTTCAAGTCTTGTTTATGCGACAGAGAAGATTCTAGTAAAGAGAGTGGTGTGCATGCATGCTGACAGAGAGAGAGATGCCAGTAAAGCCCTTTAAACTGAATTGAATTGAATTGAGAGAGAGAGAGAGAGAGAGAGAGAGAGAGAGGGAGGGAGGGACAGCAAAATGCAGAGCAAGAGAGGGGGAGAGTGGAAGGTGTCAAAGCCATTAGCCCAGAGAAAGAGAGAGAAAAAAGAGGGAAATGAGGGTATACCCAGGAGGGAGAGACGGACTGAACTAAACATGCAGCCATAGATACTGGATATCTGTAGTCTAGTCTCACAGGACAACAGGCTAAAGTGGCTTAGGTATCCCTAGACATTGATCTAAGGTCAGTTTAGCGTTTCTCCCACTAATGGTTGAGGTTACGATTGGAAGAGGGTAAGCTGATCCTAGATCTGTGCCTATGGTACTCTCCTACCTGGAGTCTTACTGTCACAGACATGGCAGAGATGCAACACTGTGAACGCTAACGGATTGGAAACGTGTCTGTGGAAAGAGCGAGTAACCATACTGAGCGGTATAAATCTAACAGTGGCAAGACCATGGGGACGTAGACACTGGGGGAAACGTTGTTGTGTGGATGCGTTAACGCGAGGCTCCACAACAAACAGATCCATGTATTCTGCTAGGCATGCAGTTCCATCCATATACGACAGCTGAGAACGTCTTGGCTTTCAAGACATAAGGTGGTGCTTCATACCTCCATTTCACACATCTATCTTTCCATCCCTCCGTTGGCAGATGAAAGTGACATATAGGTGTTATAACGCGTCCTACCTCCAGTACTTTCCCAGTGATGTACTTCTTGCAGCTGTCACACTGGATGCCGTACATGGCATGGTAGTCCACCTCGCAGTAGGGGATCCCATCCCTAGTACAACACACACACACACATCAGAGATCCCCGTCAGCTTTTAATACATACTCTGTGACCTTCGGACACTCCGGACAGCTGCTATCGGAGAGAAAGAGAGAGAGTGACACAAACCGATACAGACGAGAGCTATCTTGAATTGCGGTGTAATACATGTCACATATCAAGTCCAGCATCGTCTGGAACTGTGAAAATAGATGGAAACCCAAGAGAGAGATGTTGTCCGAAATGGCACCCTATTTTCCCTCTATAGTGTACTACTATTGACCGAGGGCCCATAGGGTGCTACTTGGGACCCACACAGAGACTAGGAAAGAATTGTGAGCACCAAGAAAACTCTCTCCACTCTTTTTTTTCTATGGCTTGTTCCCTATATGGTGCACTACTTTTGACCGGGCCCAAGGCCCACAGGGCTCTGGTCAAAGACAGTGCACTATGTAGGGGATAGGGTGACATTTGGGATGCCACCTGGAAGGGTGAGAGGTGTGGTTCGGAAGGGACAGGGGTTGGGATGTGGTGCTCCTGAAGTGGTGTTAACCTGTTGGGGGTAGGGGGCAGTATTGACACGGCCGGATAAAAAAACGTACCCGATTTAATCTGGTTACTACTCCTGCCCAGTAACGAGAATATGCATATAATTATTGGCTTTGGATAGAAAACACCCTAAAGTTTCTAAAACTGTTTGAATGGTGTCTGTGAGTATAACAGAACTCATATGGCAGGAAAAAACCTGAGAGGATTCTATATGGGAAGTGGCCTGTCTGACAAGTTGTTGTTCATCTGGGCTCTTTTTATTGAAGACTGAGGATCTTTGCTCTAACGTGACACTTCCTACGGCTCCCATAGGCTCTCAGAGCCCGGGAAAAAGCTGAACGATATCGAGGCAGCCTCTGGCTGAAACACATTATTGCTTTTGGCAAGTGGCCGATCAGAGTACTATGGGCTTAGGCGCGTGCCCGAGTCGACCCCATGCTTTATTTTCTTTCGTCTGTTTACCTAAATGCAGATTCCCGGTCGGAATATTATCGCTTTTTTACGAGAAAAATGGCATAAAAATTGATTTTAAACAGCGGTTGACATGCTTCGAAGTACAGTAATGGAATATTTCGTTTTTTTTTTGTCACGAAATGCGCCATGCTCGTAACCCTTATTTACTCTTTCGGATAGTGTCTTGAACGCACGAACAAAACGCCGCTGTTTGGATATAACTATGGATTATTTTGAACCAAACCAACATTTGTTATTGAAGTAGAAGTCCTGGGAGTGCATTCTGACGAAGAACACCAAAGGTAATAACATTTTTCTTATAGTAAATCTGACTTTGGTGAGTGCTAAACTTGCTGGGTGTCTAAATAGCTAGCCCTGTGATGCCGGGCTATCTACTGAGAATATTGCAAAATGTGCTTTCACCGAAAAGCTATTTTAAAATCAGACATATCGAGTGCATAGATTAGTTCTGTATCTATAATTCTTTAAATAATTGTTATGCTTTTTGTGAACGTTTATCGTGAGTAATTTAGTAAATTCACCGGAAGTTTGCGGGGGGTATGCTAGTTCTGAACGTCACATGCTAATGTAAAAAGCTGTTTTTTGATATAAATATGAACTTGTATAACATAATGTCCTAGGTGTGTCATCTGATGAAGATCATCAAAGGTTAGTGCTGCATTTAGCTGTCTTCTGGGTTTTTGTGACATTATATGCTAGCTTGAAAAATGGGTGTCTGATTATTTCTGGCTGGGTACTCTGCTGACATAATCTAATGTTTTGCTTTCGTTGTAAAGCCTTTTTGAAATCAGACAGTGTGGTTAGATTAACGAGAGTCTTGTCTTTAAAATGGTGTAAAATAGTCATATGTTTGAGAAATTGAAGTAATAGCATTTCTAAGGTATTTGAATAACGCGCCACAGGATTCCACTGGCTGTTACGTAGGTGGGACGATTTCGTCCCGCCGGCCCTAGAGAAGTTAAGGCCTGGGGAACTGGGGTTGTTCCACGAAATGACTGCCTTTAGTGTCTCTTTGATATTTGAAGTAGTAATTGTACACCAATATTGAAAGCCCGTTATATTAAATTAAGTGCCCTTTAATATGAATCACATGGAGAATTCAATCAATCAGATTTTTTATATGAATAAAGACTTGCTAAAGTGGCAAAATTCAACATGTTGTCATGTCACTCTGTGCACCCTCTGTGACTCATAGGAATATTTTAACCCACTTAACCCCACAATTTCTACAAGTTTTCACTATCATTATAAAGCCCTAGTTATTTTGCGGCTTTGACGAATTGAATGTGCTTAGTGATTCATTTACGCCTGTCCCTCATTCTAAAGTCAACCCTGTTACGTGAACTGAACTCTCGTTTCAATATGGTGAAACAGTGAACATCTAAGAGTCAAATCATAGTGGAAAGGCTGGTGAGCTGGTTCTACCCTTTTCGGCCATTTTCCAGTGTTTTGTGGTGGAAAACTGAGCGGGTCAAACATAACACATCAACCATGTTATCCATCGATAGACAGGCTCGAAATGTTTTACAATAGAACCATTTTTGTGAAGCTTGCATACAACTGCCACTCCCTGTTTCACACAACAAGTGTCCATTTTCCCTGTCACGAGGGGATTTGTAGACGATTTAAGATGAACTCGTCCACCCTGTTACGGCCAACCCTGTTACGGCCAAACCTGTTACTTTTGAGATGGGAAAACGTGTTATTTATGAAGGTCAGCATGTGCTCCTTATGACAGAATGTTCAAATGAGATGAAATCAAAAGGTTTTCTTGACCAAAGCTAACACTTTTCAAAAGGTGGAACAACCCTGTGGTGTCGTGGTGGTGTTAAGGTCACGAGGGACTCACTTGCTGATGTACTCTGCGTTGAGCACCTTGTTGCACACCTTACACTTGAAGCAGCCCAGGTGCCAGTGTTTGTCCAGCGCTACCAGGGACTGCTCGTTCTTAAACTCCTTCCCACAGCCACAGCAGTCTACATGGGGGAGACAGAGAGAGAGGGGGGTGAGAGAGAGTGAGAGAGTCAGAGAGAGAGAGAGAGAGAGAGAGAGAGAGAGAGAGAGAGATAAGAGAGAGAGGGGGCGAGGGAAAGAGAGATAAGGGAATGGGAGAGAAAGACACAGGCATAAATAGAGAGATTTATCAGGAGGAGAGAAAGAAACAGACTGGAAAGTGATAGGAAGTGATGGAGCAAGACATACAGTATATCCTGTATAGGCTATGTAGAATGAGGGAGAGTGATAGTGAGATAAAAAAAAAGAAGAGGATGTGTAGTGTAGTGTGTGGTGACTTACTGTGGACAGCCTGTATGGGAGCAGGGCTGTTGGCAGGCAGGGGCTGTGTACAGTTTTGGCAGATACACTCTTTACCGTTAAACGTCACGCGGTCACCGGCAGGGAATGGCTGTCTATCAATCAACACACAAAGCAAGACACCATCAGTTCACAACACAAGTAAGATGTCACAATAGCACAGAGATTCAGGTCACTAAAACAGAATGCACTATCTTCGTGTATGCTTATGTGCTTTTGTTTGTGTTATACCTGTATGTGTGAAATGTCCATTACGTCAGATTATACGAGATGTAGCTCTGAATACAAATAATGAACTCACTTCCATACATAACTTCCTAGAAGGGATCAGTCTTACTGAAGGGTCCATCGTCTGTCACTACACTGCAGAATTAAAGGTGACAGGCAAACGTCTCCATATTTCATTTATTTATTTATTTCACCTTTATTTAACCAGGTAGGCTAGTTGAGAACGAGTTCTCATTTACAACTGCGACCTGGCCAAAGATAAAGCAAAGCAGCTCGACACATACAACAACCCAGTTACACATGGAATAAACAAACATACAATCAATAATACAGTAGAAAAACCTATATACAGCATGTGCAAATGAGGTAGGATAAGAGAGGTAAGGCAATAAATAGGCTGTGGGGGCAAAGTAATTACAATATAGCAATGAAACACTGGAATGGTAGATGTGCAGAAGATGAATGTGCAAGTTGAGATACTGGGGTGCAAAGGACCAAGATAAATAAATAAACACAGTATGGGGATGAGGTAGATTGGATGGGCTATTTACAGATGAGCTATGTACAGGTGCAGTGATCTATGAGCTGCTCTGACAGCTGGTGCTTATAGCTAGTGAGGGAGGTAAGAGTCTCCAGCTTTAGTGATTTTTGCAATTCGTTCCAGTCATTGGCAGCAGAGAACTGGAAGGAGAGGCGGCCAAAGGAAGAATTGGCTTTGGGGGTGACCAGTGAGCTGAGATAAGGCGGGGCTTTACCTAGCAGAGACTTGTAGATGACCTGGAGCCAGTGGATTTGGTGACGAGTATGAAGCGAGGGCTAGCCAACGAGAGCATACAGGTCGCAGTGGTGGGTAGTATATGAGGCTTTGGTGACAAAACGGATGGCACTGTGGTAGACTGCATCCAATTTATTGAGTAAAGTGTTGGAGGCTATTTTGTAAATGACATCGCCGAAGTCGAGGATCGGTAGGATAGTCAGTTTTACGAGGGTATGTTTGGCAGCATGAGTGAAGGATGCTTTGTTGCGAAATAGGAAGACAATTCTAGATTTAACTTTGGATTGGAGATGTTTGATGCGAGTCTGGAAGGAGAGTTTACCGTCTAGCCAGGCACCTAGGTATTTGTAGTTGTCCACATATTCTAAGTCAGAACCGTCCAGAGTAGTGATGCTGGACGGGCGAGCAGGTGCGGGCAGCGATCAGTTGAAGAGCATGCATTTAGTTTTACTTGCATTTAAGAGCAGTTGGAGGCCACGGAAGGAGAGTTGTATGGCATTGAAGCTCGTCTGGAGGTTAGTTAACACAGTGTCCAAAGAAGGGCCAGAGGTATACAGAATGGTGTCGTCTGCATAGAGGTGGATCAAAGAATCACCAGCAGCAAGAGCGACATCATTGATGTATACAGAGAAGAGAGTCGGCCCGAGAATTGAACCCTGTGGCACCCCCATATAAACCATAACACTTTCACTTTTTGCTTTCAATACATTTTGGCTGTCATTTCTACTTTCTTTTACGAAGACGCCATTTTCGGGCCACAGAATACAAGGGTGACATCAATCGTGGACAAAAAGAAAATAACGATGGCTTAGGGCAAAACACACGCTACAGACATGGCTTTTATGAGTTATTTTACGGGACAGAAATCAAACAAATGATATTGGCGTGATGTGATAAGACACTGGTATATCTGGGGAATAAACATTTATGTCAATAATGATCACTCATATGCAGATAATGAGTTATATGATCTAGCTAGTTTGCTAGCTATAGCCAGTCAGTGAAGTTTATCAGTCGCCTAAGACAGATTGTCAGTGGGTTTCGTGTTGCCTTGGCTGAATCGAATCAAATGAAATTGTATTAGTCACATGCGCTGAATACAACAGGTGAAATGCCTACTTACAAGCCCCTAACCAACAATGCAGTTTAAAAAACACGAATAAGAATAAGAAATAAAAGTAACAAGTAATTAAAGAAGTCAGTGAGAGCTGATATAATGCTATGTTTATCACCCATTGCTCTATGCAACACCCCAAGGAGAAAGCACTGGTATCTAGGACTACACTGTCACAGCCAGACTACTGGAAGGTGAAGAATAAGGAGACACGCACATGTGCAAGAAGGTGGATAAGTGGACACACTCACAAACACACATACACACTTTCATATCCCCCCACTATATTGACACTGTCACACTGTCACAGCCAGGCTACTGAGGTTCAAGAGTAAGGAGGGAGACACCCCCCCACACACACACACACACACACTGCTGTGAAGTCTGGACTAACAATGTGCTCTTAGGCCAAGCCACAGTCAACACCTGAAACTCTGCAGGAGTCTATCTCTTTCTCGCTCCCTCAACTCAATTCAAAGGGCTTTATTGGCATGGGAAACGTGTTTACATTGCCAAAGCAATATAATGAACAAAAGTCAAATAAACAATCAGAAACAAACAGAAAACATTACACTCACAAAAGTTTCAAAAGAATAGAGACATTTCAAATGTTACGGTATGGCTACAGTATATACAGTGTTGTAACAATGTGCAAATAGTTGAAGTACAAAAGGGAAAATAAATAAACAGAAATATAGGTTGTATTTACAATGGTGTTTGTTCTGAACTGGTTGCCCTTTTCTTGTGGCAACAGGTCACACATATTGCTGCTGTGATGGCACTGTGGTATTTCCCCTAACAGATATGGGAGTTTATTAAAATTGGATTTGTTTTCAAATTCTTTGTAGGCCTATGTAATCTGAAGGAAATGTGTGTCTCTAATGCAGTCAAACATTTGGCAGGAGGATAGGAAGTGCAGCTCAGTTTCCATCTCATTTTGTGGGCAGTGTGCACATAGCCTGTCTTCTCTCGAGACCCAGATCTGCCTACAGCAGCCTCTCTCAATAGCAAGGCTATGCTCACTGGGTCTGTACATAGTCAAAGCTTTCCTTAATTTTGGGTCAGTCACAGTGGTCAGGTAGTGGTCAGGTAAACAAAATTGTTTTAATATAACCTTTATTTAACTAGGCAAGTCAGTGAAGAACAAATTCTTATTTACAATGACGGCCGGGCCAATTGTGCGCCGCCCTATGGGACTCCCAATCACGGCCAGATGTGATACAGCCTGGATTCGAACCAGGGACTGTAGTGACACCTCTTGCACTGAGATGCAGTGCCTTAGACCGCCTGCGCCACTCGGGAGCCCTAATAGGGCCAAAGGGCATCCCAGTGTCCTCTGTTTTTTTGGTTAATTCTTTCCAACGTGTCAAGTAGTTATCTTGTTGTTTTCTCATGATTTGGTTGGGTCTAATTGTGTTGCTGTCCTGGGGCTTTGTGGGGTCTGTTTGTGTTTGTGATCAGAGCCCCAGGACCAGCTTGCTGAGGGGCTCTCCTTCGCCTGCTTTGAGGAGAACACAGTGCCACCAACGCGGCCCCCTCCCAAGGACTGTGGGCTCTCGTTCTCCGTGGCCGACGTAAGACATTTAAGCGTGTAAACCCTCGGAAGGCTGCCGGCCCAGACGGCATTCCGCGTCCTCAGAGCATGCGCAGACCAGCTGGCTGGAGTGTTTACGGACATATTCAATCTCTCCCTGTCCCAGTTCGCTGTCCCCACTTGCTTCAAGATGTCCACCATTGTTCCTGTACCCAAGAAAGCAAAGGTAACTGGAGGTAAATGACTATTGCCCTGTAGCACTCACTTCTTTCATCGTGAACTGTTTTGAGAGGCTAGTTAAGGATCATATCACCTCTACCTGACCTGACACCCTAGACCTAGACCCACTTCAATTTGCTTACCGCCCCAATAGATCCACAGACGATGCAATCGCCATTGCACTGCACACTGCCTTATCCCATCTGGACAAGAGGAATACCTACGTCAGAATGCTGTTCATTGACTATAGCTCAGCCTTTAACACCATAGTACCCTCAAAGCTCATCATTAAGCTCAGGGCCCTGGGTCTGAACCCTGCCCTGTGCAGCTAATCGTGGACTTCAGGAAAAAGCAGAGGGAGCACACCCCTATCCACATCGACAGGACCGCAGAGGAGAAGGTAGAAATCTTCAAGTTCCTCGGCGTACACATCACTGACAATCTGAAATGGTCCACCCACATAGACAGTCCACCCATGCAACAGCGCCTCTTCAACCTCAGCAGGCTGAAGAAATATGGTTTGGCCCCTAATACCCTCACAAACTTTTACAGACGCACAATTGAGAGCATCCTGTTGGGCTGTATCACCGCCTGGTAGGGCAACTGCCCCACCCACAACCGCAGGGCCGTCTAGAGGGTGGTGCGGTCTGCCAAACGCATCACCGGGGGCACACTGCCTGCCCTCCAGGACACCTACAGCACCCGATGTCACAGGAAGGCCAAAAAGATCATCAAGGACATCAACCACCCGAGCCACGGCCTGTTCACCCCGGCTATCATCCAGAAGGTGAGGTCAGTACAGGTCCATCAAAGCTGTGACAGAGAGACTGAAAAACAGCTTCTATCTCAAGGGCATCAGACTGTTAAATAGCCATCACTAGCTGGTCTCCACCCAGTACCCTGCCCTGAACTTAGTCACTGTCACTAGCCGACTACCACCCGGTTACTCAACCCTGCACCTTAGAGGCTGCTGCCCTATGTACATAGACATGGAATCACAAGTCACTTTAAAAATGGAACACTAGTCACTTTAATAATGTTTACATGCTGCTTTACTCATCTCATATGTATATACTTTATTCTAGTATTTTAGTCAATACCACTCTGACATTGCTCGTCCTATTATTTATATATTTCTTAATTCCATTATTTTACATTTAGATTTGTGTATTGTTGTGAATTGTTACATACCCCTGCACTGTTGGAGCTATTTGGTGTTTTGCGTTGTACAAGGAGGATGTTTTTGCAGAATTCTCAATTTGGTGTTTATCCCATTTTGTGAATTCTTGATTTGTGAGCAGGCCCCAGAAGTATTTTTAGCCAGATCCTAATTGGGATCCTAATTTTGATGGCATAGAAGGCCCTTTTTCTCCCTCATCATTCAAAGCTTTGTGGACGTTGTTTAGGCTGAGGTAGGTATCGGTTTTTGTGTGCTCTAGGGCAACGGTGTCTAGATGGATTTTGTATTTGTAGTTCTGCGAACTGAACCTTTTTTGGAACACCTTCATTTTTGTCTTAGTGAGATTCACTATCAATGCTCAGGTCTGGCAGAATCTGTGCAGAAGATCTAGGTGCTGCTGTAGGCACTCCTTGGATGGAGACAGAAGCACCAGATCATCAGCAAACAGTAGACATTTGACTTCAGATTCTAGTAGGGTGAGGCCGGGTGCTGCAGTGCCCTTGCCAATTAGTTTATATAAATGTTGAAAAGGGTGGGCTCAAGCTGCATCCCTGTCTCACCCCATTGACTGACACTAGAGAGAGAGAGAGAGAGAGAGAGAGAGAGAGAGAGAGAGAGAGA